>NC_057352.1:51120153-51429528 GCF_016509475.1 Prionailurus bengalensis | reverse complement strand
AGAATTTATTACAGCAGCAGTAAGAAACTAATACACTGCCCTGAACTTGAGAAATCCCTCTGCCCTTGCAATTAATTACGACACTCACCTTTCCTAGATTTACCTTCACCTCTTCTTACCCTCTGTATCCTTGTGATATTTTCCTCTAAAAGGAGGATATTAAAAAAAATGTCTAGGAATCAAATTTTAGGCTATTTAGCATGACTTTAAACACATCGTTCCAAATCTTAATTTGTTACATTATTTCTTAAAGCAGGACTTCTCCAAATCTCCCTCTTATTCTACAAAAGGTACCACTATTCCCTAGATACCCTGGTGAGAACAGACAGCAAAGCACAATCCTTCTTCCCTCCTGATAATGGTTTCTTTTGAGAATCATCTTGTGAGGACACTGGTGGGGAGAGGAGGAATGTGTAGAAAAGAATATTTGTCAGGAGTAAATGAGATCAACATAGAGGCCTAGTAATCACTCAATAACTCTTAGAACTATTATTTTCTTTGTGCACACATCCTAGTCCTTCTGCAAAATAGATTTCTAGAAGTAGCCTGTTCTAAATATGCAAATAATATGGAGATCTGGAAATTGCCTACTGATTTGCATTACTCAGTTCCCCGGCATTATTTTATAAAATGTTTGTATGATTATGCCATAATTTTATTGCCCAGATTATGTGAGCAAAATAAATTTGTGTCTCCCCAAAGGATTTCAGAGATAGATTCTCTATACTGAAGAATTTTCTTTCTTTTCTTCAGGAACACTTTTAAATAAATCATTCAAATGAGTTCTGCTGCATAATGTGTTTTCTTTTTTTAGCTTTTTATCTCTTTTCCACAAGCCATGCTTGGATAGATACTCTTAAAAGATTTTAGCAGTTGAAAAGTATTCAGAGCACAACTGGAAAGAAGGATTTGCCATCCTCCTCTGTGATTATGCCAACTTAATGCTGGGGTATCAAAGGAGTATTATTAAAGAAAATGAAAGCTTCCAGACCTATTAATTAGACAACCAATTCTTTCCTTTCTTCACTGCTTTTATTTTTTTTTTTTTATTCAAGGTCATGTTCAAAGTCCTAGCCAGCTAGCTGCCAATTTTAGTCTCGTATTTTATTTTATTGTGGCAAGAGCACTTAAACATGAGATCTACCTTCTTAACAAATTTCTAAGTGTAAAATGCAGTGTTGTTAACTAGGGAGACAGTGGTGTGCAGCGGATCTTTCGAACTTACTCTCATCTTGCAGACTTGAGACTTTATGCCCATTGATTAGCACCTTCTCAATTTTCCCTTTCCCTAGTCCCTGATAATCGCCATTCTACATCTGTGATTCTGTGAGTTTGACTATTTTAGGTACCTCATATGAGTGGAGTCCTGTAGTAGTTGTCTTTCTGTGACTGGCTTGTTTCACTTAGGATCATGCCCTCCAAGTTCATCCATGATGTCACAAACCACCAGGGCTCCTTTGTACGGCTAAGTAATATTCCATTGTATGTGTGTCCCACACTGTCTCTACCCATCCATTTGTTAATGCCTATTTAGCTTGTTTCTACATCTTGGCTGCAGTGCCTCCTTGAACATTGGAGTGCTAATATCTCCTTGACTTGCTGACTTCAACCTGTTTCTGATAAATACTCAGAAGTGTGATTTCTGGATCATAAAGTAGCCCTGTTAATAACTTTTAAATAAGTAACCATACTGTTCTCCATGGTGACATTGGTATTGACAATGATTTCGTGGATAGGATGCCAAAAACACAGGCAGTACCAGCAAAAATATCCAAAGGGGACTTCGTCAAACTAAAAAGCTTATGTATGACAAAGGAAATGAGTGAAAAGAGAACCTATGGAATGGGAGAAAATCATTGCCAACCATATAACAGATAAGGGGTTATTTCCCAGAATATATAAGGAACACTTACAACTCACTAGCAAAACAAAAACAAAACTGCTATAACTTGATTTTGAAAATGAGCTAAAGACATGAGTAGACACTCTTCAAAGATGACATACAGGTGGCCCACAGATACGAGAAAAGATGCTCTGTGTCACTAAGCATCAGGGAAATGCACATCAACACCACCGTGAGATCTCACCTCACACCTGTGAAGATGGCTAATGGCCAGGATGTGGAGAAACTGGAATCCTTGTCATTTTAGTCTTCAGTGTGCACAACCAAGATTGTGGTTTCTTGACCTAGGACTATTCATGACAGTGCTTCAGTCCATCAAGAAGCCAGTTTTACGTGTTAGCCTAGTAATTGCAGGGTTTATGAGAGACCCTTGTTGAATTTTCATGTGCTGCATGAAACCGTCTGTTTCCTTTCTTTCTTCTGTTCTTAGGAAATTGACAACGATTTGTTAAATAATTTTATTTTCTGAATTAAGCAAAACTAGCACGATTCTTTTAGGTTGCTAGAGTGATTTGCTTAAACTGTCCTACTTTCAAGAGTGCTCACACTATCATTTTTAGCTATTTGATAAAATCACTGAACCATTCTGATAAGCTCTAGATAGTTTCTAATGAAAATGATCAGAAGATTGGTGAGATATACTAGAATATATCTTTCATAATTTGTGATAAATAATAGCACAATCAGAGCAGTTTCTAAGTATTTTTTTCAGAGCTTTATTTAGGCTTTATATTTTTCTTCTTAACTAAAATTACGCATACTGTGTAAAACCTCAATCATTTTAAGAAGTCACTGTCAGTAATAACATGAAACAAGGATGGGAAGAGGGTGTTAGAACTCTAGGGACTTTAGGAAACCTCTGATCTGACCTCATTATACGGATGGACAAGCTGAGGTCCAGAGAAGGGAAATGAATGGCCTAGTTGACTCAGTGTTACTGATCCCATGGGATGAATGACTGGATCCAGTGATGCAGTATCCCAGACCCAGGGCAGGAAGCCTGACATTTATTCATCTCCCGTCATGTGTGAGCTGCTGGACAGTCCACACTCATGTACCTACCACTTTACACAGTTTCCCAACATTCCAGGGAGGAGACTTCATTTCCCCATTCTAAAGTCCCCACTTTGCCTGGGAAAACTGAAACTAGAAAAGCAGTTGCTATAGACTAAATGTACGTGACCACTCCCCCCCCCCAAAAAAGTAACCCCCAATCTGATGGTAGTTAGAGATGGGGCCTGTGGGAGGTAGTTAGGGTTAAAACGCTAATGAGATTGGTGGCCTTATAAGAAGAGAGTGAGCTCATTCCTTTCTTGTGCGTGCATCAAGGACATAGTGAGAAGGGGGTGTCATCTGCGAGCCAAGAGCAGGGCTTTCACCACAGCGTGACCATCTTGGCACCTTCCTCTTGGACGTGGAGCCTCCAGAACTGTGAGAAGGTACATTTCTGTTGAGTAAGCTCACAGTCTATAGTCTTCTGTTATGGCGGTCCAAGCCAACTTCTACGTCTGTCCAATAACTTGTCCGGAGTTGCAGAGATACTAACTGCTGAGCTGAGCTCTGAAAATAGATGGATCTCTATGCACAGTGCCAGTCGATCCCTTGGGGCCTAGAAGCCAAGCTCTGTGAGGCTGTTGAACATCTACATTGGCTGTTGTCTGCCACTACGTAAACTCTTAACATGATGTTAAAAAAAAAAAACCCACATGCAAATAATTGAGGCTCACATGTATGGAGCATTTGCCATTGCTGGGTACTGTGCTTAGTGTTTCATAAAGGTTGTCTCCCTTAAGCTCACGTCCTGTTCTTCTTACTGGTGGTCTCTCTTACTTTTGTTGTCCTGAAAGATAATACCATATCCCTCCCTTCTTCAATAACGTCTCCTGTCTGACTCAGGGGAGGAATTACAGTAGAGGTCCATGGGGAAGGAGATCATTAACTTGTGTGTGTAAGAGGCAAAGGGTCTGGGGGCAAGAGGAGTTTGTGATCAAAGTATATTGGTGTCAGATGGGAAGTAACTTCCTGCAAGTGATATAACAAGTTACTCGTGATCCCATTACAATATCTCGCTAGCTAACCTCGGGCACTTTGACCCCACGGTGGCAGCTTTCCGCCCTAAGCTTTTTTTAAACCCATTTATGTAAGGAGAACCTATTTCCCCCACACAAACTTAGGGAGGCAAGGCCCTAGGATTCATGGAGACGTATACTTTATTCATGGTTTGCAGCTGGTAAGTAGCCATTGTAATGTTAAAACTTACGTGGAAGGGGAGAGAATTGATTCCATGTTTTAATTATGGAATCTGGGTAGATACCTCAAGAACCACCCTTATGCCTTTTTTTCTGACACATCTATCCAGAATGGATTTGTACCACACGCTCTTTCACACAGAGAATCCTAGCCTGTACCCACCAGTTTCCATTGTATGTGGGAGTGTTGGTCCTCTACTTGGGATGCTTGAAGACCTCTGATACAAAGCCATCAGTGACTGAGATAGGCACAAGAAAGCTCCATGCCCTTCCGGAAGGGGAGAACTGGGTAGAACTTTTCTGTTTGATCCGTGAAAAATTTTTTGATGCTTACACTCAAAGGTAAAGAGTGGGTTAAGGCTTTCTTAAGTCTTCCCAATGGTAACAATTCTATACTCAAAACACCACTGAGACCTCATAAAAAAAAAATGTCTCCATGACTTCAGAATTCCAGCAAAAAGAGGTGCAGTGTAATAAATAGTGTATCACTACAGATTGATCACCCAAATGGGACAGGAAAAGTCTGAATAAGAAAGTAGCACTACCTGCTGTGTTCTTGATGTGGCGGGCTTTCTTTGTTCCCCATTTCATCTGACTGCACCCAAATGTAGCCCCTGCAAAAAGCTTTCAGGGGCTTTTGTGCTCCATAAATGCTGGTTAATATTTTCATACTCATGTGTAAACTATTAGAAAAAAAATCTATGCGTTTTATTTTATATCTGAAGATTCAGCACGTACCATTGATTCTGTTGACCTTATAGTTGCTTGCAGGGATCTACTAAGAAAGACATCAGTGGTTTTTATCTGAGGCTGCCTATGGCTTAACACTTTGCTAGAAACATTCTCTCATAATAAAGAGTTCGCTTGGTGTGCTCACTTATCCCCACTTGAATCTCTGATGTATCCTTATTTACCAGCTTGTTTTGTTGGCTTGTTTCTTATTCCTCCTCACGGAAAAAAAAAACAAAAACAACCAAAAACCTAGAATGCATCCACCACTGCAGCAGTAAGTACAAAAAATTAAACAAGGAGAAGACCTCAAGCCACAGAAACATTGCCAAGTTCCTAGCTAATTTTATCTCAGGAGGGAAAACAGAACAAGAACTTCTCTTAAAGTAAAATTAAGTCTAATGCTAGAATATCAAACTGGAGTTTGTTAAAGATTTGCTTATCTGGCTATAAGCTTTGTCTTCACATATGTGGAAGCATGTTGGTAAGAAGCTGGGACTGCTGAAATGCACTCGCTCTCTAATATGATCTGTCTCAGATGGCTTTGTTGCTTTCAACTTTTTTCCCCTAACAATGCAGGCCCCCATTTAAGATGCATTTTAAACAACTGTCATGCTAGGTTTCCTTCCTTTCACTGTTGGCAACATTATCATTAGATGTGTCTAAGAGGCAGAGGGACTATGTTATCTACAATCATGTTTCGTTTATATTAAAAGAAAATTTTGCGAAGTTAAGCATAATACGCGTTGTAATTAACTAGGTTCTCTTTACAAATTGGACTTAATTGGAAAACATGCAAACTGATTAGCAGGTGGCAAAACTAAATGCATCTGAACTAACACGTCCTCGATATGTCCTGTTGGGATGCGCTTTCCGTTAGACAACTTTTATTAGGAGTTAGCAAGCAGCCTAAAAGAACCTGTTCTTATGCATATGTTGAACGCACCCTGTGACCCACTCAAAGAAATGCCCCACAACATGAAACTGATGAAAGTGAAGTAAAACGCTTGTTGTATTTGACGCCACTTATACTAAAGTAATGATTAGCCAACGTATCTCCTTTCTGTGTTTGTAATTAATTTTTTTTTGTATTACCAAGGTTTTAATCATTCATGATCCCTTAAAGGGAAAAAAAAGGACATTCTTGTTAGGAAGAGAAAATACAATCACAAACCCTCTGGCTACATTAGTTCGTTTATATATTTTTTTAATGTTTATTTTATTTTTGAGAGATAGAGAACATGAGCGGGAGAGGGGCAGAGAGAGAGAGAGGGAGACACAGAATCTGAAACTGGCTCCAGGCTCTGAGCTGTCAGCATGGATCCCAAGGCAGGGCTCGAACTCACAAACCGCGAGATCATGACCCGAGCTGAAGTTGGACACTTAACCGACTGAGCCACCCAGGCGTCCATATCTACTTTTTTTTAGTTACGCAGAACTGAATTTTCTTCTTGATATGCTCTTGTACATTCTGTACTGTACCTACATGGTGAAAATGGGGTGTGAATGGTGATGAAGAAATATTGTCATGTAACCAGTCCCCACCAACCCCAAGTTTGAGAACTAAAGGGTCTGTCCTTCCCAGGCACACTTTATCAAGGGTGCTACCACATTCCCTGATGGCACGCACCATAAATGTGGTAATTGTAGGGCTTCCATCAGTGAATTTGTCCTAAAATTCAGGAGCAGAAAATATCCTTCTCTTTCAAAAAAACAGGCATGTTTTCCTTAATCAGATAGTAAGTATTGGAGTCTACCTGAAAACTTGTAATTATCAATCAGAATAATTATATTGAACTAGCATTTTCTGTATTTGAGATCACGTAAACCTATGGCATTTTGATCTATTTTTATGCTTTTGCAGTGCGAGTAGGGATGTGTTTTAAAATATGTGTCCTTCTACGAAAAATAGACAGGTGTTTAGTCATCAACATCCAAGGTAAACTTGAAATTCTTTGAAATACATTATCTCTATTATGATTCTCCACAATCTAAGGTTTCCATGGGCAAATAACTGAAGACCAAACATAAGAGCCACTTAAGGAGACCAGTCTTGCCCAACAATCTGCTGCTTTGGAAAGTAAACTCTGAGGAAGAGTAACTATGATATTTGGGGCCCCAACTTGAGCCAATTCAGCATTAACCTGCTTTCCCTTTTCTCTGGAAATAAGGTGAGAGATAAGCTAGAGATGGATGTTACTGTGTCCTTTGAGAAATGTAACCAGCCGGAGGAAGGAAGGAGATAAAAGAACTCTTAACTCCCAAGTTCCACAGAATTATCTGGGGGGCTGATCTGAAGTCACCGCCTATAAAATATCTGGAGCTTTTCTTCCCTTTATGCTTTTATCTTTAAGGGTTCAATTTGACCTATATTTACGAACGTGTACGGTATCGCTTGGAGGAAGGTGGGTTGTGCTCTTGATGGGTTCACCTCTCTGAAGGTGAAATGGATCAGTAGTGTCACAGTCGTGGGACATGGAGCCCCTGAGATTGCACCAGAGCCTGTAGAAGAATCCTTTCATTTGTGTGTTTCCCAGTGACCATCACGTAGGATCACCACATTTGCCAGAGTTTTCCTCCAAACCTGCCATGTCTGTGGGCATAGGGTTTCCCCACACACATCTCTGTATGACGTTTCCTCTTCATCTTGCTGCACAGAGATTTTCTGCCCGCCTCATTGCCCTTTGCAAGGAGCTGGAAATCTTTGAAAGTTGGGCCTCCATGAGCTTGTGAACCCACAGGGCAAATCCGGTGAGAAATTGTACATTCTTAGTGGACCAGTGTGTAATTTACATCAAAAATGGTAGAACTGTATGATGTGGTTTCAGTTAGTGTCAGGTTTTATTCAGTTACTACACTCTTCCTGTCCTCCTTTTGTTCCCTCAATATTTATTTATTTTTTTAATTTTCGTTAAATTTATTTAGCTGTTTTTAAGAGAGAGAGTGTGCGCACGTGAGCGAGGGAGGGGCAGAGAGAGAGAACCCCAAGCAGGCTCTGAACTATCCGTGCAGAGCCCCACATGGGGCTTGAACTCACAGACCGTGAGATCATGGCCTGAGCCAAAATCAAGAGTCAGATACTTAACTGACGGAGTCACCCAGATGCTCTGTTCCCTCAGTATTTACTGTTTGCAGCCCTTTCTTTCCCTCTGTATATATGAAGTCATGAAGTAATAAAGCTATATCTCAAATCTTTCCTTTTATTCCAGATCTCGTCAGGTTGGTTCAGGACATTATCATTAGATGGTTGGAGGACCGTACTGGCCTCTGCATGGGACAGGTCGCTCAGTATTTTCGCTGATTTGAATACTCAGAAATTACTTAATTCATTTGTTCAATGTAATATTTACTGAGTAGTGATTGTCACATACCATACTACATACTGAGGATAACATTGAATAGATGAATGAAAATCTCACCTTTAAAAAAAAATTATTTGAGAGAGGAGAGAGAGAGAGAAAGAGAATGAGTGGGGGAGGGGCAGAGAGGGAGAGAGAGAATCTCAATCTGATGCGGGGCTCAATCCCATGGCCCTGGGATCGTGACCTGAGCTGAAATCAAGAGTCAGACGCTCAACCACCTGAGCCACTCAGGTGCCCCAAGAACCTACCTTTAAGAAATATTAGCAAGGTGGCAGCTGTGAATACACTTAAAGGAAAAAATACAAAATGGGGATTTTTCTTTTTTTTTTTTTCTTTTTTTTAAAAAAATTTTTTTTTCAACGTTTATTTATTTTTGGGACAGAGAGAGACAGAGCATGAACAGGGGAGGGGCAGAGAGAGAGAGAGGGAGACACAGAATCGGAAACAGGCTCCAGGCTCTGAGCCATCAACCCAGAGCCCGACGCGGGGCTCGAACTCACGGACCGCGAGATCGTGACCTGGCTGAAGTCGGACGCTCAACCGACTGTGCCACCCAGGCGCCCCAAAATGGGGATTTTTCAAATTGTAACATACGATTTATGATGTGGGAATTGAACATCCATTTGAGGGGTCATGCTGGAGTTTTGATCAAGGAGAATGGGCCACATTGGGTGCTCAGGTCCCTGTGTGGAGATGAAGAGATCTGGGAGCCCAGGACATTGGGAGGACGAGCTCAGGGAAATAGGTGCCCAAGGTGGGTCCTCCAGTGGTGCTGTGGGCTTTATACAAGGGATGAAAAGCGCCTTGCGCTCAGGTCATGATCTCGTGGTTCGTGGGTTTGAGCCCCATGTCGGGCTCTGTGCTGACAGCTCGAGTCTGGAGCCTGCTTCAGATTCTGTCTCCCTTTCTCTCTCCCCCTCCTCCTTCTCCTCCTCCTTCTCTCTCTCTTTCAAATAAATAAGCATTAAAAAAATCTTTTTAAATAGAAAGGAATGCTGAACTGTGACTCAGGCTGCCCCTTCCTCAGAGTAGCAACCTTCAGGAGGTTCTCTAGCCATCCGTCCCCTCTGTCTTTCATGGCGAGCCTACTGGGACTGCCAGTGGTAGCTGACAAGGATTCTGGAACCCAAGTGTTAGGAGTGAGATCTCCCCTTAGGCTCTGACTATGGTAGTATATCTAAAATTAAACGTGAGTTTTTAGATAAAGTAGTTAATTTATGGACATCCCATCGTAATTACAAGAAGCTATCAGAATCTAAGAGATTCGCCCCCGTGCGTGTGTGTGTGTGTGTGTGTGTGTGTGTGTGTGTGTGTGTGGTTTTCTCTAGGTTGTTCTGGAATAAAATTAGATTGAGTCAAACTGGCATAGCTCTACCAGAGAAAATTCTACTTTCAGTGCTTTTCAAACGTCTGAAAAGTTTGCAGGGGCTCAAGAGAGTATATCTGTGCATATGGCTTCTCTTTATCACTCCCAGAAGTGCCACTCGGATTTCCATTTTAAATTATCTGGGGTGTGGAGATCCTGTTATTTCTGCACTACCACGTCTTAAAGATGTGAAATAGCTCTCCTCACAGCTCCAGAAATAGAACACCAGAAACAGAACTAATGAAACCATGGGCATTTTGAAATTAGGAAAAAAAAGATGAAACGGCTTATTTTGTTCTTAAAATAAGAAAGACCATTTAAAATGTTACCTATGAGATTGGGGTCTGTTAGTTAAGAAGAGGCTTTACCATTTAGCTTCTTTTTTTCCTGAGTAGCTTATAAACAAAGGCAAAGTTTTTATTCTTCCTCTATATTCTGATACTCATTCTCTTGTACTTATTCAGGTTTGGGTAGAGGAAATCGTGTTTTTTAATAGTATATGTTTGTCATACGCTTTTCAGAAAAACAGTCACCTCAATTTTTATGGTTCATAATATGATGGATAAAGGGGACAATAAATAGATACTACTTTTAAAGTAAATAGTAATGGCTTGTATCTATATTCTAAACATAGCTCTGAAAGGAGCAGATTGTTGAAATGTATGAACACACATACAAAGATACACACTGTGTGTGTGTGCGCGCGCGCATGTCCGCACATGCGCGTGGGTGCGTGTTTGGCAATTTTGAAAAGAAAGCTGCTAGATGGGAGCCAGATCTTGGTTACTAATAGCTCTCCTCCCTCCACCTTTTGCCATCTGCTCCCACAGACCCAATGGGAAGAGGAGGAAAAGAGTAACAAGGAAGAACAGGGATGCTTGTGTGTTGTGGGGGTGGGGTGGGGATTAAGTAAATAAAAACTACTGACCAAAATAAAAGGAATCGTTTTCCCTTGTCCCGTCTCATTTCACATCCTGAATTTAAAAGTCCATCCTCTGTGAATGGCTATTCGCGTATATATGTTTACTTATTTACTTAGGAGAAGAGAAGGCTGGTGCACAAGCAGTGGAGGAGCAGAGGGAGGGAGAGAGAGTCCCAAGCACGCTACAACCTGTCAGCACAGAGCCCAAAGCGGGGCTCGATCTAATGAACAGTGAGATCATGACCTGAACGGAAATCAAGGGTCAGATGCTTAACCGACTGAGCCACCCAGGTGCCCTGGGAATGGCTGTACTATTTGATTTGTGAACCTAGACACTATAAATTATTTAGGAAGAGAATAACGTTGAAATAATTGAATAAATATGTTCAGACCTCTCAGAGGCTTGATACCTGATTTTCATTTAAAACCAACAAGACTCAATTTATATAATAAGGCATAAGAATTGGAGCAGGGGAAAGGCTTGGACTCTTACATAAAAATTTTCTTTTGGGGCTCCTGGGTCGCTCATTCGGTTAAGCATCCAACTCTTGATTTCCACTTAGGTCATGATCTCACAGTTCACGAGACCTGCGCTGAGTGGATTCTGCTTCAGATTCTCTCTCTCTGTCTGCCCCTCTCCCCTCACATGCGTGCTCACGCTTCTCTCTCTCAAATAAATAAACTTAAAAGAATGTTTAAGTTATATAATGGGAAAAGGGTTAGGAAAGGAGTTATTAGTGTTAATTTAATGCATTTTAAGAGGACACAGTTCGCCAGGAAGTAAGTCAAGGGCCAGAATCTGGTATCTCCTGTTGGATGTCACCTTTCTGTGTTGATTTTCCTGGGTCACCACGCCCCCACCTTCAGTCGCCTATTTGACCTAAGGCAACCTCCAGAAAATTATCCAGTGTTATCAGAGAAAGCCAACCTGCTCTCTAGACGCCTACTTCCTGATAAACAGACTGCTAGTACCACTCTTTGTCTTACTGGTTTTAAATACTTATGTGACTTCTTAGCAAGCGTCCCTCCTTCTCCATTTGATCGTAAAATAAAGTGTGTGTGTGTGTGTGTGTGTGTGTGTGTGTGTGTGCGTGCGCCTGCATGTGTAAGAGAGCACGTTTTTTCTAGGAGAAAGAACGTTTGCTGCTTGAACTTCTGATAATGCTCAGAGGGGCGAGAGACTAGGGATATTTCCGAGAGAGGGATGATTGTATTCTTGAAACTGTTCTATTTATTTTCACACGAGTGATCATACGCTTTTTTTTTAATGTTTTATTTATTTTTAAGACAGAGACAGAGCATGAGTGGGGAAGGGGCAGAGAGAGAGGGAGACACAGAATCTGAAGCAGGCTCCAGGCTCTGAGCTGTGAGCACAGACCCCGACACGGGGCTCGAACCCATGTACAGTGCGATCATGACCTGAGCCGAAGTTGGACGCTTAACTGACTGAGCCACCCAGGCTCCCCAGTCATACACTTTTTAATAGCATCATTTTGGGCGTTTGCTCAGTTGTCAGAATAAAAGGGTTATAGTTCTCTTTGAATGGGGAACTCATATACCAAAAAGAGGAAGTCTGCCAACCACACGTTCGAGTAGGGACACCATGTACGGTATCTGCCGATAAAACATAGGAGATGTTTTCAAAAGCTGCCCTTTGACCATCATCTTTCAACTGTTCAGACCTAAAGAGGCTACATGGAAGCTTTTCTGTCTCTTGGTATCACCGTGTGAAGGGTTTGTATTTAATACATATCCTACAATGAACCCCCCTCCTGTCACATTGCAAACCTAAAGTCAGAAATGAATCATGACTTCCATTCCTTATTGCGTTCCACAACTGACAGAAATTATTTTCATGTTTCTATTTACTTACATGCTTACAGCCCAATATACCTTTTTCCGTCTATCCATCCATCCTCTCTTCAAGGAATATGTCCCTGAAAAACATATTAGAGTTCCGTGAATAATATTCAAATGCAAATTAGCGACTTGAATTGTGTTATGCTCTGTAAGCAGCTCAAGTATTTTTTGGCCTAATTGATTTTGTGCATATAATAACAGTGACTAAAGAACTTTGAATATCTCCTTCCATTGCTGAGTCTCATTGCTTTTCTTTGAAAGCTGCACATTGTAATGCTTTTCTTGGCACTTAACACATTGTCCTTCTTAGAAAAGCTTCACCAAGGTAATTGACAGATATTTGTTCCACAATATCGTGGAGCAAATGATGTAATACTTCCCTAATCATTTGAAAACTGGATCTGTGATCCTATCTTGGGATGTCTAGAAGTGGAATTTCAGAACTATTTCAAGGTTCCCTCCCTTACCCCAGGGTCTTAAAGATTTTCTGGGAGCTTTCCTGGGAGAAAATGTGTGACGGGCCGGTCTTTAGTTCAGAGTTGTGACTGTGATACTAGCGACCATTGTGCTGTTGTCCGTATCCATCTGGCCTTTCTACCTCCCACAGAAACCCCACAAAATCAAGCAAATTAGCCCCATAGGGGAATGCCACATAGAATTATCTCAGCCGGTAGATGCAGGAATATATATTTTAATGTAGAATTCATGATATTCACAGAGCCTGGTTTTACCACCCCTGTATATGATGATCATAACTTTGGGAAAGATGCTGGTGAGCTGGAAAGATACATGAGGAAATGAGCCCGTTCACGTGTACCCTCGTGTTACACCTCACATGCGTGTTTTCATGGGTGAAGGTTAGAACAGTCGTCCTCAGCCCACATCTATAGCCGTGATTTCTAGAAAATTTAGCATGCTATAGCAACTTTGACAGTCATATCTGTTGTCTTCTGGAAGTGAATCTGGGAACTGGCTTACCAGCCACCGTGTGTTCATTCTGTATTATATGTGCAGTGGACAACATTCAAAGTGTTGCCGCGTGACTCGTTCTCAGACAAGGTGTGGGCTTTCTGAAGGCGGGTTAGATGAAATGTTTATATATGAATTCTCATCCCCTGAGTGGTGTAGGTTCAATCAGGGGATTGGAGTAAATGGATTCCTTATGTATCTCTCTTGGTATAATCTCCCAGAGGATCCCACAGTAGTTTTGACGTCTTTCGTATTTCATAGTATCTGGCACTTTTTTTTTCCAATAGAAAAGCGGAAAACGTTAGTAGAATCTGAGACATGCAAGATCTTGGCTTCGGGTGGTAGTGTGGAGGTAGCTACTCTTAGTTCCCCCCCGATTGATAGGCGTGGGGCTTCCTGGATTCATAAGAGCGAGGACACTTTAGCTAAATGTGCGCAAAAAGATGCACGTACCTCACAGAGCGTGTACTGGCCAAATCTCCAGTGGTGCTTGTTGACTTGTGACTGTGTGTCCCCAGCCTCTATTCTCTTTTCTCCCTTAAATCCTCTTCCTCCCCCTTCTGGGTGCTGTCCCAAGCAGGGATCCCAACAGTGCATCCTCTGGAGGGATACCGGTCCATGTGACCATGGTGTGCCTGAGGACCCTGAATACTGAAGTGACTCCAGGGTCTGTCTGCGCAGTCTTCTTCAACAGTGAGTGAGGAAGGAGATACGAGAGCACAGTAGTTAGGCCACCAAGCTAAGTAATCAGAAATGCAAGATTTAAATCCAAGATCCTGCATTTTGAGGCCAAGTGATCTTGGGCAAATAGTGAAACTTAATAAGTCTGTGTTGTCTTACCTGTAAAACAGCTAGTGCATGTATTTATTCATAGAATGGTAGGAAGGATTAAATTAGGCAATGTAAAGGATTCAGTATAGTGCTTGGGAACATAGTAAATGCTCATTAAAGAATATCACTAGCTATTTAAGGGGCTATTTGGGCTGCTGGAAATGTCACGTTGGTATTTAGTTGAATTAAGACCTTTATGCATATTATAAGACTATGAATAATTATAATTGTAATAATTTCTGTAGGGCTTTGGAAGCTAATGATAAATGAGTTTTGTCAGTTGATTTTAATTTAAAAAATGTATGAATATAATAGCCACATAAATATTTGCTATTGAGAATATGCTAAACTTGAAAAAGAAAGTGTTGTATTTATATCCTAAAATATATATTTATTGTCTATAAGACCGGTAATGAGTGTGATAGGACGAGAAATACACCAATAAGATAGAAAGAAGATGTGGAACGCATTTTTTCAATATCAAGGCAAAAGATTAATATTATTAATCTCTTTAATTACCCTCTGCCCAAAATGATTTATTACCCTGTATTCACATATCATACTCTTGAACTTTGTATAATATTCCAAAATATAAAATAAATGACCTCTCACCTTCTCTTATGCTGTTCACGTGCAGTGGGAAATTTAACATCTCTGTTAACATAAAGTTTGTGCACATATGGCTGTTGGAAGGTCCTGAAAGATATCTTCATTTTTCCTTGTTATTCTAAGAAAATGATGACCCCCAACTCTCCTAGCAGAGTTTGGCATCCTGTGGGTTTATTCTTCAGCCAGATATTTTAGACTCTAGATATTTTAGATTCAGATATTATAGAAGTTAATTAGGACCCTAGTAAGTCTTACAGATATAAACTGACCTCAATTAAAATTCAAGCTGATAATTCACTTCAAATATAACATGCATCAGTTTTGCATCCTTACCTTGAACTACAGTTGATGGTTTACTAGATAATCATTCCCTTTCACTTGTTTTTTTTTTTTTTTTTTTTGTTTTGAACAAGGGTTCAACTCCCCAGAAGCAAATGAAAGCTCTTTAGGTTCTGCCTTTATTTTTTTAAATAGTCATTGGTGTCAATTTTTAGTATTATTTGAATTACTGGCTTCTTGTCTCTGACTTTACATTCTCTCTGTGCAATCCTTCACCTCACCCCTGCCTACGATGTACACACAGTAAGGGAGTATTTGAGTCCTACAGAGCCTGGCAGTCCATGGGATTACAACAGGGAAGCAGGTTCATTTTAACTTCATTTAATGAGCAAACCTCTCCAGATGAGAGATTTAGCTGGCCTGCTCTACTGGGAAATGGCCGTCCTTGCTAACAGCCTAACCACTCACAATTTCCTTTTGCTCCTTCATTATTTTCTTTTCAACTCAGTAGAAACACAGTGTCACAGGACATTCACATGTAGTTGGTATGTGAATTAAGGGTTTCCATTAGCATTCACTGACTAGACATGTTTAAATCAAAACTGATTGGGATAGGCGAAAATAATAAGGGTTGGCCATGATCTAGGGGAATGGGAAACCTCACACGTTGCTAACGGGAATGTGAAACAGTCCAGCCACTTTGGAGAACAGTTTGGTAGTTTCTTAGAAAGGTAAGTAAATGGTTATTATACAACTCAGGAATTGTATTCCTAGGAATCTACCCAAGTAAAGGAAAGCAAAGTATTTCCATGCCAAGACTTTGTTGCAAATGTTTATAGCGGCATTATTCATAATATTCAAAAATTGGAAATAGTCCACATGTCCAACTGAGTGGAACAGCAAATGTGATCTATTTATACAATGGAAAACGATTCACCAAAAAAGGAACAAACAGATATAGACTGCCATATGAATGAACCTCAAAAACATGCCAAGTTAAAGGAATCAGATGCACTCAGACCACATATTTAGATATGAGGATAAATCCAGAAATATTTTGGAGCTAGACCACTTGATTCTATGTAGGTGATACTAGCAAAGATTATGGAAAGCTTCTCCCATTTGGCCAAAGGAAGAAGGTAGATGTTGAGCCCATTCAGCAACATGGGGGAGGTGGAAGGCTAGAGGTACACCTAGAGACTCTGTGGGCAGATGTCAAACACAACGCAGCTGAGAAGTCACCTTCAAAGTTGGATTTCAGAGTCTCAAGCTTTTAGAAGTGGTCAGGGCTAGAAATGTAAAAATATTTAAAGCTATGACCTGATTCATTCCTATAGAAAGTCTATAGATGGAGAGGAAAGATGAAACCAGAGCCTTGGGACAAACAGAGGTCATATGCGGAGAATAAGCCCACAAAGGAGAGTAAGAAGGAGTGGATAGTGAAGAAACCAGAGAAAGCATCTAAATGGCATAGAACAGAAGGAATATAACTATAGAAGGCGCACAATACTGCTACATTTATTTTAACTGATTAATGTGTATTTAATTAGTTCTTACTGGTAAATATATTCTACTAATTAAGCTTTGCATTTTGACTTCTTTTAATTTAACGGAAGCATTTTTTTCTCTGCATCTATAATGATGCCGTGAAGTTTCATCTTCAAGAAATTAATTAAATAGTGAGACATGCTGGAGAGGAGTCCATTTTCAGACAAATAGCCCCTGTTTTAGAAATAAATTATCATAGCCAGCAATTATTAATACAAGCATGTAAAAACTCCAAGTGGCTATATTAAAAAAATTCTCACCAGTCTAAAGCTTTTCAACAAATTATCTGTTCCTTATTTACATAATGTATTCAAGAAAATGTGTGGGTCTGACAATGCAGCGGTTCCTGTAGAGAGGGCAAAGAGGAGGTGAGAGTCATAAATGGATTGTGAAATCTTGTATTGAAACAAATTCTAGTCTGAATGTTCATTAAGTTTTTTAGCGTAAACTTTGTCTGAAAGTGAAAACGACTGGAATCTTTCTCTTTCCAGTGCATGTGTTCATTTAGCTACTGTCTAAACAGGTAATCAAACTGTTGTCGTGGGCCAAAAAGCCAGTAAACAGATGTACTCGGAAAGGAGAGGTGTGGTCTTTCTCTTTGTTCTAGTCCCTGTCCTCTGGGCCTGGTGTGCAATGCCTGGGTCTGTCTCCTGTGCCCTTGAAATCAAGGAAGGTCACCATGGACCAAGATGGAGCTGCCTGACGTTCTGTCCATCCCTTACCCCTCTGTTTGGTCCCTGAAGAGCAAGTTACCCTGTTTCCCATGGAATCAACAAAGATTACATTATGAAGATGTTCCATTCTTCTCAGTGTTAACCATTTCAGCTGCCAGCAATAACTGAACAAGGAATAACCATTAACTCACTCTGATGAAGCAAGAATGACAGACATCTACACAGTCTGCTTACTGTTCTCAGTTGCCACTGAGCCATAAAAAGCACTTATGAAAATGTATGTGTTGAAGTCAGAAAATAAAGAAAAACAAAAGAGACCAGAGGAAGCAAATTATATGCCAGAGTGTGACCTCTTCCTGCATCATAAGTATTTTCCCAGAGACCCGCTCCACAAAAGCTTATTACTCTACGAAATACAAACTTGTTTGGCATATTCCATTTTCTACAACGCATTTGAAATTGGCCTTATAGCTCTTTGGGGAAATGTCTGATTCTTGGTCTGGGGCAGGAAATACAAGACGAGCCTGGGGAAGCTAGTAGTGCCAGAAAGCAAGGAATTGCTAAAGCAAAAAACAAAAAATCAAAACCTGAGGCATGCCAAAAGGACACAGGGGTCAGCCTGGAAAAGCCCCCGGTCGCTAAAGCTGGAAAATTGGGAGCAACAAAATGAATTATGACAGAATCTCGCTATAACTCAAAAAATAAATATCTGAGTATTTCCCTCGTGCTGCCTGTGGGCTGGATTTCCTCACTAGCTTCCACAGAATGAAATATGGAAAGAGAAGGGGAGAAAATTCACAGTGAGGAAGTCTGGCATTGATGAAGATTAGCATCATCATTGAAAAGTCATGTTGATGTCAGTAGTGTCCTCCTGTGATTAGGGTCAGTTACCTCTGCAAGTATGGTAACTCATTTCTGTGCCTTTCTGGATATACTACAGTGTTGTCTTTTTTAAAATTTTAATTATAGATACTTCATTACCATGAGGTCTATTGAATCATATGGCTAAAGAGGCAGGGCTATGTGTGCCTCAGCCTGCATCACTGCAGCAAATATTTTTGTCCACAGGACCACACTCAAAACTAAAAGTCTTGCGCATAACCCAATAAGTGGGTCAGAGCATTATCCTCAAGCATAGAGTATATAGAACATGAAGAAGTCTCTTGTGTGTAGTCCTTTCTTTGTTGTAAAAGATGCAATGTGCAATATTGTCCTTTATCTTTCGGGGGATGTGCCGGCAATTTCCTGAATCTTTGTATACTTTCTCTCCTGCCATCAGGGTATCTAGAGTATTCACTGCTGCTTAATAGATGAATATGATGTCATAAATATAATGGACCGAAGTATTTTCGCAGAATATTCAATGTGGCAAGACATCTTAAGACTGCATTGTGATGGAAAGCAGAAAAATTCAATCCCTAAGAGAATCAGCTTCCGTGGGCTGAAGGCAATTCCCAGAGAGGGGGTAATATACAGGAGACACGAGTGGCCAAAATCTTGAGTGCTGGGGATGGTACACTGGGGAGCTGGGCGGGCACCAATTATACTTGTAATGAATACCATGAGCAAAAAGAAGCAAACCAAAAAACAAACAAAAAATGAATCACTCATGAATTAAAATAGAAAAGCTATTTTAGGCAAATGACTGACAACTAATTTCTTGTAACACCAAAAATAGAGAAGCCATTTACTTGTGATTCAAATGAGCCATGCTAAATTTCATGAGGTTTCATTTATATTTACACTGGTAGAACGTGGATTGCATATGACATCACTTTAAAGCAAGTAGCTAGAATAAAAATCAGAGACAGCATATAAATCAAAAAAACAAAAAAATAGCTCAGTGTTCTGATTGCAAATACATTTTTTTTATTTTTCAAATCCTGCAAAGATAAGCTTATATTGTCACATTTTAAAGTGGCTAATACCCAGATCAAAAACTTTTCTCAAGTTTTTATCAAATATGACTCTAAGAGAATTGTCTTTATAACTTACATAGGTGTCTTGATGAATGCATTACTGCAAGGATCACTGACATCCAAGTAATTGAGCAGAAAGGCTCAGTTCTCTCGACATTGTAAGCATCCAGAACATGGATGAAGAGAATAAAATAAGGTGACAGTTGAGATGTGCAAGTTTTGGTCATGGGATGAGAATTTGGGTCTGAATAATTTTAGGACTAAAGACAATTTTTACCTTGGTTTGCTGGCCATATTAGTGAGTCTCACTAGACAGTATGTAGGAGCTCCTTCGGAGCAGCTGAGACTTTGTGATTGCAAAGGACATGGCAGAGCGTTAGGTATCAGCTGGACCACAGTAGGCTCTTGGGCCTATAACGTGTTATCAGTAAAAATTATGTGAATAGAAGCGTAGTCCTTAAGAGGCCTTGTGTATTCTGCCCATCCTTTTGTGTGTTGGCCTTTGCCACGAGAGGAGCAAGCCCTAGTTCTCATCACCCAAGCAGGGGGCAAGACATGTGGAGTAGAGTCCCTCTGCCTGTTACAGCAGGAAGCAGAGCTGCTCAACCCAGTTCAATCAAACCCAGCTGACTTGAAGATCCACGAAAACAAATGCTTATTTCTGTCCGCCTCTGAGAGTAGACAGACAATTTTCATGACCAAGCCAGCTGATTTTGCACATGCCCATGCTCCATCCTGGCTTCTTGCTATGGATGAGTGTCCTCTGTCCCTTTCTGCGGCTTTCAAGGCTGCACTACTTAGATTGTGCCACCATGGGAAGTGTGGCCATCTCGGGCCGTAGGACCTCCACCGTCTTTCCTGACTGCACAAGACTTGGGCCTGAATCTGGTATCACCGACACCTGTAAGCTTCCACAGGCATCAGTCACAGAGTGAGGGAATGAACTATTTATCCAATTAACAGGATGCTGGAGATGAGTTTTCCTGCCTGTGACTCACAGGGGACTGGAAAATGGATGACGTTTAGTGAGTACCTACTGCAAGCATCTCATTTAAACCTTAGGATGTCTCCGTGGGTATTGTCATTCTTACAGGACACTGAAAACTCAGAGTTTATGTTACTTTCTCAAGGTCACCCATCTGGGACCTGGCTGTAAACCCAGGATTGTCTGGTGCCAGGATTCTCTAGTGCTCCAGTGTGTCTAATCCCCACCGTGATGTTGTAATTATTCTGATTTACTAAAATCTCTAATATTTACGTAAGCCTCATAACAGTGAGATAGTTGGGACAGGAAACACTAATCTCCATGTTTTTCTGTAAAATGATGTAATTTATCCCAATATCTGGTTCCTATTCAGTAGCTACCATCAAGGGTAAGCTACCTGTCTTCACTGTTATCACAAATATTGCTAATACAATTGTACACGAACTATATGAAAAGAAAGTGGTGTTCCCAAACCATTTACTTTGGATCGCACTGTGGAAGACGTAGATCCTTAATAACGTGACAAACGTATGCTCTGATGGTGTAACCTCAGAATTTCTCTTCGGAGGAAGCCATTTTTTTGTTTATAAAATATTAGACATGCTCTCTGGGATGGAAGAAGAGAAGCCAAGGGAGTGGATGTCAACAGAACTCTTAAAAGTGCAACTGGGACTAAATTGTTCTCCATAGAAACACAGCGGAAGCTGGTGGCTGACACTGGTGTGGCCCTGAGCATGTCTAGGAAAACGGCCATCCACTCTGTGGGTTAACTCCCCTAATCCTCAGCTACCCTATGCATTAGTTATACTTGTACTAACCCACTTTTCCAAATTGGCCACACAGCAGTTAAATAACTTGGCGAGTCGTACGCGCTAGAGTCGGGGTGGAAATGGAGTCTCTATAGGGAAAAAATATCAAAGGCCTGAGTCAGCACCAAGAAACACCTGAGGGTCGACTGGATTAAAGTGGAAAATGAAGTAGAAACCAATGACTTATTTAAAATTGGGTTTTTTGGTCTCTCTGGGGCATGACGTAGACTCAAAACCTTGGTAAAATCTACCATATGCACAGTTGCTTCTTTTAAAGAGTGTTAGGTTTATTGGTGATGACAGTAGCTGTGAAGACGCTGAATTTCCTTATAGCTTACATAGTGTATGCAAATAGCTAGTCCTGGAATGCCATAATACACCTGTAAAATAATCTGAAATTAATGTGTGGCAAGATTTGAAGGAATTATACAGTGGGGGTGACACAGGGCTTCCCCCAGAGGGAGAGCCTTGCTCTTACATGCCACCGCCATGTTCATGGTGCTTTATAACCACGGGGCCATCAATTAATGGTCGTGGATGAAAGGGAGAAGACCGCCACGTGCCGCCTACTTTATTGTTTTCTTCTTTCAAAAAAATGTTAACGTTCATTTTTGAGAGAGAGACAGAGAGAAGGGGGATGCACAGAATCCAAAACAGGCTCCAGGCTCTGAGCTGTCAACACAGAGCCTGATGCGGGACTTGAACCCAGGATCCATGAGATCATGACCTGAGCTGAAGTTGGATGCGTAACTGACTGAGCCACCCAGGTGCCCGTACTTTATTCTTACCTGTTTAACAAATCACCAAAGTCGGAGGAGTGTCCACCAAGCTTCATATACTCATTTTTTAATTCTAAGGATAATGTAGGTAAACTATGCCCAAAGTAAAATTTCTAATTTTCGAATTCTTAAAATTTCAGTACCCCAAATTATGCTGGTATTGACACCAATTAACGACAAGTTGTGTTCTGTCATTAGGTCAGCAAATGAAACGAAATCAGGACAAACAATCCATGCGGTGACTTTTCCAATCTGACTTTCTGTATTATAAGAATTAGGCAACAGCCAGTGGTCCATTACCATGGGGTCCCATATAGGAAATGAGCACCGAATGCAAAAACCTTTATGTAATTCTGTAAATATAGAACTGCTTTCACGTTTATTTATTCCATCTAGAGTCAGAAGAGTTATATTTGAATTCAAGTTTTCTCTTTTATCAGCTATGTTATAAAAATCCACTTAAAAATAAGACTGGACAGTACCAAATACTGGCAGATATTGAACAACCGAAACTCTCATATATTGTTGGTTGGAAGCAAAATGAGACAGCCCCTTTGTAAAAGAATTCAACATGTGACCCAGCAGTGCTATGCTTAGACATTTGCCCAAGAAGAAACAGCTACCTGTGTCCCCATAAAACACGTGAATGCTTCTTGCAGCTTTATTTGTAATTGTCAAAAAGCTGGGAATTACCCAGAAGTCATTCAGGGGATGAATGGAAAAATCATAGTACATCTACACCATAGAATACTACTCAGCAATATACAGGAATGAACTCTTGATACACACAATAACTGCCGTAGATGAATCTCAGAGGCATTACGCTGAATGAAAGAAGCCAGACTTAACAGGTTACATACTGTGTGCTTACACTTATATGGCCTTCGGGAAAAGGGAGACTTACAGGGACGGAAAGCAGATTGGTGTCAGCCAGGGGTTGGGGAGTGGGGAACTGATCATGAATAACCCTTTAAGGCTGATGGCATATATAGTATTTCTTGATTGTGGTGGTGTTACATGATTCTCTGAATTTGTCAGAATTCATAGAACTTTATGCTTTCAGTGTGTGAATTTTAGTTTATGTAAATAGACCACATACCACAATAAATGAGACCAAAAAATGTAATGCTTATGTATTTACTACCCGTTTTTTTCTTTTCATATTGAAAAATATAAGGACTTTAGGCTTCAGTTTCTCTTGCACACTGCCTAGTGGTAACCCCACAGGATTGTCACGAGGACCAAGCCGTCTAATGGCACAGTGCTTCCTAATCAGTAAATCATCTGCAGTTTCTGTTACTTGGGGAGACATGAGGTCACAGATTGTTACTCCTTTCTCAGAGGAAGTCAGTCGGTTGCCCTTGGCACTTGCTGGTAAAGTGCAGGCTCAGGACTGAATTCCAAGTTCCATTTCTGTGAGTCGAGAGAGACTTCTTCCCGTATCTTTCCCTTTATCTTCATCTTATGCAGTAAAAAATAATAATAAATTCAAAAATAACCTAGAGACCTTTCATCATAATTCTTTGCCAAAGGAAACTATCTCCATACAATTGAACATATACACATAACGTTTTAAAGTCAACGGTGATTCACACCCGCCTACCGGTAGAGCATTTGCTTGGGTACCTGTTGTACCTTGTTCTCAGGAAGCCTCCCCTGTGATGGGAACAGCCTCCCTCCTGTGCTTTAGGGAAGGGCTTTTCATCTTCACCTAATGGCTTTCTTAGAGACTGGCCAGAGAAGGGAGCAGGTGATGCAGCCCCAGGGTTTTTCTAATTAGAACTGAGGTGAGGAGTCTCTCTCTAAAGAGTGGGAGGTGTGTTCTGAGAGCTGCTGGAGAGCGAGCCTCCCATCTCCTGGGACAAGCCAGGAAGAGAGCAGGAGGCAGCCTGCAGAGAGAGGACATGGGGGTCCCAGAGTCCTGAGCAATGAGTCCTGCCCTTGCTTGCTCTCCCGCCCTTGACAGAGATGAAGCTCCCAGTGGGTGTGAGTCCCACGTCTTCTCTTCAGTGCCGTTGTATTTCATCATGAACTAGTTTCGAAATGAGTTTTTGTTTTGTTCTGTAACCAAATGAGCCCTGACTAATAGCCCAAAAATCCATGTTAATGAATGCTGATATAAGCCATAGAGTCATGAACTTTTGTGTTGAAAGTTAAGGTAATTCATGAAATTCCCTAATTTTAATGAAGAAACTGAAACCTGTAGAGTTAAGTAATGAACCCATTATCACATAATGTAAATAGCATAACCAGGAATTAAATTTACGGGTTCCATTTTGCTGTGCTTCCTCCAGTGCGTGCAAGTAAGAAGCAACACGTACGTCTTTCTGAACCTCTTGTGATTCAGCAGCAGGCGATGACACCAGTCTGTGCCCAATCTCATATCCCTTGTTGGCAATAAAGTGGTTTCTTTTTTAATTAAGAGAATTGGAAAACAAAGTGCTACGTAATCTGGCTCCTTGTTACCTCTGGGATTTCTATTTTACCAGCCTCCTCAGACTCCCATAATTCCAGCCACCCTATCACCTCCCCGTTTGAGCACAGCTTGTTTGTCTCCACCTATTTACTTGAGGCCTGTATGTGCCTTTATACTTGACGTGGGCCTCTGGTAGACGCATGTAGTTGGGGCCTGTTTTTTGATCCACTCAGAAAATACTGGTGTCTTTAGACCATCGACATTCGACTGGTTACTGATAAAGATATAGATGGATGAATATCTACCATATTCATTACTGTTTTCTACTTGTTGCCCTTGTTCTTTGTTCCCGTTTTTGTCTTCAAGTCTTTGAAAGATTCTTTCCTCAACCGTGTGCAGTCTACTATTAAGCCCAAATGAAAGGACATTCTTCATCTCTGTTGCAGTATTTTTTATATCCAGGATTTCTTCGTGCTTCATTCTTAGAATTTCCATCTCTCTACTTACGTTGCCCATCTGTTCTTACACGTTGTCATGTGTTAGAGCTCTTAACATATCCATCGTAGTTGTTTTAAATTCCTTGTCTGATGATTCTCACATCCTGACTGCATCCATTTCTGATGCCTTGTCTGTCTCTTCACATTGTGTTTTTTTTTGCCTTTTAGTGTGTCTTATATTTTTTCTTGATCGCCTGTCATGCTGTACAGGGTAAAAGGAACTGCTGTAAATAGGCCTTCAGTAACGTGCTCGTGAGGTGTGGGTGGAGGGGCGTGTTCTACATGCTGTGATGGGTCTCAGTCTCTGAGCGCACCTCTGCCTCCAGCCGGTGAACTTCACCAGTGTTCCTCTGTTATTTCTTCCCCCTTAGGTGGGACAGGATGGCTAGAGTGGACTGGAGTTGGCTATCTCCCTATCCTTGGTCAGTGACGCTTTGATGATATACCTCAGCAGGTTAGGCTCTAGTTAAGTAGTTTCTTCTGAAGGCAGGCCTTGATAAGAACAGAGTGCTCTGGTGTATTTTATAATAGTACCTTTTCCCCTCCTCCTGTCTCAAATAGGAGGTGATCTTTTTCCTGATATCCTGATTGAACTCCTGGAGATAAATCTCACAATACTGTGGGCGTGCCCTTATGACTGCCCCCCCCTGGAGTTTTTAACTCTCACTTGTCCCCACTGAGCCCCCAGCAATTAAGGAATCATATTTCAGGTTCCCTGCTCTATCACTGGTCCACACGTCGGTTTATGATTATGTCTGTGCTCGGGAAGGCAGCTGCAACTGCCTCTTACTTGGCTGTCTGTTTCTTCAGCTTTGGAGACAGATGTGTGCCCTATGACCTCACCTGTCTTACGGATCCGAGGGATGCCAGAACGGTTGTGAGTTTTCAGTCTGCTCAGCTTTTACTTTTTGGGAAGGAGTGGTGACTTCCAAGGTCCTTATCCACAGAACCAGAAACTCCAAGCTCCCCCTTACTATTTTGCAGTCATGTGCCCTCCTGAAATCCTTTTTACTTTTTCCTTCTGCTTGGGATTGTCTGCCATCAACTGTCCTCTGTGCTCACCCCCCCCCCCCTTCTTCAGATGTCAATTTGTCAAAGTCTTCTCTGGTCGCTTCATGGAGTATTAGAACTCCCGCCCCTCCACGTTTTCCTGTCCTCTCTTCTATATTTTCCCCTTTAGAAGACATCATTAACATCTCTCACTTCTCTTTTTACCTGTCTTCCCCACTGAAGTGCAAGCTTCATGAGGACAAAGACGTCTGTCCATTTTGTTGATCGCTATTTCCACAGACCCTTGGAAAATGCCTAGAATATTTGGCACTCCGATTTTTATCAAAATGCATCAGATGAATGGATTAGTAAGTGGTTAAGGGATTTCATTTATTTTATCAAGAAATCAAAACATTGATATTTGTTTGCTGAATTCAGAATGCACCCATGAAATGTTTTTGAAAGTTTCATTTTTGTTCTAGTAAAAGGAGGACCCCAATTCCACCCAAATTCTATACAATGAATAAAATCTTTATGGGAAAGAGCACTGTTTGGAATCTAAGGACAGAGTAAAGAGCATTTCCTGGCCTTGAGTCGTCTGTTCCTGGAAACAGGGTCTCTGTCAAGCCATGGGCAGCTCTTACTTCCTGCTCCATCCGTCCAGAGCCTTGTGGTCTCTTTCCTCCATTTCCTCTGCATGTGTGACACTCTCTGTTTCTCTGTCCATGGGTTTGCTATGGTTACCCTCAAGGAAGTTCACAGAATAAAGAAAGGGAACAGAGTTGGCTATCTTTGATCAGGTGTCCATCTTGCGTGATCATATATAACCAGGATAGGGGAGAAGAAGTTGGAGTAACAGGAAGAACAGAAATGCCTCCTCTAGGGACTGTGGGCAAGTGATAATCTCTACCAAAGGCTAAGGGCAGGTCTGACAATGGAAGTATCCAAAAGTAATTTGTCATTCTATAAAGTCACTGCTGTAATATAAATACAAGTCTGTGATTGTCAGCTGTGTGATGGATCTGGAATAGACCTCAGTAGATGACATAAATATTTTCCTTCATTTTAAAGAGGAGGAAATTCAAATACAGAGAACTTTTGATTGCCATTAGTCCTGTCACCTTACTGAGCTTTGATATCTTGCAAATTTCCCCTAGATATCCTAGGATCTCCATTTCCTTATTAGGGAAATAAAATGAATTCCAAATTAAAAAAAATAAGATTGGCCTTGAAATCAAATTTCACCAGTAATCTTCCCTACCATTCTCCCACTGTTTCCATCTTTGTTCGCCCATGTTGTTTTTTTTTTTTAATTTTTCCTGCATAATTTAAATGAAAGAGTCCTACTTTCTTAACTGATGAAAAATCTTATGAAAAGAAGCAAAATAGTCCAGAGGAAGTTCTTGATTAAGAAAAGACAAGTGTATCAGCTCCGTACAATGGAAACAAGAACTTGCAAAGAACGCTTACACATACAAACACATTATTCATATACAGGTAAATTCTCAAATATATTTACACCCCAAATGTTATTCTTTTGTGAAGAAAATAAATCAGACATCGTATCTATAAAACTTCATTTTGATTTGTGCAACAGAGGAGCAAAAAAATAAATGTTTTGTGCCTTTGCTTGAGAAGTATCTATTTACTTTACATTTACATTTGTATGGTTTGCTATACATATTTTTCTTTTTTTTCTTTTTTGCATGTATTTATTCCTATATACACCTTGGGAAAATCACCAGGGACGCTTGTTAAAAAATGAAAGGAAAGCTACTAAAATAATACGCACTGCATAGTCCTTAACACAAATCAACTTTAAAGAATAATGTACTAAAAAAACAGTAAGACAAAAAAACTCTTGTAGTGAACACGGTATAGTGTGGAGCAGGATTTGTTAAAAAAAACCATGGAGGTTGGGGCACTTGAGCAGGCTCAGTAGGTTCAGCATCTGACTTCAGCTCAGGTCATGATCTCGTGGTTTGTGAGTTCAAGCCGCACATCGGGCTCTGTGCTGACTGCTCAGAGCCTGAAGCCTGCCTTTGTTTCTGTGTGTGTGTCTCTCTCTCTGCCCCTCCCCTCTCGCTCTCTTTCTCTCTCTTTCTCAAAAATAAATAAACATTAAAACAAACCACAGAGGCTAAATGTGCGAGCCACAGCTACTTTTACAGGTTAGTAGAACTTTGTACAAACGCGAGGATGTGTCTTTGCCGATGGGGGTGATGTTTTGTCAGCTACTGAACTCTGAAGTTGTAAACAAATGTTTGTTTCTGTTTCCCAGAAAGTATGTAACATAAAAGTAACTAGATGTTGACATTTTTTAAAGCTTATTTATTTATTTTGAGAGAGAAAGAGAGAGAGCACAAGCAGGGGAGAGGCAGAGAGTAAGGGAGAGAGAATCCCAGGCAGGCTCCATGGGGTTGGAACCCACGAACCACCAACCGTGAGATCATGATCTGAGCTGAAATCAAGAGTCAGAGTCTTAATCACATGAGCCATCCAGGCTTCCCCTAGATGTTGACATTTTAAATATATGGGTTAAATTTAAGAAAAAAGAAGAAACAAAAGTTAATTAAGTTGACATATTTTATCAGTTACGTCAAGGTTACATAAATGAAAATGGACTTTTCTTGAATGACATTGGGTATATTAACTAGCCTTCTTGAACCTCAAATTCCTTTCCTCCAAAACAGATACCAACTCAAAGAGTTAGTAGGAGAAACTCCTCCATTTCTGTCTGCAGAAAGCTTATCACGGAGCCTTCTCTGTAGAAGAATGGTCAATAATAGTTTCTTTTGTTTTACTAGAATCCTGTAGCATCAGGGAATTACCATGCAATCAAATGCCCTCTAGCAATCAATATTTTGGAACATTCTGTGGAAACTCACACAACTAATTGGCTTTATTTTTATTTGGCAATGAGCATTTGTAAATTACAGAATTTTTTTTTGGTTTCTTGAGGTTCCGTAGAGGATGTCGCTGCCGGTGGGTGATCACCACCTGCATCTCGACCAGGACTGCATGTACACACAATCGAGTATATAACTGAGTCTCTGCCTAGTGACTGTGGAGTCGTGACAAATGGTCTGTCCACTTTCTCAGTCATTGCTGTAATGATCTGGCCTTGATGAAATGGTGGTTCATATCACTTAAGAAATTTAACCATGCCAGATAATCATCCCGTATTTCTTTCCATTCTCATAAATGACAAAACACACTGATTGCACGTCTCTACAATTTGACCTTTTCCTCTCCTTTCCATTGTCCTGTGTTACTAAGGAATTTAATACGTGTGAGTAGCTTTGAAAAGAAAAATATTGTCAAAACAAGCTGCAACATAATTTTGTTCTTTTGATTTTCTCCTGGCCGTCTTTGACGTGGATAATGATTCACTTCAAACATTTCATCAACGCAGAGTGGCCAATCAAGGCCTAGCAGGGTGTCTGTGTTCATAACACAAGCCATCAACATCTCCATAGCGCTCTCTAAACAGGATTTGGTTCATTTCTTGTTCTTCCATTCAGTTTGCTCCCATGCTGAATCGCTTTTAACTAGATGCATTTAATATGTCCCTATTGAAGTTTCAAGGCTAAATAACGATGAGTCATGTAGCTTATTTCTAGACCACTTAGCTATCATCTTTAGGAAAAAAGAAAATCCCAACAGAACCCCAAAACAAACCAAACAAATAACCATCTCCAAATATTTCCTGCTGATCTCATAAAATGTCTCATCTACCTTTGTTGATAAAACCAAACAGAACTCAGTCGGCATGTGTTTACTAAAAAATTAAAATAATAAACTTTTGTATTTATAGGTTATGTTACTCTTTAGCTAGATACACCATTCCCAGTACTGCTCCTACTTCATGATCTATGAAAAATATTTTCTATAAGCAAAATTGAAGACATCATTCAAAAAGTTGAGATTTGATGGCAGGAGCTTTAGATACATCTACGGTTTGAGGGCAGATAAATGCATGTAATATATACAGTGGGTAAGCTTTTTGTTATATCTTATGTAGCAATTTAATTGTCACCATCGAAAGACTTTTATAAAGCTAGAAAGTTTTGGGGGTGGCTCAGCTGGTTGAGCATCCGACTTGATTTCAGCTCCTGTCGTGATCTGATGGTCCATGGGTTCAGCCATGCATGGGACTCTGTGCTGATAGCATGAAGCCTGCTTGGGATTCTCTCTCTCTCTCTCTCTCTCTCTCTCTCTCTCCCTCTCCCTCTCCCTCTCCCTCTCCCTCCCTCTCCCTCTCCCTCTCCCTCTCCCCCTCCCCCTTTCCCCGTGTTCCTCCCCCACTTGTGCTCTCTCTCTCTCTCTCCCCCCCTCAAAATCAATAAAGAAACTTAAAAAAATGTAAAGCTAGAGAGTTTTACAAAGCACTGTAAGTCACATCCTGTATAAAATATGTAAGGAGCTTTTGAATGCATTTAATTAACATATATATTTATATTTGCAAAGGCATATTTAACATCTGGAAGAATACATCACAACTGGAAAGAGAGACCTGTTGGTTCAGTGGCTGTGGGACTAGGAATCCTCCACCACTCCTTGTTTCTGGCATGTTCTGTCCAGGCCACACAAATGTTTTACTGAAAACACCTTCCATGTGCCACCCAAACTCGTACCAAGAAATGGAAGGGCTTTGTGTCAATAATACTCAGTCACACTGTGCTTAGCACAGATTCTTGCCCCAAATTTCCCAAGGAACTGGCATCAAATCTGACGCACATTTGTGACTCATCGTTTGTCAGAATAATATTCGACCCTTTCTACAAAACGTTTTTTTGTGTTTGTGGGTGTTGTTTAATATACAGAAATGTTTTTTTTTCATATATTAAACAACATCCACAAACAGACACCCATTGGGAGACAGAAAAATCTATCTATAGAAGGACATTTCTGTAAATAGGAAGATTCTAGAAAAACCTTAATTCTGAAACTCATGAAGAACTGAATGATGCAACATTGGTCATGAAAACCATTAGGTGCAAGTTTCAATAGGACATTTATGAAGTTTCAAAACTTCCTCACCGTAGATATTAATAAGAAAAGAACAAAATACTTTTTTAGAGGAGAAATCTGGCAGACAGCACCTTAACCAAGCGGTCAAAACTAGTATCACTGTTAATAGGCTAATGTGATAGGTGCCTACTGATAGGATCCACTCAGGAGGACAAATATTGCTGAGGTGGTATTCTGCCCAAAAAGAAAAAAAAGCATTTAAATTGAAACATGAGGAAAGATTTGGTTAAATCCTGAAGGAGAGACTATAGCACAACTAGCCTGTGGACCTGTTGGTTATTCTTTAGCTTATTTCTAATTTCTTTCCGTGAATCATTTCTCAATCACCTTTAAAACTTGTTGCCAGAGTCAAGAAAATGAAATCTTAGTGTATGTATGAAGGGAAAATATCATTTTAAGACCCATCAAAAATGTTGCACTGGAACAGTGAAACAAGAAACCATCCCTTCAAGGCAAAAAGAAAAATTTGAATGCAGTTTTCTCTTTTTACGCCGGAGACTTTATTTCTTGGCTGTGGAATTTTACATGTTTTTAAGTCCTTATATACCCCAGTCTTCTTATCTGTTCAAAGGTGCTCAACCCCCGTTTTGCCTAGAATTTCTGTTGGCTACCAGATGCTGGGATGGGCGAAGGAACATTAAATGCTTTAGGAGTTAACACACTGGGAGAGCTGAAGTGAAGTAATTAAGTAGAATGCAACCTGATGAAGATACCCCCCAAATATTTTCTGATCATTAATGTACTACAGGGATGCTGATTTGATTTAAATCTCTACTCAGTCTATGTGCTGTCTAGGGAGTGGTCCCATGAGTCTCTCTTTAGCATGGAAGCAAAAGAGAACTCTCGATCACCTTCACATAAGAAGATTTTCTAACTTTGTCCATGTTCAGCGGGAATGACGGAGAAGAATAATGAAATAAACCTGAGCACATCCGTACTGACCTTGAGCCCGATGATTGTCAGGCTAATGGCAGGCTAAAGCTTAGCTCCTAATATCCACATCTGCGCCTCCCCACATGTTATCTTGTTTTTAATTCTTACATTGATTAGGTATGATCACAGTGTGATTTCCCCTCCTGCAGACAACTCATTTGTATTGCAAATTGTTAATAACATCCTAAAGTCCAACAATACTATCATCACTGGGGGCCCCCACAGCCTTCGGATTCACTTCCGCGTTATTGAACTAACAAGCCTGGATACAGGGACAGCTGCAGCTCCTGGTGAAGCTCATGTAATCAGAAATGTCTCTCCCAGTGGGGACCTCAAAGTATTAAAGGATTGTAGCAAATTAGGTGACTCTGATGAGTAGAGGTGAAAGCCTTTGTTTCCTTTGTCCTTTTTGTGGGCCCACACAAGCATGAGGGATGCTAGAATTTCTTTGAGCAGGTAGCTTCATGGGAGCGTTCCAGATTTACATTTGTATTCATACTCCATATTTTGCCCTCCAAATACGACCCCGGGTACATTTATTGAACAGTATACACAACCGATATACCTCTGGGCTTTGGAATCAAATACACTTAAGTTGGAATCTTGGCTTCTCTGGTTACTACAGAGGAGTTTTGGACACATTTCTTTTCTCCTTCTGCCTGTTTCTTCATTTCAGAGATATAAATAGCAGTAATCCTTTTGTGTATTTAATGAAAATATGGATTAGAGGGCTGTCTGTGTACAATAAATAGCAGCTACTGCCAGAGCTCATCATGGACGTGCTTTCTGCGGCAAGAATATGCGCTTTCGTAGGTTTTATTTTAAGGGAAATAAATTTATTATATATTTAATACGATTAAATATATACTAATATTTTCCAAATTGCATCTTACATGCTGGAATCTTGTGGGGGCTGAAAGAATGTAGCTCCAGGAGTCATTTGAATGGTCAAATCAGTAAATAATCTCATTTGAAATATGGTCAATACATTTACTTAAATGTCCCAGATTGTTGGTAATTTTGTTCTATCAATCATTTTCTTTCACTTTTAGGGCTTTATTTTTGGACTCGAGTGCGGTAATTGAAGATTTCTGCTTCTGGCTATGATGGATTAGTTTGCAGCTGACCAAACTGAAAGCCAAGAACACAAGAAATGGTAAATACAATGAGAACACATTTTTGAAGGTACCAGAGAGTTATCAAGGCAGTTAGAACGTGTACAGCCAAGAACCTGGAGAGAAGAAAAACACATTGGAGGTAAGCCCAATACTCTATGTGACATTTTTTTTTTTTGGTCAAGGCATTTGTAGATTGTTAAACAGCATGGAGCAGGATGTAGAAAAGCTGAGCAGAAAGTAGCAGGTAAGCAGTGTGAGTGATAGTCTTACAGATTTGAAAGCCAAAGACTGGGGATCAGATCATTTACAGCAGCCCAGACTGGAGGGGCCAATCCCTGCAGTGAAGGGAAGAGAAGCAGAGGAGATCTAGCTCTGCTCCCATTTTCAACGTTTTTTTTTTTAATTTATTATTTATTTTTGGGACAGAGAGAGACAGAGCATGAACGGGGGAGGGGCAGAGAGAGAGGGAGACACAGAATCGGAAACAGGCTCCAGGCTCCGAGCCATCAGCCCAGAGCCTGACGCGGGGCTCGAACTCCCGGACCGCGAGATCGTGACCTGGCTGAAGTCGGATGCTTAACCGACTGCGCCACCCAGGCGCCCCTCTCTCTGCTCCCATTTTCATCTCAAAGTTGTTTGTCACTGAAAACACGGTGACAGTTTGTCACGGTGCAAGAGGTGAAGTAGAGATTGGCCGCTTCCAACGTGTAAGAAGATACTCGGAACTTTCTGCAGATTCACAGCATGAGAAATTGAAAAACTAGAATCTAGATTCTAGATCTAGAATCTAGAAACTAGCATCTTAGATCCCCTAAGGAAGGGATCCTGATACCCAACCTGTAAGAAAAGTAACCAGAACATAGACCAGACCTTGCAAACCCTAACCCCACCCTTGAACCTTTGTGTTCCTTGAACCTGCTTATGTAAGGGGATACCTGTATTAGCTACGTGCAAGAATTAAAAACCTAGGTCCCTGGAGGAATATAGCATCAGCTAGAGCCTGTAAATTTTTTCATGCAAAATGGACGGCATTTAATGAAAAAAATAAGAGGTAAACAAGAACTAGGTCCAAGAAAATAACAGTGTTAGAAACCAAGCCAGTGATCATCCATATTTTGAAGTATGTAGACGAGAAATGATTTTTATCAAGAGGAGAGATAAGTTAGAGGTTTCCACAGAGAACTGGAGTCCATACAAAATCCCTTCATGATTTCAGAGTAGACAAAGTTTTCTTAAACTAGATGTTAAAAGCAATAATTGCAATGTCTCCTAAGTCCATCCATGTTGTTGCAAATGGCAGGATCTCCTTTTTTTTAAAGGCTGAATAATATTCCTGTGTGTGTGTGTGTGTGTGTGTGTGTGTGTGTGTGAAGATTTCTTTATCTATTCATCTGTTGACAGACACTTTGATGGTTTTCAAATCTTGGCTGTTGTAAATACCAAACAGGTAAAAGCAGAGAGTAGAAGGGTTATTACCAGGGGTGGAGGGTGGGGTAAATGGACAGAAGGGAAGATGTTGGTCAAAGGGTACAAACCGGTTGTTATGTAGGATGAGAAAGTATAGAGCTCTGATGTACAGCATGAAGACTATAGTTAAGATAACTGAATATTGGAGGCGCCTGGGTGGCTCTGTCTGTTAAGTGTCCGACTTCAGCTCAGGTCATGATCTCACAGCTTGTGAGTTCACGTTCTGTGTCAGGCTCTGTGCTGACAGCTCAGAGCCTGGAGTCTGCTTGGATCCTGTGTCTCCCTCTCTCCCTTCCCCTCCCCTGCTTGTGCTCTGTTTCTTTAAAATGATTAAATGTTAAAAAAAATTTTTTTAATTAAAAAAGAAGAAAACTGAATACTGGAGGTGCCTAAGGGCTCAGTTAAGTGTCAGACTTCGGCTCAGGTCATGATCTCATGGTTCTGAGTTTCAGCCCCGCAGTGGGCTCTGCACTGGGTTGCAGAGTCTGCTTGGGATTCTCTCTGTCGCCCTCTCTGTTTCTGCCCCTTCCCCACTTGTGCTCTCTCTCTCTCTCTCTCTCTCGCGCGCGCGCGCGCGCGCTCTCTCCCTCAGAAATAAGTAAACCTAAAACAACAACAAAAAAGAATACTGAATGCTAGAAATTTTCTAAAAGATTGTTTTCAGGTGCTCTTATCACACACACACACAAATGGTCACTGTGTGAGGTGATATGTTAATTAGCTTGAATGTAGTAATCATTTCACTATATATGTCAAAACATCATGTTGTATATCTTAAATATATACAGTGAAAAAATGAATACAGTATCATTTTGAGAATAAAAACAGTAACCATACAGGAAGAGTTTGACAAATAGAATTTTGTACGCATTAAGAACTTGGGTCATTACAAGGCACAGAGAAGAGATGAGAAAGGCAGGCCGGAGAGTGGGGGAAGTTATTTTGCATTATATAACAAAAAACTCATATACAGAATAGACCAACATCTTTAACAAATTACACTTCACAAATGAAAACAACCAGTAAGGCATTAGCATATAAGATACTCAACACTACTGATCGTTCAAAACTGCAAATTACGTGACTGCCAGAGTGGATACAATTGAAAGGTGGTGATATGTTGGAGAGGATGTGAAAGAATATGAACTCCCATCCTGCTGGTAGGTAGAATGGTTACTAGCACCTTGGACAGGTCTTCGGTCCGGTATCCTAAATCCGAACGTGTGGATTTTCCATGATCTGGCAATTCAGCTACCAGGTCGGGTCAACAGAAAAGCTTAGAATATGTACGTTAAAGATGTACGCTTATATCCGTGCCGGTGTTCTTTACAATAGCTCAAACCCAAATACTCACCAACTGTAGAGTAGATAAATAATTTATGGCATATCTGTACCATGGAATTATGTATAATAATAGAAATAAATTAACTTATGCTACAAGGAACAGTTGTGGATAAATCCCACAAGGGTGATGTTGAGCAACAGAATTTAGACACACACGTGAATATGCTTTGTTACTAGGTTGATGTAGATCTCATAAACGGGCAAAACTAATCATTGGAATTAGAAGTATGGCTCATGGTTATCTTTGGCTGGAGGTGTGTGACCTGGAATAACAACCCAGGAATGTCTGCGGCACAACTAACGTTCTCTTTCTTAACAAAGATAATAGCTGCACGCGTATGTTCATTTTAAATGCATCACCTCGTGATATGTGCATTTTTTTAATCTCTAACAAAGGGAAGTCAGTACCTGAGATTCCCTCCGACTTCCCTTAAAAAAGTTATTATTGCCTTCTCAATCAAACGAAACCACCAGCTTTTGGAGCTTGTCTTTATATATAAATAACATTTGCCATTTATCCGATATCTCTATCCAGGATTTATCACTTTCCCCCCTTCCCCAAAGTGAAAACTGCTTACAATCCTAACTTTCTGAACAGAGCACATTGGGCATTGCTGTTTCTCATATATGAGAATAATCTTTGTAATTATTAATATTGTATGAAATAATTGGCACATGGCTTGGGCTTCTGGATGCAATATGAGACGGATTAGGCCATTAGTTCTTCCAGTTGTTTGAATGATGCCCTCCTGCTTTCCCAGCCTTTACTCGTCTGCCTGCAAAAGTCTGGAAGAGATACGTCCAGATGGAGGAGGGTGTGAGTGCAGGCACACCATACCCTCCCCACTAGCATAATTTTAACAACACACTGATATTAACATGTATTGCCGAAGTCAACCTAAACCAGAATTTAATATTTGTATTACACCAGCGTGGTTTTGCTTTTGCTTTGCCTTTATGGTTATCTGTTTATTTGTTAGGGTCACCATGCCCTTGGCGGTATACAACACTATTTCTACCCAAAAGGATATTAACATACTTGATGAAAATATTACTGTTCCCGTATTGGCTCCTTGTTAATACCTTCCAACAATCTCATAATGCTTCGTCTCTCCTCTTGCTTTGCAGCTTTGCTGATTCTTATTGTAAGTTCCTCCCATCCTCAGGGTCCACATTTTCTGTAGCATTTGGAAGAAAAATTATTTTACTGTGAGAAAATAATGCCTTAATTGTCAGCAAACAATACTTGTGAAAATGGAAGCTATTATCACCTCATTGGTCGCAAATCGATATCCAACAGGCATTGTAGCCACAACACTGAGATCAAATGAGCTCTGGGGGCTGGTGTTCGGTCTGGGGAAAGGGAGTGAGCTTTAGGGACCCTGGGAACTGTGGGGTTTTGGAGTGGTGATGGGGGGGTTGGGGGGTGGGGGGAGAGGGCGGATCCAGAGCCTATAGCCAAGAAAGAATTCTTGAGACATTTTTGGTGCAAAAGGTGCTTTTGTTTAAAGCATGGGGACAGGAGTGGGGGAGGGGTAGGAAGAGCTGCCTGGGGGTTGTGAGGAGTGACTGATAATATACTACAGAGTTGGGGCAGGTATAGGCCAAAGAGAAGCCTCCAGAGGCACGTTCATATGCTCAAGAGGACTCCTATGACACTTGAGGCCTTGCTGTTGTCACGCTAAGGTGTTTTCCCCCCAGTAAGGCATTAACATTAAGACAGTAGGCGATTCCTGCAGAAATGTTATACTCTATTTGCCTCCAGTATTTGTCAATGAGCTGCAGGTTGTAAGGAAATTCAATTTCATTTACCATTTCCTTCTTTCCTTTGTTCCCATGTCACTATGGAGGGGAGGGTGATGTTAGGGTTCCAGGAAACTGAGTCCTTCTGGAGGTTAGGCTGCTGACAAGATTGCCTTTTTCTTATAATTTACTAAGACATATGTAAACTGCTGAAGACTCAGGTCCTTCAGGACTGTGATCTCTATCAGGTAACTTTTTGTTTTCTCCTTCTCTTACCTTTTGGGCAGCCTGGAATGCTTGAGGAACATCACAGGTATCCCATCTGGTGGGATGGGAGGCGGTGTTATTAGCTTTTGCTTTGCCCTCACCTTGTCTTATGCTCCCTCAGCAAGACGAGCCAGTGGGATTTTCTGTTAATAAAATAGTCTGTGTATAAATGCTCTATCACATCTCATTTTAGCGTTTATAGTCATAGCTTATGATAATAGCGGCATTGTTGGTGACAGACCGACTTTTGCCGGAATAAACTGGACAAAAACAAAGAAAACGCTTTGAAGACACCAGAGAGCTATAGTGAAGGCCGTAGGTATTTGGGGGACTAAGGTCTGAGGAAAAGAAAAAAGCCAAAGAACTAGGAGTCTGGCAGTTGGCCCCATTCTGCACTCAAGGCAATGAGAATTCTTTTTTTAAAAAATGTTTATTTGTTTTGACCAAGTGAAAGAGAGAGTGCATGCGTGCATGGGGGAGGGGCAGAGAGAGAATCCCAAGCAGCTCTGGGCTGTCAATGCAAAAGTGCAGGGTTCCATCCCTGGAACTGCCAGATCCAGACCTGACCCAGTACCAAGGGACTGCTGCTTAAAGGACTGAGCTACCCAGGTGCCCCCAGGCAATGAGGGCCTGAAAAGCAGTTGCTAAGAGACTGGGAAGAGTAAATATTCCAACAGTCCCAGGGGATGGGGGGAAGGAACAAAAGAGAGTTTATATTCAACCCAAGAGGAGGGACCCTTTTAAATCAACAGGGGTGGCACTTTAAACTTCAGGCTTTGGCTCAGGTCATGGTCTCATGGTTCGTGATGAGTTCCAGCCCCAGTCGGGCTCTCTGCTCTCAGGACTGGAGCCTACTTCAGATCCTTCCGTCTCCCTCTCTCTCTGCCCCTCTCCTGCTCCCTCTGTCTGTGTTTCTCTCTCAAAAAGAAATACTTAAAAATAAATAGACACATAGATCTCCACACAAGGCTATAGCTGAACCAGAAGCTAGCACTCACTCATACTGAAATAACTAATTAAAAAAAATTTTTTTAAATGTTTATTTATTTTTGAGAAAGAGAGAGACAGCCAGACAGACAGACAGAGCAGGAGCAGGGGAGGAGCAGAGAGGGAGGAGGCAGAGAATCTAAGCAGGCTCCAGGCTCTGCAGCTGTCAGCCCAGAGCCCCACACAGGGCTTGAACTCACAAACCTGAGCCAAAGTGCTTAACTGACTGAGCCATCAGGCGCCCCAAAATACCTAATTTAAAGTCTGCTCCAATTCTCAGTTACATTTAGGTGATATTCTCCAATCCAGCAGTCTCCCTGAAGCAGAAAAAAAAATCTTTATTCCATATTTTTATGTAAATATACGAGTCAATAAAATATAATTTGACATAAAAGAAGACATGACTAAGAACCAATGAAAAGTCATAAAAACAGATGCCAAAGAAAAGCAATGAAAATATCAGATATGTGCCTTGAAATCATGGTAATTAAACTGTTCCAAGTATTAAACGACAGGATAGAATTGCCAGAGAATTAGAAACTGTAATGAAGGACAAAGTAAAAGTTCTAGCAACAGAACACCACAAAATGGAAACAGTTGGGAAGTGGATGAACACTGTGGCTACCTTAGACATGTTCTGAGAGATGGTTTGTTGGTAGGTGAGAATAAAATACCAAGTATGAAGCAGAGCATGAAAAGAGTACGACAAATACTAAAAAGAATTTAGAAGAGATCCGTGACATGGATAAAAATTCCGACATACATGGAACTGTAGTTGCAGGAGAGAGGACAGGTAATGGGGCAGAAGCAGTATTTGAAAATATAATTGCAGATGTGACGTGGGACACCTGGGTGGCTCAGTCGGTTGAGCAGCTGACTCTTGATTTCTGCTCAGGTCATGATCTCACGGTCTGTGGGTTTGAGCCCTGTGTCCTGCTCCACCCTGGGCATGGAGCCTGCTTGGGATTCTGTCTCTCTGTTCTCCCTTTGCCCCTCCCCCATGCATGCCCCCGCCCCCTCTCAAAAATAAACACACTTAAAAATATAATGACAGATGATTTTCCAAAAATAATGGAAGACAATAAGCCACAAACGTAAGAAGTGTTACAAATTTCAAGCAGGATGCTTATTAGAAAGCCACGGCTAAACACTGCTGAAAACCAAAGGCAAATGGAAAAATCCTAAAAGTCAGCCAGGAGAAAAACTGTGTATTACACTCTTAGCAAGAAAAATAAGGTAGGTTAATACTTGGTTTCTCAACCTGAAGCAATGGCAGCCAAAATACAATTCTTTCTCATTATTTCTAGAAAGTGCTCTAAGAAAATAAGAGTCAGTGTGGAGTTCTATACCCAATAAAAATGTCCTTTGGAAAATGGAGGGCAAAACATTTTTCAGCAAACAAAATGTGAGAGCGTCTGTCACCGCAGATCTTCATTAAAAGTAATACTGACAAGTGTTCTCAACAGAAAGCAATTGATGATTAAAGGCAGATCAAGGGTGAAACTAAGCAGATAAATGTGTGAATAAAACTATGTCATTCTTGGATAGACCGTTTCCGTTTTACAAAATGAAAGGAGCTGTGGAGATTGAGGACACAATGCCTTGCTGGATATAAACACTGTATTTAATACCACTGAAGTGTACATCTAAAAGTGGTCAATTTTATGTCCATTTTGCCACAATAAAAAAATGGGCAAAGAAATACACACATAGGCCACCAAGGTATAAGGAATGACATAACAAACATTCTCCACCAGCAGCTTAAAAAATAGCGTTTTGGCAAGGGACACATCAGTGATGAGTTCCCTGAACTCGTGGTTTACAGGCTTGTTTTCTGCCATGGCAGTAACTCTTGAGGGAGCAGTCCTTCCCCCCTAATAAAGGTCTCTTTCCTAAATAAGGACTCTTCCCTGCAAAGAAAAAAAGTTAAAAACTATTGTACAGAACGATACATCATGATGTCTTGTGGAATATTAAATTCCTAATAAAATAGTCAACCCCAAGAGTCCATGAATCAGAGAAAGGCCCATGTATTGACCAGAAGGTGGCACAAGTACTCATTTAAATCCGACTTTATCAAGAATGCCTGTTGTAATCTCTAGAGTAACTTTTTAAAAACATAACACAGGAATAAAAGGAATATCCTAACTTACGAGCTAATAAAGAGAGGAATGGAATAAGATTCATCGTAAATCAAGCTTTTTTTTTTTTTTTTATCATGGGTTTCCTGCAAAGAAAACCTTGAAGGAACAGACTTGTGAGCTAGTAGTTTTGGCGCGGAATGCGATGTCAGGGAGCAGGAGTTCGTGGGCAGGAGTTGAAATGGGGAAGGAAGGAAAGCTAATAAGATGAGCTACCATGGTGAGCCACAAGGCTACATCCTACTAGGACTCTCTGAGCAAACTTAATGAAATAAAGGTCATAACTGTGTACCTGGGTGTCGAAGAGGACCAACATCGACCCATCCTCTGCCCCAGTGTGATTCCATATGCATTGGCTCCCCTCCCTATTGGGTTCTTGGGGTGACTCCCACCTACGGCTTAGAGAATTTCCTTCTCGGGCAACCTGTGGAGGCAGGCTCAAGATAAGGCACTGATATCACATGCAGAAAGTGGCAAAGTCTTCATAGAACTGACTCCTGAAGATTAGAGAAAGAAGTGGGGTCAATCAGATTTTAATAGGTATGCAGGAGGCTCTGTTGTAAGGTTTGGGGTGGTATTCCTGAAAAGCACCCCCCCCCCAAATCTCTTAGGATCCTAGAGAGCCTGTGAGCTACTCAGTTTTCTTTCTGTGAGGCTCTTTTTCCCTTAAATTATCCAGTGTGTGTGTGTGTGTACGCCTTGTATGCAAGTAAGAATCCTGAGTGATGGAAAGGAGAACACTGAATATTCAGGCACCACCTTTAAACCAATTATTTAAAGAAATACCAACAAGAAATAATTAAGATTCCTCAGCAGAGACATTACAACAGGATGCAGCTTTATAAGTAATATTTGGATCTCACATTAAATGTCTGGAGAAGCATAAGTACTTTAAGAACTGGAAGAGTTATTTAGTGGAACCAATGTTTCTGATCAGAGAGCAATTTGGGCTCAGACATGAAAAGAATGTTCTAGGTATGGAAAGGAAAATATAGTCAAATGTTGATAAAAGGAAGGAACCTCAAGCTGTAGGAACAATTTCAAGGAGGCACCCATCCAGAATTTTTTCATGCTTAAACATTATATCTAAATACGAGAAAAGTATTTTAAAAGTTTCTTTGTACAAGAAAATTAACATGAAAAATAAAGGCTGGACTTGGGGTGCAGATGATACATTCAAAAAAGAGAATACATGACATTCTGTATCTTTAATTTGCTATTCTCCCTTTGTATGAATTATCACCAATGAAATGGAAAAAGAAAAATATTTCAGTGCACGTGCAACCACAGGAGATGTGATAAGTCCTTTGCTATTTCGTGAAAATTTAAATTTCCAGATTCATTAAATAGCAATCCATGTGTTGTAGCAAAAAAGCTAGGAGAGCCATGTTTATGGTAATTTGGGGGAGGGGCAAGGACTATTTTCTGGAAGATGGAGGGGAGAGGCTGGGTAGAATCCCCCACAAATGGCAGCTCATTTAGAACTCCACAAATAAGATGGAAAAGTATATAATTTAAGGAGCAGCTGGGAGCGCTGGCAATATTTTGGTCACAGCATCCAAGACTAGAGATGGGGACATGTTTTCCGGATTTTGTCACCTGCAGGGCAAAGTGCCCACCTTTCTCAGCTGTTTATGTAACAAGTCCTTCTCCCCTAGATTCCTAGAATTACGGTATCATACTGCCTGGAGAACTAGACCAAGGGGTGGAGAAGTGCCTTTGGTCCTCTCTCCTGTCCCTTTTGGCTGAAGGTTGACTTGTATCTATAAAAGCAATAGTGCTCTAATAATCTTTCAATATTCTCAAAGCAGTGAGGCCGGCAAGGAAGACAACACATGTGTATGACCTGAGACCGGGCTTGAAGAATGGAAATGCTTATTTGCAGCCTTAAAACCCCCCACATCCTGATTGCACATCCAGGAGAAGAAATATGCGCCTTTAAAATATTTAAAATATCCGTAATGAATGACACCCTCTAGTCTTCGGACCATTTTCATCCACCCCTTTGATCATCTCTCATACCTGATGTGCACTGTCACACTTACTAGCCTTCTTGAGTCTTAGACGTGGGAGTAAGCAGCCCATGGAGGAGGAAGGTGCATTCCAGAAACAGAATCAAGTGTTTGAAACTGCACACCCCCTACGAGTTTCTCAGCCACGTTGTGTTCTGCTCTCCTGTGTCCTATATCCTGTGCTGGATTTCCCCTGTAATATTTAGATTGTGGCTTCTAATTCATGCGGCATATTAATCTAACCTAACTGCACGTAAAGCCCACTGCAGGAATTTCTCCGTGGGTGGCTTGGCTTAATTATCCAGAGAACTGAATACGACAAGGGCCCAATCCTGCTGTTCTGATTATTGGAAGGACAGTCCCCCTCCACTGTCACATTGTCATGTTTGACGGCTCAGAGAGGAAATGTTTACGCGATTGAAAATAGTTTGGCCCCTAAGTGGCAGATTTTAGAGATAGTTTAGCCTACTTTATTCCAGAAATAATCTAAAGAAGAGATGCATGAATTAACAAACTGGGAAGAATGATTTGCTTTATCCTCTACCTGAGTCCTTAACATACATTAGATTATTGAGTCTCATGCTAGCTGTCATTTTGGAAAGGTAATTACTTCCACTCTTTATGGTGAAAAATTAATGTCTGTATCAATGTGGGGAGTTTTCCAGGGACAGTGAAATGCTTTCTTCGGGCAGAGAAGACAGTTAAGTGTCCTGGGTACCTGAATGGAGGAGTCAGCCTACCTGTGCCTACGAGCTGTGTGGCCTGAGTCAGATGAGGTGAATTTTGGGTGTCTTTTTCCTCAACTGTAATAATAACCTGCCTTTTTCTAAACTTGAAGTGTAATTGTACATGTAAAATGCTTAGAATCAGCACTTCTACTTCTTGGCATATGCCCAGAAGAACTGAAAGCAGGCATTTGAACAGATATTTGTACACCCATGTTCCCAGCATTCTTCACCACAGCCAAGAGGTGGAAACAAACCAGTGTCCATCATCAGATGGATGGATGGATCAACAACTTGTGGTATGCGTATACAGTGGAATATTATTCAGCCTTAGGAAGGAAGCTCTGATACGCACTCAACGTGGATAAACTTTGGTCACATCAGGCTCCGTGAAAGAAGCTTGTCACGAGAAGACAAACGCTGTATGATTTCACTTCATGGGGTACCTGAAATAGTCAAATTCATAGAGACGGTAGAATGGCAGTTGCCAGAGCCTGGGTGGAGGGAGGAGTGGAAGATATTTATTAGCGGGAAGAGTTTCACTTTGGGATGACAAAGGCATTTCGGAGGCAGATGGCGATGATGGTCGCACCACAACGTGAATATAATATGTGCCCTACGCCTCAAAATGGTTAAAATGGCACATCTTATGTAATGGATATTTGACCACACTTTTTTAATGTTTACTTATTTTTGAGAGACAGAGCCAGACAGCACAAGCAGGGGGTGGGGCAGAGAGAGAGACACACACAGAATCCGAAGCAGGCTCCAGGCTCTGAGCTGTCAGCCCAGAGCCCGACACGGGGCTCGAACTCACGAACCGTGAGATCATGACCTGAGCGGAAGTTGGACGCTTAACCGACGGAGCCACCCAGGCGCCCCACTTTTACAATTTTTTTAAAAAGCTCTGGGCGATGGTCAGCAGGGTGGTTCTCTCTGCGGTGCCTGGGTCACCAGTATCCAGCTTCACCTGGGACTTGTTCCGAAAGCACATTGTGGGCCCTGCCCCGGGTCTTTCGCATCGGGGACTGTGATGGTGGAGCCCAGCAGCGGGCTTCAAGCAAGCCCACTGTGTGATTCTGCTGCACGCACACACCAAAGTTTGAATTTCACAGGAGGAAACTATTGCTAAGTAGTTAACAAATATTAGCTGCGATGACATCCCTTCTTTTGCTGACTTTGCTAAAGCTCCCTCGATTCAGGTTCCAGAAAACATTTGTGCTTTTATTAAACTCCATACTTGTCTTCTTTATAATACCTGCTCTGATGTTTCACAGCGAGCATGTATAACAGCAGAAGGAAGTATGAAGGGGTAAACAGCAAAGAAAAGATATTTACTAGTGGGGGTACATCCCCAAAGCTTATCTTTCATGTAGTTGAGTAACAAAGAGACCAGAGGTCGTTTCCATAGTAACACACATTCTGCAATTTATAAATTGCAGAATGTAGAAGAAAATTCTTGAAAATGCCTATGGAAACTGTAAAGGTCTTCTGAAGAATGTCTGTAATACCTTAAATTGGCATGTTCCCTCTCATGATAAACATAGAGGTTATGGGTTATTCAAATGGGTCGTAAGCATCTGGGGGGCCCTTGTAATCCTCATTAAACTTTCACTCACCATAAAGACCTCTTTATTCTTAAAATGAACACGCTGTGAAAGAAGTCATTGCAAAAATACCCAGACTGCGATAGACATTAACCTCCTCCATCAACAGCTTCCACTTTGACTGAACTCCAATAAAACCTAGGAATTCTCAACTGGAAAGCACACCTTCTGCAGCCACGTTTGCTTGTGTGTGTGTGTGTGTGTGTGTGTGTGTGTGTGTGTGTGTGTGAACCTGTAAGTCAAATGACTCTCCCTTGGCTGAACAAAACCAAAATCTGATTCCTTTCGCTCATTTCTGTCAGGCCCCCGAATGGGTAAACTCTTCACTCAGTTCTTGATAACCAGGGGTTGTTTCCTCCAGAAACCAAGTACTCAGCACATGTGGCTAACCCCACTCAAAATTCCTTCTTTTCTTTTCTCTTCTTTTCTTTTCTTTTTTTTTTTTTTTGTGGGAGCTGACAATGTGTGCTCGATATTTTCAGGAAATTGCTCTATAATGCATGTCTGTAAAGGGAATGCTGGTCTCAGTGGATCCAAAGACTTGCCCTCATGTATTTTCAGGCCACATCTGGTGGTGTGCCCCAACGTGTGCATCTTTGGGCTCTGGGTGGGCACCAGAAGGAGTTGGAAGTTCAGGGGTGCCATATTAGGTGGCCCCCTGCCAGTCACCTAGATCACCTGTGACTCAGCTTATGTATAAAATAAGACTTGGGGCGGGGCGCCTGGGTGGCGCAGTCGGTTAAGTGTCCGACTTCAGCCAGGTCACGATCTTGTGGTCCGTGAGTTCGAGCCCCACGTCGGGCTCTGGGCTGATGGCTCAGAGCCTGGAGCCTGTTTCCGATTCTGTGTCTCCCTCTCTCTCTGCCCTTCCCCCGTTCATGCTCTGTCTCTCTCTGTCCCAAAAATAAATAAACGTTGAAAAAAAAATTTTTTTAAATAAAATAAAATAAAAAAAAAATAAGACTTGGGGCACCTGGGAGGCTCAGTTGGTTAAGCGACTGACTCTTGATTTCAGCTCGGGTCATGTTCTCACTGTTCGTGAGTTCTAGATCCACATTGGGCTCTGTGCTGACAGTGTGGAGCCTGCTTGGGATTCTCTCTCTCTCTTTACCTCTTTCTGTCCCTCCCTCTCTCTCTCTCTCTCTCAAAATAAATAAATAAAGGTAAAAAGTTTAAATTAGACTAGATTCTCAGGTTCTTTCTCTCGCTAAAGGTTCTGTGACACTCTCCCCAACCCACCCAAGGACAAGTTATGGAAAGCAAGCTGGATGGTCATAATAAATGACTAGTAACTCCAAACAGGAATATAAGAAATTGTTCCTATTCATCGTCAGGTCTAACTGAGTAGTAGTGACCCTGAAGGAATCAAAATGAGGCAAAACTCAGCATTCCCATTCGAGGATAATTGGGCTTTGGGAAGGACATTGGGTGTTAGACCCATATATTCAAAACCACCTTCAGAAATGTCACATACGTCAGGACCGCTCTGAGCCCTCTGCCCTAGGCTCTGAAAGGACCTTCTAGAGCAGGGATACAGGGTGATCCCATCAGTAACAGCTAAATAATGCACACCCAAGGGTAATTTATGTTTTGTAAAGGGGTCCTGTTCAAACTGAAATGTTCAAAAAAAAGTCGTTTTTCTTAATGTTCTGGAACTTGCTCTGGAGCCCAGTTCCTAACAGTAGCTAACCACAGCAGGAAGATGGGGAACGCACAAAATGATTTTAAACGAACAAATTCAAGGCAACAATTTCTTCCTGTTTAATTTTGATTCATTAGGAGAAAGTGCCAGCAAAATTTAAATCCCTTTGTATGGCTGTTTGTCTATAGCCCATTTTTCCTTTTTCCCTCCTTATCCCTTAGAGAGGGCTGCTGGGTGAAGGAGGATGTGTGCAAATCCTAAATGTCTGGGCAGTCGCCCTCCATTCCCTCTGCCCTCAGGAGCGAGTGGTCCTGTAAACTCCTGGGGACCCTGCCTTCCAGTGGCTTATCTGTCCTGCTCTTGACTGATGGGCTATTGATGATGTCTGGTACCCACTGCTGTTTGTAGCCTTCTGCCTCCAGTTTGAAGGGCCCCACTATCTGCAGTCTCCTTGTCTCACTCCAAGGTGTCCGCAGGTCACCGGCTAATGTGAACTTGGCCTTCTCAGGATCTAATCACATGGGAACCCTTGGTGATTGTGCGTGGCAGTGCCATCTGTGGGAACTTGGACGTGGGACACTGTCCGAAGGCTTTGATCTCAGGGACCACCTTCCACTTTGCACTTTGTGTACCTCTGATGCCCTGTGAGGGGTAGTAGGGAGAAGGCACCCTGGTACATTTTCTGCCACTCACGTCCCCCTTTGACCAACTCCCAGTGCCAGGGCAGGACGCCACACTGCTCCCCCACTTTCCCTTACTGACCACCTTCCTTTCCACATTGTCCCTACCTCGTCATGCACAGTGAACCCCACACTCTCAGCCACCCCATCTTAGCTTTCAAAAGGCAGAAGAAAGGTTTTGACTTGACCATGACCTTTTCTCCCAAACAAAGCCTCTTCACTTGTCAACAGCTATTCTATCACTAGGGACTCAAAAATCTTAGTGAAAAGTCAAAAGCAAAATACCGACGCTGCTTTTTTCCTCCACCTTTTAACAGTCCCAGTCTTCCTTGATGCAGCAGGTGCCTTTGGCCACAGAAAGAAAATCTGTGACCCCACTTGGGAGCGTGCTCTGTGCCAGGCTGTCTTCTGTGCACTGTCTGTATTGACTCTCCGTTCTCTCAGCCACACCAGGAGACGGGTACCATTATTACCCCCACTTGGTAGAGGAAACTGAGGCTTAGATGAATTAGGTAACTCGACCGGAGACAGACTTCTAGTAATCTAGTAAGTGGTAGAGCTATTATCCCAGGAAAGAGCCACTCAAGAGCCAAAAACCTCATATCTTTATATATATATATATATATATATATATATATATACACACACACACACACACACACACACACATATGTTCATATGTATATGTTTATATATAATATGTTCATATTCATATATGAACCTCATATCTTTATATATATATATATACACACACACATATATGTTCATATGTATATGTTTATATATAATATGTTCATATTCATATATCTGTGTATATATATAATCCTATTTGTTTTATATAATTATTTATAACTTATATATTATTTAAATATTTCCTATTTTATTTATATGTTTACAATTTACTAAATACTAAAGGATTTAATACTTAATTAGCTAATTGTTCTCAATTTCTTTTCATATTTTTAAAGCAGAAAAGCCACTTCTACTAATCCCTTGGATAATAAGCCAGAAGGGGCGCTGCTCCGGTTGAAGCAGGGACAGACTGGGGATGCCTGGGGGTCTGGCAGTGATGGCCAGTGCCCTTTGCTTCCTCCAAGGCAATGATGAACCCTCTTCTTAGAATCTTCTTAGAATCCAGTTTGAGACCCTGCTCCCTGTAGGTGACTCTCTCATCACAGGACTATCCCCTAATGCGTGACTCAGAATCGGATTGCCAGGACTGGACCCATCACCAACCATCCAGTTTAGTTTTTGACTCGGTGGGGACCAGAGGCAAGTACTTACGTGAGCAGTGGGCGGTAGTCTCATGACACTTGACTTCCCACTTCCCTCCACGTTTAGAGTGCCCTACCCTCACCCCTCCAAAGCAGAGGGTGCCAACTAGAAGCTGGTGCTCCCACTTGGTTTCAAGGGCATTTGTGTTTGGCCATCGTCAGACTCCTTCTTCCCACCTTGCTTGCCTATTTGCCTGAACAGTCTGGCCCCAGACAGCATCTCTGTGCCCACCCTTGACCCACGGTCGCTTCCTCATAAGCCTTAAATTAGAATCCCGTGACAGACCACATGCTCTGTGAGGGCCATGATGCCATCTTTTCTTCACTGTGTCCCCAGCACTTGGTACACGACTTGGGACGCAGTGGCACTCCACACGTGTTTTCTTAAGTTATTAATTAACTAATGGCACTAGCTTGTGCTCCTATCAGTTGACTCAAATGTCAATGAATTAATTATCCTGAAGAAGCAGATGTGGTTTTACATGCTTAATTTATAAGAAGGAAGTCTTTTGATTATCATGGGTTTTGTTTTTAAAAATCTTTAAAAAAAAAAAGTGGGGAGATTTCGTGATTTGATGAACCATGGAGTTAATTGCTTGCTCTGAATTTCAATTACTCTTTCCCCTGTCCAGTCTGTTAAAGACAACTTTTGGCAGCTTTGACACTTCGTTTTACATTTTAAATAGGAGGTCAGCTCACCAAGGAGCTATAATCATTCAGCTGGGGAGAGGAAATTTATCAAATTTTGTATCCCAAGTATACAAACCAGTTTGAAGCAGATTTATAACTTAGAAAATACTGTGATTTTTCATATTTATTTTCCATATTTCAGTATAATTCCCTGGAAACAAAGCCATAACCTGTGAATGTTTTTCTATCATTATAATTGCAAGTAATAACATAACAAGCTTTCTCGACCCTCCAGGAAATTTGGAAATACTCACTAAACTCCTATCTCAGGGTACAGCTCTCTTAAAACAAAAAATGCTGATATGTCATTAATTATTTTTATCATGCTCGGTTATCATTAATGATAGGAGTTTGTGAGTGAAATGCCATCTTCAAACGACAAGAATCATGTGAGCCTCATCAGTGATACTTTAAAGAATATGTATGTCAGCTCAGTGTCTGAATGATTTCAAATGATCAAAATGTTAGAGGCACGAAATAATCTCTCAGTTTGAAGTCATGTCCACTTTCTCTATATCCTAATCCCGCCTTTTCATTTGCATTGGATTTGGGCAAATCTTCTCAAATAAAATTAAAGATATTAAAACAGGTGGCATATCTGAACCTTACCCTTGATTTAGTATCAGAGTTCCCCCCCCCAATAGGAACATCGCTGAAACACTCTCTCTCCAATAGTTGAGTCTGTCTGACAAGTTGTCACATAGTGCCTTGCTTTCTATTTCTTAGGCATCATTTTTTCCAACAGTATTCAGTTTTTGAGTAACGGATCCTTGACGCTATAGTAATCCAACTTTCCCGTGAACCTACCTGGCCACTGGGTGGACAGGTCAGAGGCTACAGCCAAGATTCACAATCAGGTTGGTTAGATTCTGATACCTTGTGCCCATTCCTCTTTGCCATTTTGCTTTTATATACAAATTGTTAATTCATGTTAATTCACTGTTGAGTTTAATTCTGTCACAGGTAAACTGTGTATTAAATATTTTAAACACTACAGAGATTCACCATTCTGCCACACAGAGGCCGTACTAAACCTCACAAATATCTTTTAAAGGAAAAGAAATGGCTCTTTTCTTTATGCACCACTAATTCCCTATCATCTTAATTTTTTCAGTTATTTAATTACTACCCTTGGGAAAGGCACGATTTTTCGTATAAATACCATGAAATCAGAGGGATGCCGTTCTCTCCAAAACTAATTTTCGTTAAGAAGGAAATACAAGATTGACCCCCCCCCCAAAATTAAAAAAACAAAACAAAACAAAACACCTCTTCTCCTGTTTTAGGTTGTAATCTCCTAAAAAAAAAAAAAAAGCTTCCTTTGCACTTTAAAATGTCTTTAGTAAAGGCCACATTTCACTGAAATACCACATTAAGAGGTGCTGTATTTCTTCCATTCTGAAGACTTAAAATAAGTAAATTCATAGCTACTACATTGGTTTCTTTAGAAATGTATTGAGGCTTAAGTAAAGAATATACGCACGCGCGCGTGTGCGTGTGTGTGTGTGTGTGTGTGTGTGTGTGTGTGTGTGACTGCGCTGAAATCCAATCCCAAAGTTTGTAGAACCATTCTGAATAATGCCCTTCCCGAGTACCTGAAAGGAGGTAAGTGAGTCACAAACTCTTCAAGTCTAATCATACCCCTGTACCATTCAGAAAGCACAGCTGCGTGTGGTGTTGCCGTTTTCATTTTTATATCATCAAGGGTTTCCCCGGAAATCAGGGGATATTGTTCTATTGTGAGTCAGCACTTCAGGGCACTTTCCTTCCGTTGCTGGATTGAAAACAATGATTGGCCTGTGTGCTCTCGCCCCACTGACCCTCATCATCCTCCTTTTTCCCACACATCTTTTTCTGTGATCTGGTTGCCATCCGTTCCCTTCCTTCTAATTCTCAGTTTTTTGCAGATGGTGTTCCAGCAGCATGGAGGATTTTCCTCCTTTTCTTCGTCTTAAGATGGCCTTAAATGTTACTTCCTCAGTGGAGTATGATGTAAACCAAGAAGTGTTGGTACCACATTTTAAAAACAACTAGTGTTGTACCACCATGTATATGGTAGGCTGCACAGATCAATTATAATTTAATTGTGAAAAGGTTGATGCACTCCCAGCACGGCATTTCCACTAACCTGACCGTCTTTATTATTGTTTTTGTGATATTTTTTATTTAGTTGCGGGGGTGGGGGGACACAGGATCTGAAGCAGACTCCGCACTGAAAGCAGCGAGCCCGATGGTGGGGCTCGAACTCATGAAGTGCACCAAAGTTAGATGCTCACCCAACTGAGCCACCCCGGCGCCCCTCCACCACCGTGATCCTCTTAATGTTATATTTAAGTAGCTCAGTACTCACTGATATCCCCCACTATGCTGTAAGCCATGTGAGGACAGGGGTTCCCCGTGCATATCTTTAAAAAGTAGATCCACAATGAGTATTTAACGAATGAATGAAACTTGACTCCCCCGAGCTGTGCTAGTTCAGATTTTGATGTCCTCTTGGACCACCAAAAGATTACCCAACCTCGGCATCGTTACCATGCAGGCCAGATTTGTTATGTGTGTGTGTTAGCTGGAGGGGACTATTCCATGTATCATAGGATACTTAGTGGCATCCCTGGCTTCTATCCACGAGGTTCCAGTAGCACCTCCCTTTAGTCCTGACAATCAAAAATGTCTATAGATGTTACCAGATGTGGTATTGGGTGTCCAATTTACTCCCTGGAGAACCGTCCAACTTACATAATAATTCGATACTTGTCTTCCTTCGCCCAAAATCTGTCCCTTTGCCAATAATGAAACACTTTTAGAATAAAAATTCCAGTTGTGTCTCTACCTTGCCTGAGTACTTTTCACTGGGTTACCATGTCTACAGAATTTATAATTTGCACTGTAAATAATGACATCGTCGAAAGCAGGTCCTGAGCTATTAGCCCTGTACTACCTGTGCAATGAATTGCTACTCTGCCCTTCAGCAAGTGCACTGACCTCCCTGGGTTCCAAGTTCCTCATTCTAAAAGCTCTAAATGATTTATAATGTTCTTCTCTCTCCTAAATTCTCAGATTCTTTTTATAATCGAGTTACCTGTACAAATTAGCAAACAGGCTTTAGGTGTTTAGCAAAACCTGTTTTTCAAGGTATTTTAAAAACTAGCTCTCTCTGCTCCAGGATACTTTCTAAGAACCCAGAGTTGAACTTCAGTGTCCTTCTTTTGAGGTACCATGAAATCTTCTGCAAACCCTGTGCAAAACTGCATGTTATCTTATTTTGAAAATCTTGTTTGTTCTCAAATAGACTGTGAGTAGTAGAGTACTATGTTGTTAAAGATGGGATTCTGAAGCTGAGTACCTGATCATGTGACCTTGGGGAAGTGATGTAACTTCCCTGAACCTAATTCCCCACCCCACACCCTCCACGGGTCAGGAATTATAATGATGCCTCGTATGGTTATTGTGATGTTTAGAGTTTGGCACGATGCCTGGTGCATAGTAAATGTTCGATAAATTTTACTGTATTTTCCTTATTCTAAGACAGCAGTGGAAAGTGTGTTTTAATCACCGACCTTTTCTCTCGGTGGCACATCCAAATGTTCACCTTGCAATCAACGAAGTCATAGGCTAGAGAAACTGTAGTATGATGAACTCACAGGGCCCACCAATGTAGGGGGGGCAATATAAACTTGCTGAATTAACTATCATTGGTGTACATGCAAGTTTCAGGGCTGTGTGGGCACGTGTTCCACTTTATGGAAAAATGTAGATTTCTTGACTTGTATGGAAACCAACAAAAGTCACTTCTTGTTTATGACCTAGATGGTCAGATTCCAAATCACTTTATAAAGTTATCCTCATTTGCATTGAATGTCCTTTAGTTGTAACATTTAATTTTGTAACTCATCAAAGGTGCTGAATAATAATATATGCCACTATCCGATTTGGCCACTCTCAAAGGAGCATACATTTATTCAGATTTCCCATACCGGAGAGATTAAGGCCTGAAGATGTTGCATCAGAACCTACAGCTATCTTTGTTTATTTTTCCCCAGGCTGCTAATTATGTCCTCAAAATATGATTAGCTGAAGCAATTTGTATGCAAAGCATATTCTGTCTTTCTGTCGTTGTCATGTGGTTACCCGACTCATGTAACCTAACAAGAACCCATTATCAGGAAAGGTAGTCTGTGCACACGTGAGAACAATGAATAAAATGCTGATTTAAAAGGTGTCAGTAAATTCAGAAACAGTATTCATGTTTTTAGAAAATTAAATACAACATAGTCAAAGGAATATTCGTTGAGTAGCTATGAACAGTCCTTGAGTTGGGCTATACAGTGGAATCACCCAGAGATCATTTTAAAATATAAAAATGGCCTCAGGGCACCTGGGTGGCTCAGTTGGTTAAGTGTCCGACTTCAGCCCAGGTCATGATCTTGCGGTTTGTGAGTTCAAGCCCCACGTTGGGCTCTGTGCTGACAGCTCAGAGCCTAGAGACTGCTTCAGATTCTGGGTCTCCCTCTCTGCCCTTCCCCTGCTCATGATCAGTCTCTGTCTCTGTCTCTCTCTCTCAAAAAATAAACATTAAAAATTTTTTAAAGTGTTTAAAATACAATAAGCCTTTGGCTCATAATTATCTGACAGTATGGCTCTTCATGGGAAATCTTCCGTTGTTGTCGTGAAAAAAAAAAGCAAAACTCACACCTATCATCGATCGGTGTGATTTCTGTTGAGAAGGCAGAAGGTGAGAGCTTGGAGAAGGAACCTGGGGAAGCAGGAATGAAAATTATCTAACAGGGAACCCAGACATATGAGGGGGAGCCACGTGGCACCTACAGAGGGGGAAGAAAGTGGGTGCTGGTGTGCTTACTGTGCTTTTGAACCATCAGGAAGTTTGCCGGTTTGTGTCACTCACTGTATTATACTAAACTACAGACACAGAGATTGCCTTGGAAAATTCATTTTATTTTATGATTTCAGGACAAGAGAGAACCTAAATAAGACACGTACCTGGTGCATTTTATGAAATGCCACAAACGTGACTCAGAACCAAAGCGGATCGATCGCCTTACGTGTGTGCAGATGGCAGTGGAATTCTAGTCATGGTTTTTCTCTCACTCAGGCTGTTTGGTGGAACGGAGAACGAAAGGGAAAAAAGGAATCGTTACATACGGTTTTTACAGCCACACTATATAAAGTACACGTATTCAGTGTGATTTACCCTTAGTAAACGGATGATCTCAAATAGAAATGGGTACTGCTTTTGATCATTCAGAGAGAGGGACCTTCTTCCTCTTTAATGACAGAAGGTCAGTACTGGCTCTTTATGGCATACACGTTCCTGCGTTTAATTAGTTAATTAAGGCATCGACTCAGAACATAGGAAATCCGGGGGAAAATGTTGTTTTAACCTGACCTCATTGTCCCCTTTGTTGACCACCTTTGTGGTCCAGCCTCTTCCCCTTAAGAGATAGGAGTTGTTTTCCCTTTTCTTGAATCTGGGCTGGTGTCGAGATGTGTGTTGGCCAACAAAGGAGGTGTTGTTGTGCCGGTTCCAAGCCTAGGACTCGAGAAGGCTTACCTTGCTTGTACTCTCTTTCAGAACCTTCTGGCCTCCTTGGGAAAGAGCCTGAGCTGGTCTGCTGGGGTATGAGAGAGAGAAGCGTAGCCAGACCACCCGTGGGAGGAGAGATGCCTCGCTGACCCACAGGTGCTCTACACAGAAGAGAGAGGCCAGCTGAGATCAGAGAGCTGCCCAGCTGGCCTGTAGACTAGGTAAGCAGTAACAAAGTATTCTTGTTTTATGTTTTTTAATATTTATTTATTTTTGAGAGAGAGAGGCAGACAGAGTATGAGCAGGAGAGGGGCAGAGAGAGAGGGAGATACAGAATCTAAAGTAGGCTCCAGGCTCTGAGCTGCAGAGCAGAGCCCAAGGCAGGGCTCGAACTCACAAATCAGGGATCATGACCTGAACTGAGATGGGACACTCAACTGACTGCGCCGCCCAGGCCCCCAAAAGTATTCTTATTTTAAATCAGGAAGTTCGGGGGTGGCTTGCTGTGTAGGAGCAGAAACATGACCTAGAAAGTAGCACCTGGGCATGAGATGCTACCCTAGCAAAATTCTAAGATACATGGCATTGGCAAGAAGGAAAACATGAGCCGGAGCTTAAAAAAGAAAAGGGCAAAGAGCTTTGTTACAAACGCTCAGTAACCGGCGAGAGAAAGGTTATTGGTTGCTAGAAAAATGGTGACCGTAGTCCACGGACAGAACTGCCCCTCGTGGTGAGTAGAAAACAGGAGCAGAACCTAACGAAGTTGGGGGCTCGGTGAGGTGGTTTTTGAGTGGAAATGAAAATGTCACTTGATTTCTCTTTTGCCGAATGTGATGAGGTAGGGCAGTAGTGAGAGGAGCTGGTAGATACATGGAACACATCTTTAGGGAGGCAAGTTCACAGCCACAGATTCTCGCATTGGTCAGCACAGCCGGCCTGCTTTGCGAGGGAGATCTGAGCCATCAAATTGACTGCAGTGGTTTAATTTCAGCGTCTCATCAAGGGCGGCTGCCAACTCTGAGATTTAAGAAATCATTTCATTTCGGACTCTGATCTTTTGATGATTATCCATAAAAGCCGCCAAGTTTTATCTGACGTGATGTTTAAAAATTTCATACACATTTGTCATTCCCTGTGCTTCGGTCTTGAAACTTACTTTAACAGTTTTTCTCAATTTATGTAATAGGGAGGTTTGGCTTGCCGGTTGGTTTTACAAAGTTTATCATGCAATGTTTGGGTTGTTGTTGGCTTGCTTATTTGGATTTTGCCTATTTATTAAGCGATCTAAATTGTTTGGGCATCTAAATACATCTTCTCAAGGATTCTTCATCTGCTTGTATGTAAGATTATCCTGAGTACCACCAGAATTACCCATAGTACCTGTCTAGTGCTAGGGGAATTTTAAGGATAATGTAGACCTAGTTTGTATTTCATGTCCAGTCAGCATTTTTATGTAAGTAAAAATTTTAAAAATATTTTTAAATGTTTATTTTTGAGAGAGAGAGAGAGAGAAGGAGACAGAGCGTGAGCAGGGGAAGGTGCAGACAGAGAGGGAGACAGAATCTGAAGCAGGCTCCAGGCTCTGAGCTGTCAGCACAGAGCCCAACCTGGGACTTGAACTCATAGACTGCAAGATCATGACCTGAGCCAAAGTTGGATGCTTAACCAACTAAGTCACCCAGGCACCCCTATAAGTAAAAATTTTTACAGAATTTTTTTTTATAGAGGTCATGTTAACATCTTCTAAAGATGAGTAAACATAACATTGTAGGCTACGGATGGGGAAAACTAATGTAAACCTTAAAAACATTCTTTTTAGTATTTTTATCATTTTTATTTATCTCTGTTACCCATAGGTGTTCTGTATTAGAGAATTGGTTTCTTTGGGGCATCATTATCTCTATAATTAATCTCTGTAATTACATCTCTATAATTAATAGCCTTTCAAAATTTTAAAAATTAAGTACATGTAATTATAATAAATATCCAAATACTTAAATAGATAAGGTAAGTAAATTTGAAATTGTACAAAAAACTACAATTGTTTCTTCCCCGTCAGCACTTCTGAGAATGATGGATTCATGTTTAAGTGGATGAATTTCATTCTGTGCACACTTACTATATCTATTTAAGATCCATAGCTTTTTTGAGTATTTTTGGGAAACAGAAAAGACTTGCCTTGGTAATTTTTGTTTCAAACTTGTATCTTTTCAAAGGAATATGTTTAAATCATGGTAGCACGTTGTCCATGTTCAGTTTTTGTCTGCTCATATACAGCAGATAATCTGAGCTGATATTTCATTTTGACTATAGAAGTGCTTAGAGAAGCCTGAAATGTCATCCAGAGAGAAATGTTTTTTCATGTTAATTTTGGAGACAGAGACAGACAGAGTGTGCATAGGGAGGGACAGACAGAGAGGAACACACAGAATCTGAAGCAGTCTCCAGGCTCCGTGCTGTCAGCACAGAGCCCTACACGGGGCTCGAACCCACGAACCGTGAGATCATGACCTGAGTTGAAGTCAGATGCTTAACCAATTGAGCCACCCAGGTGCCCCGAGAGAAATATTTTCACACAACATTTGTTGTGCATGCTTCTAATGACAGAAAAATGCCCCATCATCTACGGCAGTGTATCCCTTGCTTAGAGAGTGGTACCTGACACGTATATGTGCTCTATAAATACTTGCTGAATGAATGATTATGGAGGAAAATCTAATCTCTATGAGCGGCTGAAAGGAAGAGGAAGAACATGTAATATCATGACGAATGTGGCGGTAATGACAGAATGACGCTAGGGCAGCTGGTGCCCTGGAGACAGCTTCCTGGCAGTCGGGGGATCCTCGATTCCAGCCTCACATTCTGTACCCTCCCTGACTTCAAACCAGGCCCTGCGCTCATCCGAGGCCAATTTCCTCATCTATATTATGAAGGCCAGACTTTAACATGCAAACAGTCTATTTTTTTATGGTCTAATACCCCTCCTTACAAATGGGATTCTTGTCAGGTTTTTTTGTGTAAGTCTAGCCAGCTTCTTAGTGTTTGATTTCCTTTTTCTATTTATTTTCTTTACCAGCGTGGAGTCTTTCTTTTATCTGAAGGTTCTGCTCTGGCAGTAGTGTTTTCGCTAACGTAAATATCAGTTATTTATGCCTGGAAGAAATCTTACAGATGATCCTTTCCTATTTACTCATTCTGTTTCCGTAAGAACTGAAACCCTGACACATAACATGAATTGTTTGTTTCCACATCGAATTGGTGGTAAAGGCAAGATTCTTGGTTTTCTGATTTGCTGCAAAAAGAGAGTTCTTTCTACTCGTCAATTATACCGGCTCAAGAGAACTTGGGTTGTTATTCAGGATTTAATTCCCGTCTGCTTTCTTCCTATTGTTTACTTTGTTTTTTTTTCTATGTGAACAGATATAAGTTCTCTTCAATTAGCAATTACCAACCTAGCAAGAAGAGTAGAAAACACACTGTAATATGGTAATGAAAACTTCTTTATAAGGAATAATGCAAGAGCAGAGTCCCATTGATAAAGTTTAGCATCTGAACTTTAACTACCATCCAAGTGATTTTGTGAAAGGTTCTCAATGTAGCCAAAATATCTTCCCAAATCTTTAATTTGGGGCATTTTGCTTTTGGGAATCAGAAGCACAAAATAAAATTTTGTTTCACCTTCTTCCCATAAACACGTGAATTTCCCTGTGCTACAGGATCTGAATCCAGGAAGCACATTTATTCCTTTTATTAATTTCATTATACCATATCTTTTTCCCTGGGACTGGAAGCGGATGGCTGTTTCAACACTTAAAATGTTTACCGATGGCAGCTATTTTCATGAATTCACATCTCAGCACCGTGGGGAATGTTACTTTAGCCTCTAATCGTGAGCTGAATCTGTCAGAGAAAATGATGAGCAGCAGTTGGTAGCAAACATTATTTGCCACACTTGGTAGATCCTTCTCTATGCTGCTCTCTGATTGCAAGTGGGGATTCACACAATTCTTGGGGCCAGAAACAATAACTCAAGTAGAATCTCTAACCAGAATTCTCTAACGTCTGGGAATCATTTAAAAAGCCATCTTATTTTCCAGCCAGCAGTGATTGCTGTTAGCACTAGGAGCAGTTCATTAGTGAGGGACAACTAAAAGAACAGGAATTGTACTCTTACAAATAAGTTCGGCTTAAAATAACCTTTGTGTTTTATTCTTCAGTGAACCACCTGTCCTACATTTCTGTTAGACCTCAGCCCAGTAATAAGCATTAAGCTGTTTAATAAAACAACCGATCAATTTGATTGAAAGTGGCTCAGGTTAGCGATGCTGTTGTCACATGAAATAAAACATAAGGGTGATTACCAGGTCGTAAACATTTGACTTTGGTTATAAATCCAAGCACTAAATATTTTGCAGTCGCCTGAAATCCCCTGTCACACATATTTCATCATTTCCTCCCCCGTGGTTTCAGTGAACATCATCGTTTCTATTCTCTGAACTCTTGTAGTAATTATACTCAGTACTTCAACTCTTAATTCTGTGTTGCATTGTGTTAGCGGAACATGTTAGCACTTGAGAGAATCTTGCTAAATCCTCTAATCTAACCTCCTCACCTAAACAGAAAGTGACCCAAGGCTCCTAAGTGATTTTTACAATATCTGTATTATGTACCTAATGTAGAGCACAATTGAAACTAGACTGTAAATGTAATGGTGTCTCCAGGAGTTTGCCATCATTACAATGTAGTACCCTTGTCTCCCCAACGCAGTGTGTCAGGTGCCTTTGCACCTTGCACAGGAAGGTTCACTGGAAGAAAACTACAGGTAGAGCAGGCATATAATAAATACTTTAGCCTGCTTCTCTTATCCCCAAGATTGTGTTAGGTTGGCAAGAATAGCTGGAAAAGGCCACTTCAGTAAATTTTACACCTGTCATGAAATTCTATTTTGGCAGACTGGTTTTTAAAATAATTAAAACATCTAGAAAGCATGATCGGCTTTTGTAAGGTTTAGTAGGAGCCATTACATAGATTCCAAAGCCTAGATTCAAATACAAAGTACTAATTGATAAATAAAGATTATTTGAATTATCCTGCTTTACCAAATTATTATTTAAGAACTTTTTGTCTGGGGGCGCCTGAGTGGCTCGGTTGGTTGGGCGTTCAACTTCAGCTCAGGTCATGATCTCATCGTTGCCGAGTTCTAGCCCCATGTCAGGTTCTCTGCTGACAGCTCAGAGCCTGGAGCCTGCTTCAGATTCCGTGTCTCCCTCTCTCTCTGCCCCTGCCCCGCTCATGCTCTGTCTCTCTTTCCAAAAAACAAAAATAAACATTAAAAAAATATATTTAAAAAAACCCTGTTCACCTGAAACTTTATAAGGAAAACTATCTCTGCTAGACATCCACATTTCCACTCAAAGGATTGGGGGATCTTTGGGAAAATGCTAGTTACAAAACTGGGACAGAAGACACAAGGTGAGCCTGGTGTGTCTTGCAGTGCTGAAAAGTAGGGAAATGGTACAAACAAGCAAACAAAAAACTACAGTGAATGTCAAAGCAACACAAGATCCAACTGAACGAGTTTCCAATGGCTAAAGAGGGTTGATTGGAGCAATAAAAGAGATAAAGTGGTATTAGATTATAACACAAAGTATAAAATAAGTATAAAATCTGTGAGTCCATACAGATATTAATAAATGAATGGAGGAGGAGAGACAAATCTGCCCTGCAGAAGAATTGCAAATATTTTACGTAGATAGTCTGCCCCAGCGAATTGAAGTATAAATCCCTCTCCTCAGTGTGGGCTGCACCAGTGACCTCCTTCTCAAGAACGCCGTATGGAAAAGGGAAAAAAAATAGAGTAACTTGATTGTGGAGAAACCCAACAAACACTACCTCAGCCTGGAGATCAAGGTTAACATCAAGAGAAATAAGTCACAATGATTTATGTACCCTTGATATTATGTGATAAAAAATTACACTGTACCCCTGTGTTCTTCCTTCCCCAAACCCATAACCCTAAGCTAATCATAAGAAACATATCAGAAAAATCCCAGTAGAGGTACATTTTTCAAAATCCTTGACCACTACTCTGCATTGTCAAGGTCATCAAAAATAGGAGAAGTCTGAGAAATTTTCACGAGTAGCCTAAGGAAACATGGTTACTATATATAACACATTATCACAAATGGGATCCAGGAACAGAAAAAATGCATAAGGTAAAAAGTAAGAAAGCTGAATGAAGTATGGGTTTTCGTAGTGTTTTAATCTCAGCTCATTTAAATTAACAAAGGCACCATGCTAATATGAAATATTAATAATGGGGGAAACTGGGTCAAGGGTGTAAGGGAATACTGTACTGTGTCCACAAATTTTTCTATAAATCTAAAACTTTCTAAAATAAAAAAATTATTTAAAATAAGTGGCAAAATAGTTGAACACGTGAGTTGCAAAATATACAATTTGCTGTGAACCTGGTGAAAAGATGCTCAACCTCATTAGTCATCAGGGATATGCAAATGAATACCACAGTGAAATACCACTGCACCTGAAAATACCAAAGGATGGTGAGTATTTCTTGCATCTGGAACCGTCCTACATTACTGGGCAGGATACAAAATTATAAAATCATTTAAGAGAACAGTTTGAGGGTTTCTTAAAAAGTGAAACATAGATTTTCCTTCTGACCCAGCAATTCAACTCCTAGATATTTATTCTGGGGAATGAAAACCTATGTCCCACACAGACATGCAGACAAGTGTTTACAGCAGCTTTCTTCGTAAGAGCCCAACCTTGTCAGTTAGTAAGAAGTTTCTTCTATACAAATTCGGTTCAATAATGAAATGATTATTACATTATTTTCTAGTAATTTTGCCAAATATGTTGTCTCTGGAATATCAAGATACATGTTATATAAACCCAAATATGGTAATCCTATCTTTTATGTGAGGCTTAGTTATTCATGTAAGGATAACCAGTCTATTTAATTTAATTTATTTATTTTTGAGAGGTGGGGGGGGGAGAGTAGCAGAGGGAGAGAGAGAGAATCTTAAGGAGGCTCCATGTTCAGCGCAGAGCCCAATGCAGGGTTCGATCCCACGACCCTGGGATCATGACCTGGGCAGGAATCAAGAGTTGGATGCCCAACCGACTGAATCACACCTCAAGGATAATCAATCTGTGTTAAAGTAATTTTTCCCTATAGATTCCCACTCCAATTCTGATTACCCAGTCATGCTCAGCAACAGTGAGATGACTTCCTTCAAATCATGAAAAGATTCTTTTTCAATGTGCTTTTGAGCTCTAGGTGGTTCAAGTCAGATCTACTTCAAAGAGAGCTGCTTGTGATTTTTCCTTTCTGTGGGACATTTGGCTCACTTTCTAAGTCAGAATATACTTTGCAGTAATGGAAAATGGCTAGATTCATGGGTGGGTGGGTGGGTATGTGTGTGTGTGTGTGTGTGTGTGTGTGTGTGTGTGTGTGTGTGTGTGTGTTATTCCCTCATGGGTTAGATGCAATGTTGTTTTTGGTTTTCTTCAATATTATACTCTGAACCAAGTGCAAAGTTAACATATTGCATTTAAATTTAATAATATATATATATATATATATATATATATATATATATATATATATATATATAATTGTGGTTGTTTCCATAGAGTAGCAGCCACTTATATAAAGTGAAAATAGATAATTATTCAGATATTTTGATATTGTTAAACCATCTAAGTAATGATTAAGTATTTCATAATTCAAACCTAAATAGCTGACTTCAAGATCTATATTTTCATAATGTTTCAGTAAAATAGAATTATTTCAAACCCACTTATGACCAGTTTTTAAATTAATAAAATGTTCTGTTGAGTTTACTTCTGTCATTTATTTGAAAACACTCAGGTTGAGGGGCCTGGGAGGCTCAGTTAGTTAAGTGTCCCACTCTCCATTTCAGCTCAGGTCATGATCTCACAGAGTCTGCTTGGGATTCTCTTTCCTCGTCTCTTTCTTCCCTTCCCCCACTCACACTCTGTGTGTGTGTGTGTGTGTGTGTGTGTGTGTGTGTGTGTCTCAAAAAAATTTTTTAATTAAAAAAAAAAAGAAAGAAAACCCTGAGGTAGCCTCTACTGAAATTAAATGATGAAGCATCTCTGTATTTTTCTACTGACACTAATATTTCAGGAGCTAATATTTTGCCTCTGATTTAAGATTCTGATTATTGGCAATGAAGATAATCCATGAGACCTGCTTCTTCTAGAGAGAACTGTTCCTAGAAGATGTATTACTTTATTATTTGGACATTATTTATTGCATATTTCAAACTTTAAATTGTTTGGAGACAAGAATTACTTTTTAAAATATTCTTTAGGTTCAAATTCCCCCACCTTGTCCTGCAAACAAGCATGAGTAAATCACTCCACAGCAGCATAGCAAAGAGAAAATAAAGGTCATAAGGGACCTTATAACGTATTACAGTTATTTGCTGGGACACTTCTAAAATCTGCCACATTTAAGATGCAGTCATACATGTGAGGATAGTTTTAAAATGAGCAGCTCTCTTACCAACATAATTTGCAGAAATTGGAGGGCTGAGTTTGTTCAGGAACAATAATGCAGTCTCTAAATATCACTGCTGAAGGAGAGAAAAGCGTGTGCGTCCAAATTCATATTCGCACCTTCCTTTCCCTCCCAAAGCAGCAAACAGCACCATTGTCCTTACATCTGAGCAAACCATTCGTCTAGGAGGTGTTTGTGATACTTAACAATTTCCTCAGAGTCTAATTAGTCATCAGGCAATGCCAATTCAACCTCCGGATGTCTCTAGGAAACTATCCACAGATAGGCTGCAATCCATTTCCTAGTTCATGTTGCAGATTATGGCAAAAGTCTCTGCATTTCATTCCCTGGAGGCACAATTGTCTTCTTCCATGGGAACCTGATTGCCTGATCTCAATATTTCAAACTGCACTAACTGCTCAGTTGCCCAAGGATCAAGAATACTTTTATCAAGATCTGTGCAGACTTTTGAGCTTTGCCCACTATTTGTCTTACTCTCAGTCTCCCCCTTTCCTGTGTTCAACAGGCACATTGGGCTTCTCTCATTTACATGACTAGGCCTTGCTCCTTTCTGCCACAGGGCCTTTGCACACGCTGATCCTCAACCTGAAATGCCCTTGTCACTCAAAATACCTTTCACACACCCATATCTGTACAGATGTCAGTTCTTCAGAGAAGTGACTCAGTTCCCTAAAGCAGATGAGATGCTCTGTTTATACACCCTTTATAAAGCCAATATACATTTTTTTGTTGTTCTATGTTTAATAATGTATTGAACACATGGACATTCGGCTCAACACTTTATTCTGAACACTAAATATAGTGAAACAAATGTTTTTCGATGAATGAACAGATGTTGATAAAGCACCTACTTTGTTCCCAGCCAGTGATCTGGCTCCTGTAGAAATAACAGCAAACTCCACAGAGACAGATTATTATCAATAGATAATGAGTAAACGTCGAGAAGTGTGTAGGAATACTAGGTGATTCTATGGATAGAAAGAAAGCATAATACAACAGAGGAAGGGATAGAGTGACAGGGGAATGTGATATAGTTTTTTTTTTTTAAGGTTTATTTATTTTTGAAGGAAAGAGAGACAGAGCGTGAGCAGGGGAGGGGCAGAGAGAGAGGGAGACACAGAATCTGAAACAGGCTCCAGCCTCTGAGCTGTCAGTGCAGAGCCTGATGCGGGGCTCGAACTCACAAACCGCGAGATCATGACCTGAGCTGAAGTCGGTAGCTTAACTGACTGAGCTACCCAAGTGCCCCAAGGGATGTGCTATAGTTTTATGTCCCCTGGTCCGGGACAGTCTCCTTGAGGAATAGACATTGGAGAAGGGAGTTACATTAACTGAGTTGCAAGACATTCTGCTTTCTGGCTGCATCACATAGGGTCTTTGAGGCATGTTGCTTTAGAACTTTGAATTTTATTCTGAGTGAGATGAGAAGTCATTGGAGAGTTATGAGCAGGGTGTGATGTGGTCTGACTCAGTAAATAAAGTGCCGTATCCTGAATAAATAATAAGGGCTCACTCTGGTCGTTCTGTGGAGTACAGAAAAGATAGAAGCACATAGATTAGCTCCCAGCTTACAACAAACATGCTGGAGAGAGAGGTTTGGATTCTGGATACGTTTTAAAGGTAAGGTTTTCAGGATTTGCTGGAGGAGTAGATAGGATTGGTAAAAGAGAGGGGAATCAAGATGACCCCAGGATTTTAGTCTGAACACCTCGAGGAGAGCTGCCATTTCCTGAGAGAGGAAAGCTGGCCGGGGGGAGGGGTATAGGTTTGGGGTAGGTGGGTTTGGAGGGGGAATCAAAAATTAGTCTTTGTTTTAAGAGAACCCAGTTTTCTTTATGGGCAAAAGGATCTCGATATAGCAAATAACTAACAGCATTAGCAACTCATGAACCAGAAGTCAGGCTCAAGGGATTTTGCGTTGAAATATTGACATTATGCTCTGAAGAAATTATAAAATATTTATATAGTGGTAATTAATTTTTAAGTCTTTTTTTTTCTTTTGGAATTAGCTTATAAGGCCAATACAGGGCCTGATAGGAATTCTTCTAGGTGGTTTAAAGCCTCTAGTTTTAAGTGACTATGCCAAACACAGTGTTTAATTTACTAACTCTTGACTATGTTGATGTATTGTAACTCGATGATGTTTTGTTGAGGGATTCACCACCACACTATACCTTACTAAATGATCACAATAATTCCATCGTAGTACTGATAATCTATGAGGGAAGAGATAAAGAGTTTACATCCAAATAGGTTGAATTTGAAATACTTGAAGACCTCTTAACTGATATTTCCAAGTGTTACCCTCTTAATGTAGGAGCAAGCAAAGGACTTTGCCTGTTTCAGTCTAGGATGTAAATTTTTTAAAATCGCTCAAGTATTTATAAGCATAGGCATGCCCTCATATGTCTTTGGGGTTCAAATTCATAATACTGTTGTAATTGGGAAAAACTCAGGCTTAGAAATAAATTTAAATTTATCCACAGTTGATATTGCAACCACTACCTTGCAGAAGTTAAAAACATACTTACAAAAAGAAAAAAAAAACACCCTTCATCAGCTCAAGAGGTTGATTTTTCCCAAACAGATACACCAAGGATGAGCTCACACTTCAGAATAACAAGACATGAAAAGGAAAAAATCATATTAGCAAGAGTTGTCGGGAAAAAATATATGTAATCAGAACCCAAGAACTAAGGATTGTGGAATTAATGCAAACCAAGTATTGACAAATGTCTAAGAGTGGATTAAAACACAAGAAATGAAGTGCACAAAACCTAAGACGAAGATAAAATCTTAACAGAAGCTGAGGGCACAAAGGTATTTCCTTATCTCTAGAGGAACAAGGATAATAATTTACAGTGGACTTTGTGTCAGTAACCATACAGGCAAGAAGAGAACAGAGTGAAATTTTTAAGTGTTGAAAGAAAAACAAAACACACCAACTTAGAATTTTATATCCAGTAAAATCACCCTTCAAGAGTGAAAGAGAAATAGACTTCCTTTAGACAAACTAAAACAGGGAATACATTGCCAGCAATCATGCCCTGCGAGGAATGCTAAAAGAAATTTTTCAGAAAGAAGAAACTCAGATCTACAAAAAGAAAGAGAAAGCACTGGAAAAATAATGAAGTAAAACAAAATCTCATCATATTCTTAATTGATCTAATAGATCAGTATGGATGATGACATGAATGCCAGCAATGTTACAGGGGATGGGAGGGGGACTGGCTCGTAATCTTTTTTAAGGTGTCTGAAACAGCATAGTATTATTTGAAAATATAGTTAAGTTATAAAAGCATATTATGGTCTCTAGGGCAACCGCTAAAAATATTTTTAAAAGATAAAGCACATTTGGAAAAAAATGAACTGCTTAGAAATGAAATTTCCAAATTTTTAAATTTTTAAAAAACAATTGTTTTTTGAGAGAGAGAGAGGGCTCAAGTGAGTGAGGGAGAGAGAGAAGCGGGGCTCACCTAAAGCGGGGCTCAAGTTTTCCCAATGCAGGACTTGAATTAACAAACCATGTGATTATGACCTGAGCCAAAGTCAGAAGCTTAACCAACTGAGCCACCAGTCACTCAAAAGAAAATTCTTAAATTTGAGTATAGTTGACAATGGTACATTAGTTTCAGGTGTACAATAGTGATTCAACCACTCTCTATATTATGCTCTGTTCACCACAAATGTAACTACCTTCTGTCACCATACATCGCTGTTACAGTGCCATTGACTATATTCCCTATGCTGTACCTTTTATTCCCGTGACTCATTCATTCCATAATGGGAAGCCCCGTATCTTTCACTCCTTTTCACCCACTGTGCCCTTTCCTTCTCCCCCCCTAGTTTGTTTGCTGTATTTATATGTCAGATACTGGGTTTTTTGTTTGTTTATTCATTTGTCTTGTGTTTTAGATTCCATGTGTAAGTGAAACCATATGGTATTTGTCTTTTTCTGTCTGACTTATTTCACTTAGTGTAATAGACTTTAGGTCCATCCACCTTGTCACAAATGGCAAGGTCTCATTCTTGTTTATGGCTGAATAATATTCCATTGTGTGTGTGTTTATCACATCTTTTTTTTTTAGTGTGTACTTATTTTTGAGAGCAAGAGAGAGCAAGCAAGCAGGGGAGGGGAGGGGCACAGAGGATCTGAAGCAGGCTCTGTGCTGACAGCAGAGAGCCTGACGACGTCTTGCTCAAACTCATGAACTGTGAGATCATGACCTGAGTCAAAGTTGGCTGCTTAACCGACTCACATGTTCTTTATCCATTTGTCTATGGATGGACACTTGGATTGCCTCCGTACCTTGGCTGTCATAAACAGTGCTGCATTGAATATAGGAAACATATATCTTTTTGAATTATTGTTTTTGTTTTCTTTGAATAAATAGCCGGTAGTGGATTTTGAAAACACATATTGAAAACTATATCACTGGCTTTAAAAATTAAATGGATGAGTTGGAAAAAAAAGATTAGACCAATGAAAACAGAAGTAGTGTTAGGGCTAAAAAGTCTGGAGAAACTATGCAGGTGTAGTCTAGAGATTCAGAGGTTGGAAAACATGGAAGAGATGTCACACAGGATACAGGCTATAGCAGACTCTAGCCTTTAACCCTTTGAGGAATACCACACAACAGTCGTTTAGGATGCGATGATATTTAAGGCCACGAGAATGGTACAGGTGGTTCTTGGGGGTCTTTCTGTGTGCAAAACAAGACAAAAAGACAAGGCCAGCTTGGTTAAGCAGATCAGGGGAGGCTCGTAAACAGAGCCTGGCACACTTGGTTGATGCCCCAATTTGGATAGACCAAGGATATAGTCACTGATTTGAAAACTGTGGTGTGAAACGTCTGGCAGTAACTGCTCAATCATTTATTTGCTAAAAGTGGTGAAGTGCAAAATAGTTGGAAAATACACATATGCCCTTATTATGGTGAAATTTGGGAAAATAATTAACATCTGTGTCCTGAATCCGTTATGGTGGACTCAGCTATGTTACATCTGAAGTATCTCAATCCTCCTGTTCTATGATTCCATGAGCAGGAACGTAGGAATATTGAAGTGGACTGTTCCTAATATAGATGAGTGCATAACATAGGATCTTATGACGGAATTTTACTGTGTAAGTGTTCACAAAGAGCAGACCAGATTAACAGGGGCACGTCAATAGGAATATTGATTTTTTTTGGTAGATTAATACTCTGTGACCAATATTAAATATTTTAAAGTACTTTTCAAGGACTTGAATTTGTATAGGGCTGTTAGTGCATCAAATACTAGGAAAGAGGGAAATGAAGTAGGTGAAAGTTTAACATTCCAGGCTGTTTGCTCCATTGTGCTGTGGGAGACAAGAGGTAAGGTCACCCTTTGTTCACTGTATTTTCGAGATCCTTTTGCCATGAATTATGTTTGCTGATTTGTTATTGTTCACTTCCAGTTATACCTGAATAAAATTGTTCACTGTTAACCATATCGGAATAATTTCAAGAAAATGTTTGTATTCCCCTAAATGATATTAGGAACTTGAAATACATACCCTAGAGCAAACTTTTAATTTAACTCTTTCGTCCTTTCTATCGTGAGTATTTTATGGCTGACAGCAGAAGAGTTAGCATTATCTGTCTGCTTGATAATTAAGGTGTGCATTCACCTAACTGACACATTAGGTAAGAATTGCTCATTTCAAGCCAATGTTTTTCTCCAGGACGTATTTGCAAAGATTTTCCTTTTTAAAAAATTTTAAATTTCTGGGGCGCCTGGGTGGCTCAGTCGGTTGGGTGTCTGACTTCGGTTCAGATCATGATCTTGCATTTCGTGGGTTCGAGCCCCACATCCGGCAACCCAGAGCCTGGAACAGATCCTGTGTCTCCCTCTCTGTCTACCCCTCCCTCCCTCATGCTCTGTCTCTCTCTCTCTCTCTCTCTCTCTCTCAAAATTGAATAAATGCTTAAAAAAATTCTTTTTAATTTTAAAATTTCTGATTGATTTAGTGTAACTTCCATCATCTCACAGAGTCCCAGAAGACATTAATGAAAAAAGATTAAGAAAAATGTTATGTTTACATTTGTTAATGTATTCAAGTGCGTAGCTATCCGATTTCTAAGACTGTGCTTCAGAGGCTTATAACAGATGACGAATCTAATATATGGGTAAGGAATGTACCCTCATATATAGGTGAGTAATGCACGTGGTGCCTCTGGAATGCATAATCTATGAAAATACCCTTCCTAAAATCAAGTTGAAAAGACCCTGAAATCTACAAATAGCGTGTAACACAGCATGAAGGAAGTTGGTGGAAGGTGGGGCATGGTGGATTATTTGGGGGAAGAGATACATTTTCACAACAATATTTGGTTCTGAAATTGCTTTTGACATAAAAAAATGAAAATATATCACTGTACTTCTAGAGAAAATAGTCTGAATTTGAGACAGACTCATGTGTTGTATCTTCTTTCCAATTTGTTTAAATCCATGAACCCATTTAGGCCTTCTCAAATTAATCCCATCATTTTGAATGACCAATTAAATTCACGTTCAAAAGATCCATTCAGGCCTGTGCTTGATTGTAAAGTAGGTAGACTGATTTTTTTAAAAGTCTAGCTTTGACCACCTGGTACAAGTTTTTGTCAATGGGCTCGTCAACGCCAGTGCAAAAGATGAGTCAATAAATAAAATCAAGTACTAGAGTTTTGTTAACAGATTTGGGTAAATATTTTAGAGGAATTAATGATATATGTATTTATGAACATAGATATCATTATGTATCAGTGAACCCAGTGCCCGCGGAACTGCACCATCCTCCATTGAAGCCAGTGCCCTCCATACTGCAATTTATGTTAAATAAGTAAATAGGAGACATATTGAAACCTAAGGTTTTCATGTGTACAGTTAAATTAGTCAAACCAACTCATAGCGGCCCCTGAAAACCAGGCCTAAATAAAATAAGTCTTGCTTCATGATATAAAAATGGTAAGAAACAGGGAGTGGCCTAGCCACATATCTCCAGTTTCACCATGTCCTCTGCCTTCTTACCCACAGATTTATATTTAAATAGGTGGAGGTATTTGTGGTAAAGAGTTGCTGAAATGCAGGAGTCTGCAAAACCTCGAGTGGGTCACAAACTTTGTTGTTTTTTTAACCTGTTCCCTAAGCTTGTCAACCCTAAAGAACAATTTGTAAAGCTTTCAATGGCATGGTAAGATAAAACTAACAGCCCTGTCATGAATTGGAAATCAATAAAGCATTAAAAATGCAAATACATTCTTGTTAATATGATATAATTGTGAAGAACTTTTAGGCATTCAATTACCATTTAACACAAAAGCCTGTAACGATTTAATTAGGAATCCTTCACCTAATTGAGGTCAAGATTGTTAGCAGTGGATGTCTAATTAGCTTGCTTCCAGCAGCTATCTTTTTTCAAAACTCCCTGGATAGAATCCTTCCTTACAAGATATCTACTCCCCCCCACTCCACAACATGCGCGCGCGCGCACACACACACACACACACACACACACACACACACTGCGTGTAAAAGCTATTCAAATCCAAATAAAGTCTGGACCTGAGTAGTAATACTGTAGCACCATCATATTTCTGGTTTTGACAGTATGTTATGTGTATACGTTATCATGGCCAGAAGCTGGGTAACAGGTACTCAGGAACTCTCTGTAACTACATTGGCAACATGTGCGTGTTACCTGATTTCAAGATAGTTAAAGATTCATCCCTATCTTTCAGAATTACAAGAGCATTTGAATGGTCTACTTTCTCTTCAGAGGTTTTAGTGATTTATTTTGAGACAATAATTGGTTCCGTGAAATAAGGCCAAATTAGTATGGCGTTTGATATGATTCAAGTAAATACAAGTTTGGTCAATCCAAAATTAGGACCTCAGGTCACACAGTAGCCCTTCTAAAAGTTGTTGGAGAAGATTTCCCTGACTTTACACATCCCTCATTTGCTTTTGGCCAGATTATGGGCTTTTGTCATCCAGTTATAAACCTCAACTGGAAATAAAATCCAAAATAAAGTCATCAAATTAATCTCCTATGCCTAAAGGACTAAATAGCCCATTTTATGTTCTTAAAGATTAAGTCTTCATAATTATTTTAATGGAAAATATATAAAAAGAAACAGTATTTTAAAATGAGCAAACAAGTACCAGGAGGGATTTACCGTTATTGAGTCTCCTGAAGCAGCAATGACCAAATTATGTCCCCTGAAGCTGTAATGTTGTTAGGGAGCTCAGGAAAAAAAAGAAGGTAGTAGCCGAATAAGTTATATAATTATTTATGTATAAGATAATGTCTCTATGTGTATAGATGAGAATTTTTTTTAACTTTATTTTTGAGAGAGAGACACAGAATGTGAGCAGGGGAGGGACAGAGAGAGAGGGAAACATAGAATCCAAAGCAGGCTTGGGGCTCTGAGCTGTCAGCACAGAGCTAGACTCGGGGCTTGAACTCACAAACCATGAGGTCATGACCTGAGCCAAAGTCAGATGCTCAACCGACCGAGCCACCCAGGCACTTTGAGAATTTGTTTCTTTATACTCAGCACATGCTGAGCAAAATTTGGCTTTGGAATTATTTTTAAAATTTCCAGTTAACTTTTAAAAATCAGCATTCTACTGAACACCTGTTGGGAATGACTAGAAGAGAGGGTCCAAGTATGCTTGCTAGTTAAGTCTAGCATCAACAGCCCAGATTAGAAATGTAGACCCCACGTGACTTGGGTTGGTCATTTTAAAAACCGGGAATCAGTGACTCCCTTTCATGACTTCAGGGTTTTTACACTTTTTTTCTTTTTCTTTTTTTTTTTTTTAACGTTTATTCACTTTTTGAGAGACAGAGACAGAGCGTGAGCAGGGCAGGGGTAGAGAGAGAGGGAGACACAGAATCGGAAGCAGGCTCCAGGCTCCGAGCTGTCAGCACAGAGCCCAATTCGGGGACCGAACTCACGAACTGTGAGATCATGACCTGAGCCAAAGTTGGAGGCTTAACCGACTGAGCCCCCCAGGTGCCCCAGGGTTTTTACATTTTTATTAGGGTTACCTCCTTCACCTTATTTTTTAAAAATCCACCTTTAAAATTGCATTATAAAAAACCACCAATGAAACATTTATTTTTATCTTGGTTATAAGTCACAAAGTTCTAGACTGGCATGACTGGAAGAACGATTCTGTGTCCAACACGGATTTTCACCTGTGTGGTCAGCACTCCCGATCCACGCCAGGACCTTTCAGTTCTTTGAACATGCCAAGGGTTTCATGCCTCAGGGCTTGATCACAGCCTGCTCCCTCCACCTAGACTTCTTGCTTCTAATCTATACAGTACTGCCTTTTTTTTTTATCATCCATTCATTCATAATTTACATGTCACTTCAAATGACATTTGGAGATCTAAGTCACTCTGATACTATTGACTTTAAATAGGGAGGTTCTCTGGATAGTCTGTGGGGATTTTCACACTGGAGAAGAGAATCTGTGTGAAATCTTGCAAGCCTGGGGGTGCAGCCTGTGTCCAGTGAACGTCCCACGCACATCCCTGCAGCCGTGGGAATAGATCACTGAGCCATCCCAGAGAAATGAGTCATGGCGGAGGGTGCGTTTTGTCAGAGGGTTCTTATGTCCTCCGTGGTTCTGTATGTGGAGGTGTAAGGCTCAGCCTGGGGAAATGATCGGCAGAGTAGTGTTAAAAGCTGTGGTGTTGGGGTATTCACATCTAGATCATTACCTGTACAGTCTGTTATGTTAGAAGTGTGTGTCCTTCATTTTCATATTTTACCCATTTTACATTTCCAACTACCAGCTCTTGCTTGAATGTATCACAAGCTTTACTGATAGGTGTTTGACTTACCCCATGTCTATAATGGTAACCACCTTCTTCTCATATATGCCCCTTTTCTCTTTAAGACTCCAGTTAATGGCACTGCTTTCATACTTGTAAGGCCACATAGTTGGAACAGATGGTGTGAGAGAGGGAGAATGTTAAGATTTTGCTAAAGAAACAGGGCGCCTGTGTGGCTCAGTCGGTTAAGCGTCCGCCTCTTGATTTCTGCCTAGGTCATGATCACACGGTTCATGAGTTCAAGCCCCACATCAGGCACTGTGCTGACCGTGCAGAGGCTGCTTGAGATTCTCTCTTTCCCTGTGTCTCTGCCCCTTCCCTGCTCTTGCTCTCTCAAAATAAAAAAACTTTAAAGAAAAAGATTTTGCTAAAGAAATAAAAAGAAAATATCCTTGTGAATGAATTATGTCATTCATTCACCACTTTTTACTAGCCATCACTGTTGAATGAAGCTGTGCTAGGGACTTTGAGCTGCAGATGTGAGTGTTTGGCTCTGTTGTCCTTCGGTAGAAAACTCTAGTCCCTTGGTAAATCAGGTGATTTATCAACCAGTCCCACCTCTTGGCCTTTCCCCCTGTTTTTCAAAACTCTCAATCAGCAGCAACTACATGGACCATATATTTTTAGACACAAAGATAAAAAAGTTCAGTACTCTGCATTACATATTTTATCTTCTTTTTTTTTTTTAATTTTTTTTTTAATTTTTTGTTTTTTAATTTTTTTTTCAACGTTTATTTATTTTTGGGACAGAGAGAGACAGAGCATGAGCGGGGGAGGGACAGAGAGAGAGGGAGACACAGAATCGGAAACAGGCTCCAGGCTCTGAGCCATCAGCCCAGAGCCCGACGCGGGGCTCGAACTCATGGACCGCGAGATTGTGACCTGGCTGAAGTCGGACGCTTAACCGACTGCGCCACCCAGGCGCCCCTGCATTACATATTTTAAAATAACGTTTACCTATTGACCTTGCCGTTTTTACGAATATATTTAAAATTGCGTCCTCCTTCCCTTCGGCTTCATTTTCAACTTGATTCTAAATGGGTAATTGATAGAAGACAAAGGGATGAGTAACAATAAAGACACGAGGCATTAGTCAAAATACAGAGGTACAGAAATATACTTATTAAAATGAGAAAAAATGGAGCTCCCTACAAACAACCCTTAAAATTACCTGATTGAGTTATTGAAAGGCTTGTTCACAGTCATAAAAATAGCATTGTCGTACAATGCCGATGTTACAGTAAGAAAAGAAGCAAGTATCTTTAGAGAGTGCCCCTTCTAAGTCAGCTGCTTTTACTCAGCAGTTATGTGGTAAGCACTTTCCTTAGGGATTTTTCTGTTTCTTCCAATATAGAGGGTAGGTCTCTTAGGTAAAATGTGAACTAGAATCAGAAAAAGGGAAGTAAGCGAAATTTTTTGTGCCATAAAAGAAATCGTTTAGTTTGAAATTAGAGTCATTCCGATGAATTTTGGCCTACAACTGTCAACGTACCTGATGTTACCATTCTAGGTGTTTCTGACCACCAAAATCAGGAGCAGCTCTTTGGTTTTGTGAAAATGCAGCGTGCGTTCGAAAACCTTAGCACGGAATGCCAGGATTAGTTTTAAAAAATCATCCATCCTGAGTAAATTGCTATTTTAGCGGATATTTATTTCTTTGCTTTAGAAAATTATACCAAATACGTGTTTATTTTTTTTTAAGTTTATTTATTTATTTTGAGAGAGAGAGAGGACATGAGCGGGGGAGGGACAGAGAGAGAGGAGAGAGGAATTCCTCTCAGGGCTGGATCTCAGGAATTGTGAGATCATGACCTGAGCCGAAATCAGGAGTCAGACATTTCACCAACTGAGCCATCCAGGTGCCCCCAAATATATTTTTAAAGAGAAGAATTGTTGATTTTTTTTTTCCCCAGTGAATTCATATGCCTTGTTGAAATATCTTCTGATATAGCTACCTGGTCTCCTTCATTTAAAAATCTAAGTAGAAACATATTACAGTTATTTCATGTTTTTAACCTACCTTAAAAGTCACAAAATAACCACAAATAAGATAATTGTCAGAGGCAGTGAATTTCCTCTTTGTATTTTAATTTACATGCAACGGTTGCTGATTTGATTTTTATCTTGCTCCAGCAACCACTTTGGAGTGACTATGTGGTTTGTTCTTTAATCTACCCATTTTTCCTAATTCTTTTAAAAGAAGGGTGAAAAATGATAGTATGATTTAGCTGTGCAACAGTTGTAACAAACAACGGGACCGTCCTTTTTTTAGAAACTCTCAGCGCCGTATACCCCTATCCTGGTTAGTTTTAGAAAGATGGAGGGTGTTTGGCATTCTCTTTGTATCTCTTAATCAAAGACCCGTTCAAGTGGGTAGTGAGACTAAAAAGGACATAGTTCTCACAGGAGAGGCGGGAAGGAAAACAGCCTCTCCCTAGACAACTGGGGAAGGCGGTTATTACCTTCCCCAGGTAGACCAGCCAGACCTTTGACATGTTTCTTTGTATCTTAGTCTCTAAGAGACGTTTCTCCTGAAGGCTGTATTGCAAACATAAAGGGTGCACAGACTTCCTGTTTACGACCACCCTTCTTTTCAAAGGCACAGGGCCCCTTCTCCTTCAGAGCTCTCGAGGCGTGTCTCCACCATGTCTACCGATTTGTAGCACCGTTTGGCGACAGTGTTTGGGGCAGGCAACATGGCAGCCTTGAAGCAACTGCAAATATTTAAAATTAGTGTTGGGGGGGGGGGGGCGCCTGGGTGGCTCAGTCGGTTGAGCGTCTGACTTCCGCTCCAGTCATGATCTCGCAGTTGACGAGATCGAGCCCCACGTCGGGCTCTGTGCTGACAGCTCAGAGCCTGGAGCCTGCTTCTGATTCTGTGTCTCCCTCTCTCTCTCTGCCTCTTCCCCGCTCATGCTCTGTCTGTGTCTCAAAAATCAAGGTAAACAGTAAAAAAAAATTTTTTTTAATTAGTAGGGAGGTGAGGAGAAGTCAAGGGAGAGAAATGAGTTGAGAGACGCCACCCAAATGGCTAAAGTCTAAGGACTGGATGGAGGTGGGACACTCGAGGACAATCCCTAGTAAGAGTCACTAAAGGATATTTTAAGAATGTGGGTGCCCGGCATTGAATTTGAAGTCGTGTTTGTGGTTCCTAAATAGGCCCCAATTCTGTTCCCCTCCCCCAAACCCTAATTCTTCAAGTAAGACCACTAAATACACAATTGTCGTATGTGAGGCTTTGTTGTAATTAGTGACTGCATAGAAAGAGAGAAATGTTTCCAAGTTGATGCCGTGTGGAATGGAAATTAATGTACCCAGGACGGTGAGATAGTCTAAATATATCAGGCACGATTGGTGAGCCAGGGGTGACCAACGTGGTCGTTCCCACTGCGGAAGTAGGACACATTTGGGGAAGCATTTTGGATACACAGAAAGATTGGGTTTTAGGTTGTAAGCCAGTTTCTCTGGCAGGAGCGCACCAGCTGGCACCTCCCTTACAGAGGAAGTGGTTAACAGAAGAGTGGTTTGCATGATAAAACGGGGCCAGCAGAATCGAGATGAGCCTCTCTGTGGCTCCTGGCAGCCCAGATCACAGCACAGAAGGGACTTGAATAGAAGCCTGTTCTAGGGAATGGCAGCCAAAAAGCAGTGACTCACTCAGTCATCTGGTGAAACCACTGGTGACTCAGCTGAGTCTACTGTGGAAGAGGGGCAGAGACGAGGGGTGCAGGAGAGGACGGGGTCGGGAGGGAGGGCTGCTTTAATGTTGCCACCCCCCCCACCCCCCGCTCCCGTCATTCACAGTGCTTTGCGGGTCACCCCATTCACCTGCACACACCTCCTGTCCTCATGCTCCCCGCCAGGCCCTTCTAGCATCCTTCCCAGCCCTGCCTCTACCATCCTTGATGGGACTGGGTTGTGCGGCAGCTCATGCTCCTCTGGGGGGTACAGTGGGCTGCTGCTTTGCCTCCCTTCCATGGGAGATGTCAGGGAGACAGGAATTAGCGAGCCCCTAGGCTCCTGGGCCTGGGGGCTGGTGAAGCTTGCCTGTCCTGCCATCCTCCTGGGATTGCGCTCTGTTGGACCTGCTCACACTGAGATGTGCCAGTTCCAGCACGTTCTCCTTTGCGACGGGCGTTGAAAGTCTAGTTTATCACCTGTCACCTGGCCTAAGGAATTGGGTCATCGGTGCTTTGGAGCATGTCTCAGAGGTTCTTCAAATCCCCGGCAGCATCGATAAGGTGCACAGGAGGAGCTGGCTGGGGAAGGCGAGTTTCTGTATCCATCCCTGTCTCCGCCAATGCCCTCATCCTGGGCAGCGGTCCTGCTCTCTCAGTTCCAGATTACAGCGACAGAATGGCAGCGAGCCCCTGTTCAAATCTTTGGACGGGTAAAATGTGGAACACTTCGACAGACGCTGTGTTTCTTGCCATTTTCAGAGTACTTAAACATATTGACGTAAATGTAATCCTGCCTCTTCAGAATACCTGGGCTTTAGCCAACCTGGTTTCATGGTAATAAGCATCTTGTTCCTACTTAATGTCCAGCATGAAGTCTCCAAGCCCCCGTAACTGGAACACTTAATAAGAATCATGGCATTGTAATTATTCTCCCTGGGAATTGGGGTTTTCACCTAGAAATGCAGTTTTACTTTATGGCATTTTCTTAATTGCGAGATCTCATTTTTGCTCCCAGGCTCCCCGTGGGCTACAGGACTTTCTCTTGTATCCGCTACTCACCTGATACCCGGAGACTTTGGTCCCCTCCTCTTTATGAAGCATTTCTTGGAGACGAGACCAAGTAGTGCCATGCTTATATTATGTATTCAAATACCATTCTTTCTAAAATTGGAAAAATAAACAAATGAATGGAATTGATTTCTACTCTTAATAAGAGAATTCTAAGTTTTGCGAGGACAAACTTTTAGATAGACTCAGACTTGGAGAGAAACTTTAGTGGTGTATTCATGTGCAAATTATCCTCTGATGCTCAGCTTCATTTATGTTCTGATTAATGAATGCAGACTCGATCACTCCGATCAATTCGGGGGATAAAATGTCAGCGGGGTCTTCAGTTCTTGCTCTCAAGTCAATCATATTTACTGCATGCCTATTTTTTAATTAAATTTATTTTGGGGACAATTTTAGCAATAGAGAAAAATTGTGAAAATAGTACAGAGAATCTCCATATAGCCCATACTCCGTTTCGTCTCTTAGGAACATCGTATGTTAGTATGGTACATTTGTTACATTAACGGACCAAGATCGATGCATTTTTTATTAACCTATTCACACTCCCTTAGTTTTTACCTAACGTCCTTTCCTATTCCAGCGTCCCATCCAGGTGACCATGTTACATTTGGTAGTCCTATGTCCTTAGCCTACTCGTGGCTGTGACAGCTTCTCAGACTTCCCTTGCTTTTGGTAATATTGACAGTTTTTAGGGATACCAGTTAAGTATTTTGTAGAATGTCTCTAAATTGGGATGATCTGATGCTTTTCTTATGATTAGACAGGGTTGTGCAGGTTATGTGGGGAGGAAGTCCACAGAAGTAGGATGCCATTTTCATCACAATATTTCAAGGGTACATACTATAAATATGACTTATATTGATTGATTGATTGATTGATTGATATTGATGTTGATCACCGGCAAAGAAAGTGTTTGGCAGATTTCATCACTTACAGTTCCTGTACTCCCCACTCCCTTCCCATACTCTGTTCTTCGGGAGGAAGTTACCTTGCACTAGGCATTCTAGTGGTGGTGCAAAGAAAATACCAGATGAGCCAGGAGGATCATTTAGTACCAGAAACTGAGGACATGTTCAAAAAACAACAGCATGGAATTATGTCAACTGGATGTAGGAGTCAACCTGAAAGATTTCCCAAAGGCCAAAACTGAAATAATTTTAGCAAAAAAAAAAGATATTATATTGGATAATAGCCCAAAGTATAAAAGAAATACCCACATGTCGTATTAATATACACAAATAATTGAATAAATACATATGCAAGAAGAACTTCTTTACTGAAATAACAAGGAATATATGTAGATAATCCCCCTTCCCGAGGATGGAACGTGTCCTCATCACTTCAAGTCCACTAAATGTGGGTTGGTCTCAGTAATTTGCTTTCAAAGAATAGGGAAGAGGGTACGAATAATAACTTTAGACTAGAGAAACCTGGCAAACCCTGCCTTAGCCACGTGGTGAAGGCCAGTATCATTCATGATGTCCTATCGACATCATGTACCTCTTGATATGAAGTGATAAGGGAAGGTAGGACCCTTCACCTCTGTGGTAATCTTCCCTAAAGCCTGTGACCCCAGTCTAATCTTGAGAAGACATCAGACTGCCCCAGACTGGAGGACACTCTACAGGATGCCCAGAAACCCTCCTCAAGACCATGAAGGCAGAAAGAAAGAGAAAGAAAGAAAGAAAGAAAGAAAGAAAGAAAGAAAGAGAAATAAAGAAAGAGAGAGAAAGGGAGAAAGAAAAGGAGAAGAGAAGAAAAGAAAAGAAGAAAGAAAGAGAGAAAGAAGGGAGGAAGGAAGGAAGGAAGGAAGGAAGGAAGGAAGGGAGGAAGGGAGGGGACCAAGAAGCTGTTGTACATCACAGGAAACTGGGAAGACATGACAATCAAGTCTAATGTGATGTATCCTGTGTTGAATCTTGCAGTGGAAAATGGGCATTAATGGAAAAACTGATGGAATCTGAATAAAGTCATAACTTCAGTTAATAGTAATGTTCCTACATCCATTTCTTGGTTTTGACAAACGCACTATGGTTATGTAAGATGTTAATGGGGGAAGCAAAGTATCTATATAGTATTGCAATATAAGGAGTTTATATTTTGAAAAAATAGTAGCATTTCTAAATTTAAAATAAATCATCTCTTGAAGAGACGTATTCAGCATATGATAAACAAATATATGGGCTAACTGGAATGACTCCTTGTATCTCTTGTAACGAACAGGGTAAGTCACAGGTAGCTGAAATATTTCTGACCTTCAAATCTAAGGAAACCATAAAAAGATTCAAGATTCTATCATCTTTACATGAACCAGGTAATCAAGCAGAATTTCTTTTTATTTAGAGCAGATGGATATTCCATATTTCTTCCCTGAAATTCTTAACTTTGCAAGCAAGGCTGTTCTTGCATTTAATTAAAATTAAAAAAAAAAGGCTTCGAATGTACGATACCCACTGAATATTGGTGGCTCCCCCAGTCACATTGCTTGGAATATGAAAAGAGATATTTTTACCATGGTAGGTGGCTTACTCTGAAGACATCGCAACTGGAAATATGGTCCCAAAAGCTGCAGAATATGGTGCCTTTTGGGGATAACTCATAAACAGTATGCAGGGATTGTAATGGTCACATAATTCCTAGCCTACCACTTGATGCTTGCAGACATAATACCACATTTAACACCAATTAAATTGTATTTAGAAATATGTATTATGTCTTGTAGATGCACAGAAGCCACAAGAGCTATAGTGAACTATAGGAAGGTGTGATTTGTATCAAAAGGAGAATGGCAGTTAATTTCTTTGTGTTTTTAGGATCTAAGTAATAGTTCTGATAAGTGACAGAGTATGTAATTTTGATCTTACTGGTCCTATGTAGTGGGCTTTGTGATGAAATTATATAAGCCCATGAATTTCTTACATTTTATAAAAACAGTATTTTATTTAGAAAATGAGAATATATTTTTATTTTTTCTTTCTCATGTCCTTATTCCAGCATTTGGCATACCTTTGATCTCGTAGAACATGTGGAGTGTTGAATCAAGAACGCTCTGTAGCAAAGACCAGAGATCGAAACCTTGTACTTAGTTAGTGAACCCAATCCGCTAATTATTACAGAAACTACTTGATTTTGAACACTATGAGTTTTACTTTCTCTGTGGCCACTTAAATATACAGAAGGATTTCGTGATGTACATTCATCTTTTTTCCTTCTTAAATGAACTCCTTTCAGATAAAAGAACAGTGGAGAAGAAAACACTGTTCAGGATAAGTTGAGGATTAAGAAAACAACATTGCTGCGCCCTCTTGCATATAATCAATTTTTCTACTAAAGGGTAAATTTGACATTCTTCCAACTACCACTAAAACTGTCAGAAAACCCTTAAAAATAGCATTTAAAAAAATCAATAGTGCCCCTTCACATCTTTTAAATTGGTCACTTGATTGCCTAGTTCCCTGAAACACTTTGGAATCCACTTGAGTACAGATGGCTTAAGCCAGTCATCATGAAAGCCATTAAAGAGAGACACCCAATTTAGACCACAAGGTAGCATCAAAACATATTAACATGTGTCCTCAGATGTTGCTTGTAAGCACTGCCATGATTTCTTGAATATACCCATCTCCTGAGTCAGTATCAATCGTTATAATTGATACATGCATTTTTGGTTTGATTTAAAAATGTAATCCAAATTTGGAAGCCTGGGTTTCTTTTATTGGGTGGTATACGACAATCCGAGGAAACACCAAGTGTGATTTCCAATCAGTGGTGGTGTGTAAATAAGTGCAGGACTCTCCTGAGGTTGGGAGCTCTGAGAAGGTCCTGATAGGCACTGCCATCCTTGTCTTTCCCTCCGCACTCCATTCTCCACACACCCCGCATCCTCAAGGCAACAGAAAGGTTGGATGCACAGAGTGGCCATTTGACTGTGTCTGTGGCCACCCTGCTGTAATGGCAGCCAGATTTATGAATGAGAACTATTGTGTCTGCTTGTGTCCGCAGTACAAGGGCTAATGAGTCCAGATGAAAGCAATGATGGAATGATTTGGCCAAGAAGTGACGGCCAAATGACATGGATTCTTAAAAATAGGATTTGGGGTGGCAGGGTGGCTCGGTTGGTTAAGCGTCTGGCTCTTGATTTTGGCCCAGGTCAGGATCTCACGGTGGGTGAGATTGAGTCAGCACAGAGCCTGCTTGGGATTCTTTCTTTCTCCCTCTCTCTCTCTGCCCCTCCTCTGCTCTCTCTCTCTCTCTCAAAATAAATAAACTTAAGAAAATAGAATTTTAATTTTAGAATTGTTTGATATGCATATCAGTTGATTGTTTACAGAATGCTGAATTACTTTTCAAATCACCTGTGTGCCTGTTCTCAATGTAAGGTGTAACACAAGCAACAGAAGGCAGGTGAAGATGCCCATGAATGCCCCTGGATGCATGACCCTGACCGTGCCTAATGCTAAGGCTGACCCGGCATTTGCAGTTAATGGAGCTAATGTATGTTATAGGCTTGATCTGTGTCTTTGTAAAATTTATACATTAAAGTCCTGACCCGCAGTACTTTAGAACGGGACAGTATTTGGGGATAGGGTCTTTCAAGAGGTAACTACATTAAAATGAGGTCATTAGGGTGGACCCTAACCCAATGTGGCTGGTGTCCATGTAAGAAGAGGAGATTAGGACACAGGGACATAGGGAAAAGACAGTCATCTAGCTCTTCAAGCCTCAGAAGAAACTCTGCTGGCACCTTGGTCTTAGACTTCCTATTTGTTTGTATGTTTGTTTGTTTGTTTGTTGAATAAGCCAATTTGAGACTGGTTGTCAGTCGGAACTCACTGATTGCTAAAATATTAGTGCTGTGTACTTCATTTTTTCTTATTGGCCCATGCTGTTGGTTTTCTTCAAGAATATGGTGGTTCCTTGTTGGCCTTTTGTGTCTCATCATAGAAAATCCAATGGGAAGTTCTGTGTGCTTGTATTTTCCAGAGCTTCATTTTAGGCTGAACCAGTAGAGGGCAGTCTCGGTGCTGAGGCACCCTCTTCCAGAGCTGGAGGGCTCACTGCGGAGGGGAATAGCCACCCTAGTGTCCCAGTTCTCTCTTCAGACAGCGTGTGTTAGCACTTAGAGGAAAACTTTGTAGAGCTTGGCCTGGCTGGCTGCCTTTACAGTGCGTGAAGTTGGAGGAGGTGTATGGGACCCGGAGGATTGCATTTTTAACAGTGCTTTGATTATTCTCTGTTGTTTGAGCTCTGTCTCTTGTTCCTATCTCCCACATATCTGCCAGCCCCCTTCTGGATATTTCTGGGACTCTGCTTGCAGGGCAGGCTGATTCTCTCTTCTCCTCTGGTCCTCCCTGTGGTTCTGACATCCTCTACTTTTGCACCAAAATTTCTGTCCGTTTTCAGTTTTCTGGGAAAATATTTAAAATCTGTTATCTAGGGATGACATCCTCTACTCTTGCACCAAAATTTCTGTCCGTTTTCAGTTTTCTGGGAAAATATTTAAAATCTGTTATCTAGGGATGACTTGTTCCATTCTCCCATCTGTTATTAGTATGTCCAAGGACACAAATGTTAAGAGGCATCATTTATTTTGTTTTGTTTTGTTTTGTTTTGTTTTGTTTTGTTTTGTTTTGTTTTACTTTATTTTATTTTATTTTATTTTATTTTATTTTATTTTATTTTATTTTATTTATTTTAAGAGAGAGAACAAGCGAGCAGGCAATGGGCAGAGAGAGAGAGGGAAAGAGAGAATCCCAAGCAGGGTCCCTGCTGTCAGTGCAGAGCCCACTGTGGGACTCAGTCTCACTAACCACGAGATTGTGATCTGAATCGAAATCAGGAGTCAAGCACTTAATGGACTGAACCACCCAGGTGCCCAAGAGGCATCTTTTATAGCCACTGCCAAGGAGGAAGGATTAATCCTAGAGGGTCCTATCCGAGAGACCCTCTGCCCCCAAAGAGGGGGCTGGCACCGATCAGCCACAGATGAAATCTTTGACCGTGTCAGTCAACTGAGACCTCTTCTGTCTCTGTATCCTGTCCCTACTCTACTTTAAAACCAGAAGAGCCATTGGTAGCCCGGCAAGATAATGGAGAGGGGAGAGAGGAGGACAAGAATATGGTGGGGAAACAAACAGTGGTCTCCGTTCTCCATCATAGATGTTCAGCCTGTGGGAGGCTGGACCTGAGTGGGGGAGGAGCTCCAACCTTGGACAGAGTTTCAAGGTTTGCTCTCACTAGGACCAGACATTTTAATTGCTACCATTAGACTGCTTATAATTTGACTTATGAGGGGTTTTTGTTATCTTAGGAGTGACTGGAAAAAATGACACCCTCTCTGCTGTTCACATAGTACAAACGGGGAGTTAAAACCACAGAGCGGATTGAAAAGGATGATGACCGATTCTTCACTGACTTTTAAAAGATATGTCAAGAACGTTTTCCTTTTTGGAAATGTGTTAGGATGACAGCTTATGGGTGGATTGACTCTTAATTTTGCTCCTTAAAAGAAACTTGAAGCTGCCTGGGCAGCTCGGTCGGTTAAGTGTCCAACGCTTGATTTCAGCTCAGGTCTCGGTGTCGTGGGATCAAGCCCTCTTTGGGGCTCCATGCTCAGCATGGGGCCTGCTTGGGATTCTCTCTCTCCCTCTCTCTCTGCTCTTCCCCCTCACTTGTGCATGTGTTCTCTCTCTCTAAAATAAAAAAGAAGAAAAAGAAACTTTCACATACTTTCGCATGGTCTGCGATGTAACGGTTCTCCAGGATAAGTGCATCATTTTTTTCCTTGTAATGTTTTCTCCATGTGATAATCTGATGGTGCTCATGCACATGTGCAAACTATCAGGGGACAAAAATACTAATTCATAGCCTAAAAACCAAAAATGAACATAATTTCAATATTACTATCAAGTTGAACATTCTGGAATGATTTTTTGTTGTTTGCACATAGAGGCTGTGTGTGCCCTTGTCTGACAAGTTAAGTTGATTCTGATTAATTTTCTCTTAGAATGTGGATGAGGGCAGCTGTCCCAGGGTCCTGCTCATGTGCTTCCTGTCTTTTTTTTTCTTCAAGATTTTGTTATTAACGTGCAGTCAAATTATATGAATGAGAAGCAATGCTGCGCCTTGCGCCCACCTCAAAGGTGTGATTTTTTTAAATCAATTTTATGGAGGCATAACTTACATCCCAATAAAATGTACTCATTTTAAATGTATAGTTCAATGAGTTTTGACAAATGCAGACACACATGCAACAATCACCACTTCCGAGGCAGAGTCTTTTTATCATCCCCCAAAGTTCACTTGGCCCATTTGCAGTCCGTCGCCTCTAACCCCCAGGAGTAGGCAAAACCTGATTTGCTTTCTGCCACTATAGGTTAGTGTTGCCTCTTCTAGAATATCAAAGAAACTGAATTATACTTTCTGTGTGTCAGGCTTTTTTTTTTTTTTTTTGCCCAGCATGTTTTCAAGATTCATCACTATTCTCATATTCATCAGCGATTCATTTCTTTTTGTTGATGGGCGGTGATTACATTCCCCTCCCTAAATTTCTGTGGTTAGCAGTGACCTGAGCCTACAGCACCTGCAAGAATGAGTTCGGGGATGGGGGTGGATTTTATCCCCAAACATGTCATTTGTATATTGTGCAACCTTGAGCCAATCCCGCTTAAGCCAGCCTTTTCATGCTCGATGTGGGTGATGATGGCACGTTACTTTGTAAGCCCAAGAAAGGTCTATGTAAGAGACGCGGGAAGTCAAGGGTTGGTAGTGCCTTTGCCAGCATGAAGATGTGGAAAGCCGTGTGTGGCATAAAAACTCTCCTCATGATCCTAAACAGCGGCATTTGAAGCCTGATCCAGGAAGCTGCCACTGCCGTATTCTGTCATTCCCCTCTATGTCCTCATGTGTGGGAAGATACTATTTCCCACCTCCATTGCTGTGAAAAATGATGACCCTCTCACATACAAAGGGTTGTATTTGCAAACAGGAACTGAGAAGCAGGAGTAGAAGGCTTCTTTGGGAAATGTATTTTTATTCCTAAGCAAGTATAAACTCATATTTATGTAAGGTAAAAATTAATAAATGGAGAAACAAATAATATAGGACAGGGATGTCTGTAGTCTAGAAGCACACCTTTTTCAAATGGTTCTAATTGCTCTTAAAATATTGTTATTCCAGGGGCGCCTGGATGGCGCAGTCGGTTAAGCGTCCGACTTCAGCCAGGTCACGATCTCGCGGTCCATGAGTTCGAGCCCCGCGTCAGGCTCTGGGCTGATGGCTCAGAGCCTGGAGCCTGTTTCAGATTCTGTGTCTCCCTCTCTCTCTGCCCCTCCCCCGTTCACGCTCTGTCTCTCTCTGTCCCCCAAAAAATAAATAAACGTTGAAAAAAAAATTAAAAAAAAAATATTGTTATTCCAGGTGCAGAGCACTATTTGCTTTTCTGTGCTCCATACCCATCACCGTCAAGGTAAGAGGGATGAAATGCTGCGTGTTTGCGCACTGTGCCTGGTTCATGAGTGATGCTTTAGGCTGCAAGGTAGTGTTTTATGTCAGTCTCAGACTGTTGATAACCAGAGATGTCGCCCGACTGGCCCTTGCGGTTCATATGAGTTCAAGATGCCCTCAGCAATAACCACCAGGGAACTTTGAAAAAATGTTTAAAAGGTTCATTACTTACACGTCCTGGAAATTACATGGCCTGCCTAGGGCCACACAGCAAGGTCACAGCAGGAGGTGGGGAGAAGCACATGGGCCCGATGTCCTGCTTCTCTTGGGGTCAAGGTAGGGGCTTCACATCCTTAATTCCAACAAAGGTTCATTTGAACCCACGGAAAGCAGAACCTGAGAGTCAGGGACAACTTTTCTACTCATGTGCTTTGGGAAGGTCCTGCTCTCACCCTCCACTGCTTGTGCAGGCCCTCGTCACACAACAGATGAGGTGTCCTCCTGGCCCTCCCCCTTCTGTGGTTTCCTGACCACTGTAGATTCCCAGAAGTCTGTCTGCATGGTGATGTCATGAAACACCATCCCAGTGGTACCTGGGGACTTACGTGGAGGCAGCCGGGGTCCTGCTTAATGGGCTTCCTCCGGTCTGCCTCCTCGGGACCAATCCGTCCTCCTCTCAGGAAGGAAATCTTTCATTCATGATCTTCACAGGAACAATATGACAACAAGGTTAATTTTACGTGTCAGTTTGGGCTAAGTGATACCCAGGTAGCTGGTAAAACATTATTTCTGGGTGTGTCTGTGAGTGTGTTTCTGAAAGAGATCAGCATTTGGACCTGCAGACAGAATAAAAAAGATTGCCATCACCAATATGGATGGGCATCACCCAGTCCATTGAGGACCCAATAGACCAAAAAGGTAGAAGAAGGATAGATTCGCTCTCAGTACTGGAGCTGGGATATCCCTCTTCTCCTGCCCTTGGACATTAGTGCCCCTGGTTCCCATAGCTGCAGACTTGGGCTGAGACCATTGGATCTACTGGTCCTCATTCCTTTGGGTTGGACCAAACACCATTTGCTTTCCTGAGTTTCTAGCTTGCACATGGCAGATCATGGGACTTCTCAAACTTTGTAATCACATGAGTAAATAGCTCATAATAAATATTCTGTATATCTGTATGTCCTTGGTTAGGTTTGTCTGGAGAACCTGAATAATACCTAAAAGTGGTTTTAGAGAAAGGGAAATATTTTTTAGGTTTATTTATTTATTTTGAAAGAGAGAGAGTGCAGTTGGGGGAAGAGGCAGAGAGAGAGAGAGAGAATCCCAAGGAGGCTCTGCATTGACAGATGAGGGGCTTGAACTCACGAACCATGAGATCATGACCTGAGCTGAAATCAAGAGTTGGACACTCAAGATCATGACCTGAGCTGAAATCAAGAGTTGGTGACTAAACCAACTGAGCCCCCCAGGCACTCCGAAGAAGTAAAATTTAGGGCTGAGTTTTCTGAATTGGTTCTGGGGTTTCTGGAGTTGGCTCTCTAATCTAATTAGATTTGAAGATGCTAATGATTCTGTTTGCAGCAGTAAAGAGAGCGCTGGTCGCCCATGGTGTGAGCCCTTGATAGCAATATGCAAAAGACGTGCATTGGATCCTCCTCATCAAGGAGTTAAGAGACTCTGTATGTAATACTTGGAAACCTTTTTGGCAAACGGGGGAATATAAATGACATTAGTTCCTTTTTCCTAATGTGGCTGGACGAAGTGGTGAAAGAAATGGATGAGCTCAGAGATTTGATCTGATTTCTCAGCTGAAACACCACATAAATGACCCAAGAGCTTCTATATGTGCCTTGAAGGCGATGCCATACACACAGGGCTGAAATTGCTGCAAATCAAGCACAGGACCCCATCCTGCAACTGGCTGAGTTACAACACAGATTGAACTCCTAGCCTCTCAGGGTGTCTGTTATTAAAGTGAGAGCAATGACTAGGAAAGAATGAGAGCCTGTTCTTTGGAATGGGGACATGTGGGAAGATCCTGATGAAGCTGGGGACGCTGAGCCTCTCAATTCTAATGAGTCTTTCATGCTGGTGGAAGGGGCCTCTCCACTCTCAGTGGTATCAGCCTTTCCACCCCCGTCTCTGGGATGGAGACAGGGAAAGTTAAAGTAGGACAAAGCAGACTGTTCTTCCTGAGATTCAACTACTTTTCTAGAATAAAAGTCCCGGTATTACTCCCTTTGGTGGATTTCCAGAATTTTGAAAATCCTGATTTTGTTTCTCATGCCAGTGATCTCATTCTTTTATGGAGAAGAGGAATTTTGAATGTTCTTACCCCACTCTTCTTGCCGATGTCACCTAGGGTCATGTCATGAAGCTATTAAAAGCATGACTGTAGCCCTTTTCTTTGTTTTTCTAACAGTTAGGTGTTGTCCAACCAGAGGTTACAGCTGTCCATAGTATTCACTTTGCTGAAAAGTGGCAGATGGTTTTGCTTGTGAAAAAGGCAAAAAAAAATTCATAATGTTTCCTTTTTAACAGCAGCATACAATAATCCCCAGCTGTTCAACGTTTGTCACATTTTGCAAAGAACCTATAACCATCAAGTAGGATTTATCTTCTGTATTTTTAGGTGGACATACCTCAATTTGTAGAGGTTTTCTATTTTCCTTTTGGTAATATTTACATAATGCTTTTTAAAATTTTTCAATGTTTATTTTTAAGAGAGAAAGAGACACACACAGAGTGTGAGTGGGGGAAGTGCAGAGAGAGAGAGAGAGAGAGGGAGACACAGAATATGAAGCAGGCTCCAGACTCTGAGCTGTCAGCACATAGCCTGATGGGGGGCTCAAACCCATGAACTGTGAGATCATGACCTGAGCTGAAGTTGGTCGCTTAATCAACTGATCCACCCAGGTGCCCCTATAATGTTTTTTGTTCTTGTTTTTGTTTTTTTTTTTATATAAATAACTTTAACTGATCTTTTCCTCACTTTAATTTTTTCCTCAAGGGTTAGTGTAGAAATGAATCAAATTCTCACTTAATTCCATGATTTTCATGACATTTCTGTTATCTCAAGAATGCCTCTTGTCACCATGACCCCTAAAGGGGAAATCTCTCTGTGAATCATATGACTGGAATTAATCTTTTAGCATCTCAAAATAACTCTGAATGTTCCCGTTCATCTTTACTTCAAAATATTGGCCCAGTCTGTGCATGTATATTTATTTATGTGCAAGCCAAGTAAACCTAGCCTTTTTGTGATCTGGAATTTTCATGACTTTTGAGTGTTCTTATCATGTGGTCTTGGAACCCAACTGATGGAAGTGAGTTTATTTATAAAGAAAATATTATTTGAAACTGCTTGAAAATAGGCGATACAGAATTGCATAACATTGTGACTTTTCAAGAACCTTTTTCACAAAATATCTGAGAAATATCTCTTTTTTCCGCTGTGTATTCACTTTCATGGTCTATAAATATTACTAGGAACATGATTTTGGGGGAAAAAACTGTTTTTCATGTAACAGCGTTGAGTGAAACTGATCTTTCTCTACAGTTTACCCTTGTGGTCCTTTTTGAATTTTCAGTGATTAATAATGTTGAAAAATATCAACATTCGTCTGAAAGTTAAGAACACGTCAGAAGGCTGATAGCCCCTTCAAAGTCCCCTGAGAGGAGGGGAAGAGAGGAGTGATTGAACTGGATGGAGAAACCAGTCTTCAGTAATGGTGATTAGAATGTCTTTTATATATTTTATGGAAACACATGATTATCTTAGATCATTTCCAAGGTTTTAAGAGCTCCTTATACAGCTGAAGCATCCAGAAGCTCGGGTGTAGTTGGATGTGGACCCCAGTGTTGTCTTCTCACTGTTAGATAATATATGATGGAACTGAGGGAGGAAAGAAATGGGGGGATGGGAGAGCTCCTGCTTACCTGGACAGCAGGACATGAGCTTCCCTCTCTCTAGACCTGGAAGATACTTAAAGCAGATTCTCTCACTTGCATGGGTGTTTCCATAACTTCTTCAGAGCTCCCCCACCTGTCAGTCCGCTGATTGCACTCAGTGGCAGTTTGGGTGATGTTTTCTGTGATATGATTGCCACTCCTCTCTCCACCTCTAATATTCAGGACCTTCAAGCCACACAGACTCTCTGCTAGAGTTCTGTCTTCTTTCCAGGTTTACTTGTTCAGGTGTCAAAATAGGTCCAGGAGGTCCAGGCTGAGTTTTAGTATCTCAAGGATCGTACAACATCACCTGCTCTATGTCCCTGCTCAGTAAAAGTCCAGGGCAATTCCTGTGTGGCTACTTTTATTGTTGTTCTGCTTTATTTAAAACTTTATTTTTTATTACTAAAAAAATGTTCGGGGCTCCTGGTTAAGCGTCCAACTTTGGCTCAGGTCATGATCTCGCAGTTTTTGAATTTGAACCCAGGGTCGAGCTCTGTGCTGACATCTCAGAGCCTGAAGCCTGCTTCGGATTCTGTGTCTCCCTCCCTCTCTGTCCCTCTCCTACTCACGCTCTGTCTCTGTCTCTGTCTCTCTCAAAGATAAACATACATTAAAAAAAAATGTTCTGTAGACCTCTACGTTTCAATGGCAAGAGTCAGATTCCATTTTGCCATTTTCACCCCTTCCAGGAAGCATGAAGCAAGCTTTCCTTTGGGCTCCATTGGTAGCTCACCTTCTACCCTCAAGATTCCTCCCCCTACATGCACACAGAAGCTTACACCAACTCACACACCCTGTCCCCCTGTGTATTGCGGGGGGTGGGTGTGTGTGGGACAAATGGCACCGGTTTCTCTGAAGAAATCATCTTCATAAAATTCTGTCTACAACTAAAATTCCTGAGGCACCTGGGTGGCTCAGTCAGTTAAGTGTCTAGCTCAAGTCATGATCTTGCTGTTCATCAGTTTGAGCCCTGCGTCAGGCTCTCTGCTGTCAGCGTGGAGCCCACTTCAGATCCTCTGTCCTCCTCTCTGCATCTCCTCTACCCACCTTCCCTCTCTCTCAAAAATAAACATTAAAAAAATTGAATAAAAAGATAAAACTCCTAACCATTTTCTACCCTCCAGCCAAGTGAATATCAGTTGCTAGCATTTTCTTTCGATATCTACATCGTGATCTGACTCCTAACACTTCATTACGCTGTATCTTTTATATCTGTGTGTCTCAGCCAAAACTTTCAATGCTCCTTTGCAGGAGCTTAAAGTCAGAATATCTACTTAATTGTATTTATTTGGGCTGGGAAAGATTTCCAAACATGCATGCCCTAGCAGAGCAAAACTGGTCTTGGGTCCATCATTGAATTTGAAAATGTATTTATGAGTTGGGGCCATTCAACCAATCAATCAACTCATCAAAGACTATCTTCCTACACTAACTCCTTCTAAATACAAGTAGCAAATTAAAACTGGTTCTTTTCTGTATCTTTTTCACAGTTTAAATCAGAATAATTTCAAGAGCAGGCTCGCTTTGGCTGCACGTGTACTAAAGTTGGAACAATACAGAAAGATTAGCGTGGCCCCTCAGCAAGGATGATGTGCAGATCCATGGAGACTAGTTTCAGGAGCTAAATCAGGTATCAATTTTTTACCTATGTTCAAATAAGGAACGTTGTCTTCTTGGCATCTTTTTCATTCCTATCTTATTTTCCACACTCACCAACAGACTCTCTTCTGGTACTCTGCCCCAGCTTGGAGGTTGCTAATTACTGGGGTGAGATTCAGAGCAAGACTTAAACCAAATGATCTGAAGTCTCTGTGTACCCTTGAGAATCATTTTCTCCACAGCACCTTCGTGCTTGGTGGAAAAGGCAGACTTCATTAGTGTAAGTCACGAATAACACAACGAAATAGTACTTTCCAGACTTCAGTGACACTACAAGATTCAACGAAGAAGCTCGTTTTGTCTGCGATAACTTAAGCCAGGAAAGACTTTCTTATCTATTTGGCATTTTCCTATTTTCCCCTCAATCTAAGCTAATTTATCTTAAGGCACTGTCACCAGTGGTCCTCACTCATGTAAGGTAAGTACAGTTGTTCAAATGGGTAAGCTGTGTTGCATACAATAAATATGTTCATAACTCAAAAAAAAGTCTAGACAAATGAGAAGAGATCTCCCAGATAAGACTTCCAGGAATCACACTGGCTCACTTCTCCCTTAATAAGAGAATCCAATATGTAGCCGTGTCGATTGTCAGTAATGGTTTTCCCTGCCTTATTGCCATCTAGGTACAAGCTCTAATAATATGTTCTTTTTGAGATGTAAGGAGAAATTCTGTGTGGTAGTTGTGAAAAGAACAAATACCTTAAATGGGAAAGTTTATATCCTCATTTGGGAAGCGATAACAAATACCAACATAGAAGATTCAGGATGATCATGGGTACCTTAGTATTCACTGTAGCGCTAGTTATGATGGCAAAGAAATTGATAGCCTAAAAGTCTAGCAGAAGGTTAGTTATTGTACAACCACAGCACCAAAATCCTCCGCCACCATGCATCCCCGTCACGTTTTTCAAGAATACTTAATAATACGGGAATGTGTCTCGCTGTGCAAGACATGCTGTGCAAGAATGAAGTATATTTTTCCATGTGATGGAAAATTATACAGCCTTAAATATTGTTTCTGAAGATTACTAATAACATGGGGAAATGTTTATGGCCTTATGTTCACCAAAAAGCATGATGTCCACGTGTACAAAATGCCACTAAGTGCGTAGAAGAAATCCTAAAAAGAAATACATGAGAATGCGAAACACTGCTTTCACACGAGTGGTCAGGATACGTGCATACCTCGCCCCTCTTCTTTAGTATAGCTGAAGGTTTCTACAGGGGAAAAAGTACTATCTTTGCAGTGGAAATGCACTTCTCACTTGTATTTCTAAGGATAAATACAAGCACAGTAGAGACTTTAAGTAGAAGGAGGGCTGGGGAGGCTTCCTTGGCTTTGGCATTTAGAAGGTAATTGAAGAACTTAGCCAGAACATTTTCAGTGAAGGTGATGGGGGGAGAAGTCAGTTGGCCGGAGATTAAACTTTTAAATGGGAAGCTAAATGTGTTAGCGAATTTAAACCCTATTTCCAAACCACTTGGCTATGAAAGGGATGGAAAAAGATAAAGGAGTAGCTCAAGAGGGACATTAGGTTAGGAACGGGCTGTATCTATACGTTTAATGGGAGATACCAGAGGATATTTAGGGCTGCGTGGGAGTCCGTAGAAAAGCAAACGTTTTGAATACAGGTTAAAAGCCTCAATTTTCTCTGGGAAGGAAGAGAAGTTATCAGCAGAGAAAAGTGGCTGGTGGCAGGTTTTGAGAAGAGGTTAACAAAGAATTAAAATCGTAGCTGTGGTGTTTTTTTTCCCTGCACCGGTAGTTGACCAGTGGGCATGACAGTATTGCTCAGCAGCGTTAGAGCCCAGATGCCACTGTGTTCCTGGAACGCGTGACGACACCAATCTGCTCAAATGTGTGATTTCATCTAACAGTCTGCGGGGGGCTGGGATGGAGCAGAAGAGGTGAATAACGGGACCGATGCGGAATGGAGAGATTAGAAGTTTGGGTGGGAAAGGGGGACCCAAATTATAACTCCTTTGCAACCTCAGGGACGTGGGGGCTGAGGAGCCTGCGCTGGGAATTAGGGCTTGTAAAGGAGTGGCGGTGTAGCCCCCAGATCAGGAAGCGGACAGGGTCCTCGAGGGCGGCCTGAGGCACTCAAGCCATTGTGTCATCTTGTGTCTCTTCCTTGCGGATGGGTCTGGCTCATCGTGCTTTCATCGGTAGGGTTTTTATTGTAAACGTGACCTAACCAGGGAATATTTTCCAGGCTCACTTTCTTGTATTTATTTTTCTTTAATTGCACAGAGTGTTGTGAATAGTCATAGAAGCAACAGCGAATAGCGTCTGTCACGGAGAAACGAGCGGTCCTTGGCCACAGCACATAAAGCTGCTCCATGGAGCTGGGGAGCGTGCCCTGTGGTCTGTGCAGGTAATGGGGGCTTCCAGAAAGAAAGAGCACCCCGAGGCTCTTCCTAGGCAGCTAAACTCTCCTTGCTGGAGAATCATCCCTGATAATCAGATTTCGTGTCACCCGTGAGCTAAATTATGTGTGAAAGCTGAAAGTTGAAAATTCCCTCTCTCATTGGAGGAAATAAGATAGAAGGTTAGTGTCTTTTTTAAAAAAAAAATTGTAAATATATATAAATATATATATATACGTATATATTTTTCTCATTAGTGTGATAACAAAAATTCACACACACTGTCATTTTATACGTTCCGATTGCATTAGAGATCAGACGTGATTTTTCTTCCGTGCCATCAAGAACATTATTTTTTAATCGTTGCTGCCACAGCATGTCTGAGGCTGTCTGGTTCTTTTTAATCACATAATCAAAGGAATGTAGTGGGTTCATCATGAGCATCTATATCTATAAGACAGTGTCCACATAGACTATGGGATAGTTTATGGCCTCAGAGTAGGAGAGGGACTAATATAGCATATATAATGATTAATATTATAGATCAGTTCTTCCATATCTACTTCAGGGCTCCTTTGCGTTTATTCCGTGTAATAATTAATAATAGGCCCCATGGGCTTTAAACATTAGCCATGTCCTGTGAATAAATAATAAATGTATCATAAACAAGCAGGGAGAAAAGGAAATACCGTGCACACTTTAACATGCTCAATTCAGTATCTGTACTGAATTTCCCATAAATGGGTAGAATGCATCTTAGAAAATACCCCTAAAATCAAGTACTTATTAAGACAGGTTCACACTGATGATGGTACAGATATTGAGCATGTAATCTGTGCCTCGTACTATTGCAGGTACTCTCTCTGTATTATCTCACTTAATCTTTGGCTCAGTCCCATCAGATAAATATGACTACTGTCACAATTGTAAAGGAAAATAACCTGAGAGGTAAACTCCCATGCTAGAGATTATATACCCACCACCACCTGACCATCCCTCCCCTCTGCAAGACTCTATGTGCCATTATTTGTTATACTTACGATAAGGTAGAGTTCTTAACTTTGATGGTTTCCAAGAACGATCAGATTTTTTGCCCCATTTATCTAGTGGGATTCATTATTTTTGCTTTCCAACACTGTGTCATTACACTGATCTTCTTTTATATCTAGGGGTAGACTGTTTTAAAAGCTGAATTGATGCAGGCAGTAAAATCTAATGGCCGTGTGTCAAAGTCATTAGTGGAATGACAAAGTTAACCTGATGCGTCTCTAATACAGAACAAGAGTCTGTACCAAAATTTGTTAATGCGAAATGTTAAAAATCCTAACCATTAATACGTTCTAACATTGACCGTAAAATGGTATGGCGTCATGTTTGGTTCTGATTTTTTCCTATTTGAAACATCTTGTCTTTGAAGGTTCCTTGAATTTTAAGGTACACCAATATAATGAAATGCAAACATCATTTTCCATGCACCATTGAACCTAGCAGTTGGAATTTTTAAAATGCATTTGTAAGGAGAAACTTAAAGAAGGATGTGTTTTCGTTTATTTTTATTAAAATTCTGCATGCTTACCTAAATTACTCTCCTGAGCAGCACATGGCAGCTACATAGCAACGTAGGCTTTAAAGAAGTTTTGCAAGTTCAAATTAAATACCATTTCACACAGGCTAATGGAGTTTTTAGCAAAATTCTCCAGTGGTGGGGGGAGAAAGGCAATAAAGTTTGTCTAAACTGGAGAATAGCTGATTGGACCTTGAAATGGGTCAGAACTGGCCCATTATTGGAAAACATTGAATGACTTTTCCTGTCAAATTTTCTGAATTACCCCGGACCCTTTCCTGACCTAACCCAGCACGTATGTATTTCTGATAGCAGTTCCCCCCACCCAGGATTCCCCAGTACGACTAACTAGCCTGCATTTATCCTAAGAGGGGAAAAGCTGTCTAAAAAGGAGACTTTTCTCCAGAGTCATTTCACTAGGGCCATGACTTTCTGTGTGGTCTCATCTGCTCATCTCGTCTCATCCAAAAATACAGCCATCCCTTAACTCTCTATGACCCAATGGTTACTCTCACAGTGGTAGTTTTCCTTGATATGGTGGAGTTCAAGCGATCTTTCAGGAGACATCTAGATGTTCGATATCTCCTGTGTCCTTGCCCATGCTTCCTGAGCGTATTGGTTACTGCAAAGGCTTCTCAGTTCTGCTTCCTGACTACACCACTAGCTGGATATTCAAGTGACCAAGGTTTAGATTCTAAATCTGTCGCTGTCACTTGTAGGATTTGGAGTAAATCACTTAATTTCCGTGAACTTCGTTGCTCGGATCAAAGTAGTGTATAGTTAAGAATGATTGTGAGGATTACAACAGATATTGTGAGTGAAGTTTATTTGTTGACACATTGTAATATAATTACATATAATTAGGGAGGCTATAAAATAAACCCAAATGTGAAAGGGTGGAAACGTGAAATGGCGGTAATGGGAGAAACATTATATTGAGAGGAAAAGAAATTGACAAGGTAAAAGTGAAAAACAATGAGGTCTCTCATAAGGCTGTCGTAACCAATCCTGTTTTTTAAAATAATGTGTTGTGCCACAGTTTGCTTTCATTGCAGAATGAAAATTCAGAATTAGAATATTATGCTGTATAAGCTTTGGCACCCTGGAATCGATACGTCTTTCACCTTCAAGTCAGTGAGAATTCATTCTTGAGAGCGGTCCATACTTAGCAGAAATAAAATTACAGACCTACCTCCAGTGAAAACATTAAAAAATGTAATAGCTATAATTCTCATGAGAATAATGAAGCCTCACATGTATGGGCAAGAAATACTATTCAAGAAATTACTCTGTCGGACGTTCTAACCATTGTACATGCATTGCCTCGTTTAATCATGATACCAACTTTACGGTGTTGGTCATGTCAATAGCACCACGACACAACTGGAGCTCATTGACTGTACATGACTTGTCCACAGTCACAAGACAAATACGTAGCAAAACCAGGATGGGAACCTCCCTCCTTAGCTGCACAGTACATGTCAGCAGTCACTAGAAGGGCTCCCTCCCTCTTTCCCCTTCTGGCCACTGGTGTGCAGGACGGAGCTGGCTCTAGCGTCTTGCAAGGCTCCATTGTTGAGTCGTGAGCAATTTTGTGAGATCGTTGTTAAACACAGTTCCTTTTAAACTGACCACAGTGGAGACATTTATAGCACAGAAATTGGCAAATATTACAGGTCAGAGACACCCCCTCCCAGCCACCGGAGCCAGGTGTTAAACATTTACCATCATACCACTGAATTAAAGTTGGAGATGTTCTTCTAGCTTCCATTGATGGCTAATTTTAAATGCCTTTTAAATTCCCTCAAAAGCAAAAGGGAAAATGAATCAAAATGAACCATAAAATAACAGTCAGATTTCCATCAGGCAGTTTGTGTTACACCATGTTGATGTTTGATATCCTCTGTAAAAATAGGGCAATTCTTAATGTTGAAAGTTAAAGAGTTTCATCTTCGGGAATTTTTCTCTCAGTAGAACTGATTACTTCCAATGAATGGGACTATTCCTTCTTTGTGTGTAGAAAGAGATGTAGTACTTTACTTTTTACAGTATTGTAAAGAAAAAGATTTTATCACAAAAGTTACTGAATGCTATATGAATAGGAAATGCATTGATTAAATTTTCTCTCATGCACAATGAATGTCTCATCCCTAGATGTTTTCATCCACCCCAGGTAAATGCCAGCATATCCAAAACCAATTCAAATTGATGTCTGTTTTTCCTTCTAAGTTAAACAAATATTTACAATTGAAAGTAGCACAATGATTTTACTTTCGGCTAAAATTATTCTCCTTATGGATTAGATTTGTCACAAACATAAGGTGATTTGTAACTGATTTAAGTAAATCTCAAATACAAGTTCTATGCGTTTATTAATCTACCTTCATGATTTTAACTTTACTGATTTAATAAATGTGCAAATAGAATGATTCTGGAGGAATTTTAACTAGAGTATCAAAATATCCAGTCTAAGAAATTACCTGTACAATTATGATATTTTAACTCATTAATATCAATTTGGTTCAGAAACACTTGCCAAGAAAATTATAATTATACTTACAAATTGGTGTTTTTTTTTTCATTTACCTCACTTAAGAACTATGTCTTAACGTTACGGTGTTCATGGTTTTTGAACACCTCGGGGAAAATGTTCTGGTCATCACTGACAAAGTGTTTAATAAACTGACCCATTTCTTCTCTGAACACGTGCATTTTTCACTCACCAATATATGAAAAGGCTTATCATTTTTGTACCTTTCCATAATGTTTAACACTTGCCTGAAAGAATCATAATATTATTTTACAAATGATGTCCATCCTGGAAATGTTACATGAACAAATTTCACCACTCATTCAAAAGTTGATCCAAAGCTATAAGAATTCTCTTGGGACTATGTCCATGTCTTTGTGAGAACCTCATAATATTATTCATATTTCACTTTGCTGAGCCTTTCCGTCTCTTCTGTTAGAGGATAAGCCCCTGTAGTATATAAAAAAGGGTTGGTCATTTCCTATAAATGTTACGATAAAGGCATTTGTTATTTTTTTCTTTTAAGATTTTATTTAAATTCAAGTTAGTTAACATATAACGTATTAGTTTCAGGAGTCGAATTCAGTGATTCATCCCAAAGCTCATCCGAACAAGTGTCCTTCTAAATGGACAGTGTCCTTATTAATCACCCGTTTAGCTCATCCCCTGCCCACCACCCCTCCAGCAATCATCAGTTTGTTCTCTGTATTTAAGAGTCTCCTATGGTTTGTCTCCTTCTCTGTTTTTATCTTATCCTATTTTTTCTCCCCTTCTCCTATATCCATCTATTTTGTCTCCTAATTTCCACATATGAGTGAAATCATATAATATTTGTCTTTCTTTGACTGACTTATTTCACTTAGCATAATACACTCTAGTTCCATCCATGCCATTGCAGATGGCAAGACTTCATTCTTTTTGATGGCTGAGTAATATTTCATCTTGTGTGTGTGTGTGTGTGTGTGTGTGTGTGTGTGTGTGTGTGTATGGCACATCTTCTTTATCCATTAATCATTAAATGGACATTTGGACTCTTTCCATAATTTGGCCATTTTTGATGGTAAGTTATAAACATTGGGGTGCATGTGCCCCTTTGAATCAGTATTTTTGTATCCTTTGGATAAATACCTAGCAGTACAATTGCCAGGTTGGAGGGTAGTTCCTTTTTTTAACTTTTTGAGGAACCTCCACTCTGTTTTCCAGAGTGACTGTACCAGTCCACACTCCCACCAACAGTGTAAGAGGGTTCCCCTTTCTCCACGCCCTCACCCCTCAACAACATCTGTTGTTTCCTGAGTTGTTAATTTTATCCATTCTGACAGGTGTGTGTGCTATTTCATTGTAGTTTTGATTTGTATTTCCCTGATGATAAGTGATGTTGAGCATCTTTTCATGTGTCTGTTAGCCATCTGGTTATCTTCTTTCAAAAAGTGTCTGTTCATGTCTTTTGACCATTTCTTCACTAGATTACTTGCTTTTTGGGTGTTGAATTTGGTAAAATCTTTATAGATTTTGGATACTAACCCTTTATCTGCTATGCCATTTGCAAATTGAGGTCAAAGAGGTTGCTGTCTGCATTCTTCTCTGGGATTTTGATGGTTTCCTGTCTCACATTTAGATCTTTCATCCATTTTGAATTTATTTTTGTGTATGGTGTAAGAAAGTGGTCCACTTTCATTCTTCTGCAAATTGCTATCTAGGTTTTCCAACACCATATGCTCAAGAAACTGTCTTTTTTCCATTGGATATCTTTCCTGCTTCATTGAAGATTAGTTGACCATATATTTGTGGGTCTATTTCTGGCTTCTCTAGTCTGTTCCATTGATCTGTATGGCTCTTTTTGTGTAAGTACTATACTGTCTTGATGATTATAGCTTTAATACAGCATGAAGTCCAGAATTGTGGTGCCTCCTGCTTTTCTTTTTCAACATTACTTTGGCTGTTTGGGGTCTTTTCTGGTTCCATACATATTTTAGGATTGTTTGTTCTAGCTCTGTGAAAAATGCTTGTGTTATTTTGATAGGGATTGTGTTGAATGTGTAGACTGCTTTGGGTACTACAGACATTTTAGCAATATTTGCTCTTTCAGCCCATGAGCATGGAATGTTTTTCCATTTCTTTGTGTCTGGTTCAGTTTATTTCATAAATGCTCTATAGTTTTCAGAGTACAGATCTTTCACCGCTTTGGTTAGGTTTATTCATAGGTATCTTATGGGTTTTGGTGCAATTGTAAATGGGATTGATTCCTTGATTTCTTTCTCTGCTGCTCCATTATTGATGTATAGAAATGCAACAGATTTATGTATGTTGATTTCTTATCCTGTGGATTTGCTGAATTTATGTATCAGTTCTACAATTTTTTGGTGGAGTCTTTTAGGTTTTCTGCATATAATATCATGTTGTCCGTGAAGAGTGAAAGTTTGACTTCTTACTTGCTGGTTTGGATGCCTTTTATTTCTTTTTGTTGTCTGATTGCTGAGGCTAGGACTTCCAGCGCTATGTGGAATAAAAGTAGTGAGAGTGGACATCCCTGTTGTATTCCTGACCGTAGGGAAAATGCTCTCAGTTTTTCCCAATTAAGTATGATATTAGCTATGGGTCTTTCATATATGGCCTTTATGATGTTGAGGTTTCCTTCTGTCCCTACTTCGTTGAGGGTTTTTATTAAGAAAGGATGTTGTATTTTGTCAAATGCCTTTTCTGCATCTATTGAGAAGATAACGTGGTTCTTACCCTTTCTTTTATTCATGAGGTGTATCACATTGATTGATTTGTGGATATTAAACAACCCCTGCAGCCCAGAAATAAATCTCACTTGATTATGTTGAATAATTCTTTTAACGTACTTTTGGATTCAATTTGCTAGTATCTTGTTGAGAACTTTTGCATCCATGTTCATCAGGGATATTGGTCTGTAATAATAGTAGGGGACTTTAACACCCCACTTAAGCAATGGCCAGATCATCTAAGCAGAAGGTCAACTGGGAAAAACAATGGCTTTGAATGATATACTGGACCAAATGGATATAACAGATCTATTCACAGAATTTCATCCTAAAGCAGCAGAATACACATTCTTTTCGAGTGCACACAGAACATTTGCCAGAATGGATCATATGGGTCACAGGTTGGGCCTTAAGCAGTACAAAAAGATTGAAATCATACCATGCATATTTTCAGACTATAATGCTATGAAACTTGAAATCAACCACAAGAAAAATTTGGAAAGACCACAAATACATGGAGGTTAAAGAACATCCTACTAAAAAATGAATGAGTTAACTAGGAAATTAAAGAAGAAATTAAAAAATATACGGAAGCAAATGAAAGTGAACATGGAACAGTCCAAAACCTTTGGGATACAGCAAAGGTGACCCTAAGAGGGAAGTATATAGCAATAAGGCCTTTATCAGGAAGCAAGAAAAGTCTCAAATACACAACCTAACCTTACACCTAAAGGATCTGGAAAAAGAACAGCAAATAAAGTCCAAAACCAGGAGAAAAAGGGAAATAATAAAGATTAGAGCAGAAATAAATGATAGAGAAACAAACAAAAAACCAGTAGAACAGATCAATGAAGCTAAGAGAATTCTTTAAAAGAATTGGCAGAATTGATAAACCCTTAGCCAGACTTACCACAAAGAAAGAGAAAGGACCCAAATAAATAATATCACAAATGAAAGAGGAGCGATCACAACCAACACTACAGTAATACAATAAGAGAATATTATGAACAAATATATGCCAACAAATTGGGCAATCCGGAAGAAATAGACAAATTCCTATAAACACATAAACTACCAAAACTGAAACAGGAAGAAATAGAAAATTTGAGCACATCTATAACCAGCAAAGAAATAGAATCAGTAATAAAAAAATCTCCCAACAAAATACAAATCAAAAACGCAATGAGATACCACCTCATAGCTGTTAGAATGGCTAAAATGAACAACTCAGGCAACAACAGATATTGGCAAGGGTGCAGAGAAAGAGGATCTCTTTTGCACTGCTGGTGGGAATGCAAACTGGCGCAGCCACTCTGGAAAACAGTATGGAGGTTCCTCAAAAAATTAAAAATAGAACTACCCTACTACCCAGCAATCACACTACTAGGTATCTTATCCATAGTATACAAAAATACTGATTGAAAAATACTGACACGTGCACCCCAATGTTTATAGAAGCACTATTGACAATAGCCAAAGTGTGGAAAGAGCCCAAATATCCATCAACTGATGAATGGATAAAGATGATGCGGGGTGTGTGTGTGTGTGTGTGTGTGTGTGTGTGTATATGCATGCATACATACATATATACATACATACAATGGAATATTACTCTGTGATTAAAAAGAATGAAATCTTGCCATTTGCAACAACATGGATGGAACTAGAGTGTATTATGCTAAGTGAAATAAGTCAGAGAAAGATAAGTATCATATGATTTCACTCCTTTGTGGAATTTAAGATACAAAACAGATGAATAAAGGAAGGGAAGCAAAAGTAATATAAAAACAGAGAGGGAGACAAATCATAAGAGATTCTTAAATACAGAGAACAAACTAAGGGTTGCTGGTGGGGTGTTGGGTGGCAGGATGGGCTAGAGGGGTGAGGGGCTTTAAGGAGGGCACTTATTGGGATGAGCACGGGGTGTTATACGTAAGTGCTGAATCACTAAATTCTATTCCTGAAATCATTATTACACTATATGTTAACTAACTTGGATTTAAATTTAAAAAAATCTCCCAACAAACAAGAATCCAGGGCCAGATGGCTTCCCAGGGGGAATTCTACCAAACATTTGAAGAAGAATTAATAGGGGTGCCTGGTTGGCTCAGTAGGTTAAGCATCTGACTTTAGCCCAGGTCATGATCATGCAGTCCATGAGTTCAAGCCCTGTGTTGGGCTCTGTGCTGACAGCTCAAAGCCTGGAGCCTGCTTCAGATTCTGTGTCTCCCTCTCTCTCTCTGCCCCTCACCCCCGCCTCAAAAATAAACATTAAAAAATGTTAAAAAAATAAAAATAATTGGTAAAAAAAAAAAAAAAAAGAATGCCTATTCTTCTGAAACTGCTCCAAAAAATAGAAATGGAAGGAAAACATCCACACTCATTTTATAAGGCCAGCATTACCTTGATTCCAAAATCCAACAAAGACCCCACTAAAAAGGAGAAGATAAAAGCATTTACGTTCATTTATTTATCTATTGAGTACATAACATATATCTTTGACTGTGTAAGTGCTTAGGATGAATTGATGATAACTTTACATCATGGTAGCATATATTGTTAAAAGGCAAGACTGATAATCTATGTTTATTTGCTATTCTAAGATATTAGACTTTAATAAATATTATGTGTATAATGAGAACAGGACATCAGAATCAGCAGTTTAGGGAATACGGGTCGGCCCACTTGGAGCTGTATGAACCTAAATCTTTTGGACACAGCGGGCCTTGTAACCTTCTGGGACAGGGCCTCCTACACACTACTTGGTAAAATCACCCTACTTGGAGAATAACTAAAATGATTCCTCCAACTACGTGTGATCTTTACACAGCTCAATTCGTTTTCTTTTTTAAATACCCTACACATTTTAAAGCAGTTTCTAGGAAAGGCCAGTGCACATCTTTACATCTCTAGGTAAAGCCATTTTTAAAAAAAATTTTTTTTTTCAACGTTTATTCATTTTTGGGACAGAGAGAGACAGAGCATGAACGGGGGAGAGGCAGAAAGAGAGGGAGACACAGAATTGGAAACAGGCTCCAGGCTCTGAGCCATCAGCCCAGAGCCTGACGCGGGGCTCAAACTCACGGACCGCGAGATCGTGACCTGGCTGAAGTCGGACGCTTAACCGGCTGCGCCACCCAGGCGCCCCACTAGGTAAAGCCATTTTTATGTGAAGTCTTTTTGTAGATCATAAATCCAGTATTTCCAAACCTATAGTTGTCTTTCTGCTGGCTCATTCCCAACCCTGATTTACTAGTAGGTTGACATATATTCTTAACATTCTTCTGTGTAGGAGAGATTATCAACACTTAGATAGCACATGGTATTCAAATTGCTTCATTGATAACGTAGACCCCCTCAAATTAGAGATTCTGTGTTATCACATCTGTTCATGATCATATTGCCATTAGAATTTATTTTTCTATGCATAATATATAAAAATAAGTTATATATAAACATTTGTAACTATGTTATATATAAGTAATATGTGTAATATTTTTTACATCTATATGTGTAACGTGTGTGTAAATATGTAACATTTACACATAAATATGTAATATGTAATATATAAGTAATAGATTTCATAAAAATATATGATATATAGAAATGTTAATAAATTTAAATTTACATATAAATTTTATTTTCCTGATTGCTTTGTTTAAGCTCTTTGCAAGCCAAGGAAGTCTTTCCTCATACGGGTTGCAAATTATTTATCGCTTAAATTTGTGTGGTTTGTCCTTTGACGTTTAATATGTATGTGTATAGAAAACAAAACTATACGTGAGTTTGGATATTTTAAACATTTTACATTAGTTTATTGATTTTCTTCTGAGTATGACTTCTAATACTTTCCCTAGGATTTGAGAACTTTGAAGAAGTCTAAATGTGTACGCTGATTATGAACAGTAATTTTTTTATGGTTTGAAATGTCCTGCTCTGAAAATGATTCCAGATCGATATTCCAGAGGAGGAGAAACAAAAGGCCAAGCTCCATGAAGAGATTCATTCTTGAAATTATAATTTGTTCATGTTTTGTTTTCCATCCCAGAGTCTCTTGCATAAAAATTAAATCCAAATCTAAACCACAAAGATTAACATCCTAAAAATAAAGGGAAGTACAAGTAGTGAAAGGCTAACAGGAATAGAAGTTAAGACATGTTTTCTTCAGTGGCAAAGGGGACATGACATCAGAAGCACATCTAACCGTCGGGTAGTAAGAGAACCACGTACGTGCCCTGGTGTTTCGTTTACCCCCTGATAAGACAGTAGGACTGTTTGGCTGGTTTCCAGGCAATGTGTGAAAGACTCTCTGGAGCATGGAAAAAACACTGAAGCAAAAAATATACTTTGGGGTGCCTGGGTGGCTCAGTCGTTTAAGGGTCCCACTCTTGATTTAAGCACAGGTCATGATCTCAGGGTCGTGAGTTCGATCCCCACATCGGGCTCTGTGCTGATAGCACAGAGCCTGCTTAGGAGTCTCTCTCTCCCTCTCTCTCTGCCCCTCCCTCCCTCTCTCTCTCTCTCTCAAAAAAAACGCTAATAAATATATATGTGTGCATATATGTATATAGTTTGTTTTCAACCACGTCTTTCGCCAGAACCTCAGGTTAACTCTTCGACAGCTGAAAAATAAAAATAAACTTCAAAGTATCAGATCTCCTCTTTCTACGTGGTATAAGCCAACTACAGATAAATACGCTGTGAAATGTACTTATGTGTACGCATGTGTAAATTGATACAGGTTTTCCATAAACACCTAATGACTATTAAAAATGTCTTCAATGGCACATGTGTGTGATAGTCGGGAAAGGCCTTTGATACCATTGTAATTACTTATATAAAGAAACAACTCGATTGGTTTTGCAGAATTCACTGACTTCTAAACTCTGTCTCTAAGGTTCTATCACTTCAAAGCTGTCTTGATTAAGATGTGGGAGGGAATTAAATTGATTCAAGGTGGATTAATGAAATACTGATTTGACTAGAGTGTTCTCCTGCAATATTTAATATTCCCTTGCTTTTCCTTCGCTTTGTTGAAATTCATTTTCCTTATTCCTTGAGTTTAATATATGATTATTTTACAGAAAGTACTCATAGAGAGTGCTTGAGCACCACACATGTGGCCATTTTATATCGGTTGCAGTATTCTGAAATTATAGTTTCATTATCTCCTGGCCTGTTTTTCAGAGAGAAAAATATGCGTATCCCCACCATTATAAGCTTTGGAAGCTTTGGAACACTATTGAGATTGAAGTGCTATGCTTGCAAAAAGAAAAAAAAAATTGATCCTAACAAATGGTGTGCTTTGAATTTTCCTTTCTACTGCGTTTTTATTCATTTTTTAATTCTCACATCGTGTTCTGAAGCAGTTACAATGAATCATGGGGCTGAATTCAGCTTTGCAAATATGTTAAAAGAAATTATCAGGCACTTCACTTCATCTAGAAATATCACCCAAGGAAAAAATAATAAACCTTTGCTAGCTAGTGTTGCACAATAAGCAAAATGAATTGAATCGGTATTATTGCCTTCCATTTGACAAGCACAACATTGGACTATCTCTGACAGAGGAACTATTTGTAAACTTCTTTGAACATAGTTACCTTCCTATACATTACTTACTAAGATCCATAATGTGCCTCAGTAACATTGCATAAATACCCGTGTGCTTGAACATGTATTATGTGCCTTGTTTAAACTCTTCCATTTGAGACATGGATGGTGTTTAAGCATTCGCTCTGAGAAGTGGAGTGGCCTGGGAGTACCTTCACCTAGACCCAAAGATAGTAGAAACTGCGACATACATTTAGGGCCCACTGTCACTGGTGGCTGAAATGAAATGTGTTGGCTTTGTGAATTTCTCCAGCGAGCACCTTCATGGATCACGTTGAACGGCTTCCCAAATGGTGATTCCTAGTGTCTTCATCTATGGGCAGCAGTTAACAAATCACTGCTTACATGTTGCTTCAAATTCTAAATGTTACTAATCAACTTGTAACTAACAAGAGCTTTCTTTTTTTTCCTTTTTTTTTTTTTTAATGTTTTTTATTTATTTTTGAGACAGAGACAGAGCATGAGCAGGGGAGGAGCAGAGAGAGAGAAGGAGACACAGAATCCAAAGCAGGCTCCAGGCACTGAGCTGTCAGCACAGAGCCTGACGCGGGGCTCGAACTCACGGACTGTGAGATCATGACCTGAGCTGCAGTCACACACTTAACTGACTGAGCCGCCCAGGCGCCCCAAGAAGAGCTTTCAGTTGGTGGTCTCTTCCTGATGACATGTTCTACAATAAATGTGAAAAGTATCACGCTGGCTTTTTGTTATCCAGAGACTGACTTTTCTATATTTTTTTCTATGCACAATATTTGCTTACCCACAATTTTCCTATAAACCATCAGACTGAACTCTGTCTTTCAAATCAAAGAACAATAAGGGGAAAATAAGGTAGAAGTTAGCTAAGATCATTGAGTGTCATAGGTTCATGTATGTACAAGTTTATGAGACGGTAGGTCAGTCAGCGGCTTTGTGAGTTTTGGGAATTGTCCATTAGCCTAGCTAAATTTTCATTACCAAGGACAGTAAGAAACCATATTTTATGCTATTCTGAAATAGCAGAAAACCTTTGAAATCTGACTTAACATAGAGTCTGTCTGCATCCTACGTATTTACTCAGGTCCCTGCTGTTGAGACTTTTCAGTGTTTTCTTTTTACATAAATTATTAATAAGTTCTGCATATTCGGAGACAATATCAATGTAAGTAAATTTAAAGGAGTTTTCTACACCTCTTAATATTTTAACTATTTCAATACCCACTTTTCTGTATTCTATTTCCATTAAGAGGCAGGAATTAGTTTCCTTTTGTATCACAAAAACTAATTTCTTAGATAGATATGGACAGACACAGACATAGTCATAGCTGTAGATATGGAGAGGCATTCGTGTATACCTTCAGAATTAAGTATACTTAATTTGAGTCATTTTTTAAAAGTCGAAACTGTTGAGGTTTTTATTGCTGTTAGGGTAGTTTGAAAGCCACCCTCTTTGTGATAGTTGTTCCTCTGATTCCTCTGCAGGGGCTGAAAATGTCAAGACTTGAGAAGGACTCGTCTCCTCTGTTCCCTTCAGGATGTTTTAATGATTACCATGTGATTACAGATACACTGTTTTCTTTTACTTCTTGGAAGACGTGGGGAGATTAAAGCAAACAGACAACTGACATCAAATTGCTAAATTAAAGGTAAAAGTTGGCACTTCTTACATAAATAGTATTTTTTGTAACATTACATTTGAATTCTTTAAGAAAAAGCTGCGTTTTCAAAATGTGTCCTGGGGCGCCTGGGTGGCGCAGTCGGTTAAGCGTCCGACTTCAGCCAGGTCACGATCTCGCGGTCTGTGAGTTCGAGCCCCGCGTCAGGCTCTGGGCTGATGGCTCAGAGCCTGGAGCCTGTTTCTGATTCTGTGTCTCCCTCTCTCTCTGCCCCTCCCCCGTTCATGCTCTGTCTCTCTCTGTCCCAAAAATAAAATAAAACGTTGAAAAAAAAAAAAAATGTGTCCTTGCGGTGCCTGGCTGGCTCAGTCGGCAGAACATGTGACTCTTGATCTCACGGTCATGAGTTTGAGCCCCACTTGAGCATGGGGCCTACTTAAACGTGTCCTTAAATTGTATGCTTTCATGCCATTGGACGTTTATTTTTTTTTTCCAATACATCAAGAATGTCATTCATACAAAGCCTTATATTATCTTTAATCATAAAATACAACTAGGTTTATTGAATATGAATACATTCTGTAACTTGATGCGTTATAAAATGCTATGCCCTGCTTGTTTGGAAAAAAAAATCTCCTTTTCAATGTGAGTTTGGCTTATGAATATTGTAACAGTTCTGTTCACATTCAGTGAACTGAGACAACCTTCCTTCTAGTATTTGGAGTCTCTTTCCATGAATTTGTCTTATGAGAATGCATATTCAATGGTTGACTATCTCTGAAGAAAAACTATGGAAATCTCATAACCTTTGTGGGTACTCTGGGCTTTGTTTTTATTTTTCAGTATATACCAGGCAAAAATTTCCGTGGGTTTACTTTTCAAAGAGAGGTTAAAGAGATGTCACAGGCAGAGTAGATGGTGCTGTCATTTTTCTCACCAGGACAGTTTTGTTTCGGTAGATAACGTACATAATAATTATCTTCCTCAATTAACAGCCCATTCACAATATCATCACCACTTAGGTTATATACCAGTTTGCGTTCTGAATGCTTTAAAGATTTTTTCTAGAACATACTAGAAGTCTTTCACAGTCACTGAATAAATAGTGTTATTTTGTTAAACATCTGAATTTAGGAACTGTAAATCCGGGAATATTCAAATGGTAGAAAGTATTCTTAAGTCCAGGGCCACTGACAGTAAGAACTTTTGTTGTGCGTGGAGAAATCTTTTCCTACCTCTTTTTTGTGCTTGATAGTAATGACATACGTCTGCTAAGTATAAAATCAGCAAAAGAGGAGTTAGTAGCCAATTAACAGGGTTTTACTGGAGCAAAATATCTCTGGTTTAGGTAAAGATGTAAAAAGTGAAATGGGATCTGGGCTGAAGCCTGGGGAGACAGACTCTATCAAGTGTGTGTTGTGAGCTGTGGGCAACTTATATTCCCATCACGTGGGCCCGGAAGTGTGCCTGGCGGAGTACCCCCGTACCCACTGCACCTCCCTCAGAGCCTCCATTTCTGTGACTGCAGCCCTCGTAGCAGGAACAAATCAACAGGCTTCAGGGACATTCACATGTCCTCCTAAGACCATACCCTGTGAACTCCGGATTCCTGCTAAATGAAAACAGGAGTACACAGTAGGATTATCTTCAATTCTGTGCATCTCTCGCAGGAGGAAGCTCCCGTGAACTCTGGGCTGGATGCCATCCAGAAGGGGATCTACCTTGCTGTGACATGCCTTGAGTCATCCGCTCCTCTGGCCGGGCCCGTCATTCTGGGTATGATAACCTTAACATTTTAGCTAAAGCCTCTTCTTCACAGGTGATTTAGGGGGGGTAGACTTTTTTTATACAGACATATTGAAGAACTCTCTGATTGTGTTGATTAAGTACTTAGACCCCAGAGGCAAATTGCCAAGGTTAAAAATAAGGTGGTTTGGGACGCCTGGGTGGCGCAGTCGGTTAAGTGTCCGACTTCAGCCAGGTCATGATCTCACGGTCCGTGGGTTCGAGCCCCGCGTCAGGCTCTGGGCTGATGGCTCAGAGCCTGGAGCCTGTTTCCGATTCTGTGTCTCCCTCTCTCTCTGCCCCTCCCCCGTGCATGCTCTGTCTCTCTCTGTCCCAACAATTTTACTCCATGTAAAAATAACTTTATTTGGGCAAAGCAACCAACAGTCCTACTACTGTATTTTTATAGCCCCTCTGAACGAGACGTGCAGTCATCGGAGATCCCAGAGGTTAAAGGTTGGGGCCTCAGACAAGTAAGGGTTTGTCCTCAAGCTCCTTTCTAACCACTACACCAAGAGGCGCCAACACAGGGTGGGGTGGGGGTTCCGAGAGCTCAGAGGAGGCACCCGGTCCAGCCTGTTGACCCAGGGGTTGCGGGGAAGCACCCGGTAGCCTCTGCTTTCTGGGTTGGCGTATTCAGTTGCGCTCTCAAATTACCACAGACTTAAAACGATACAAATGTATTGTCTTAGGACTGTGGAGGTCAGAAATCTGAAATGGGTCTCATTGAACACAAAATCATCATGTGACCGGGACTGTGTTCCCTTTGGAGGCTCTAGGGAGGAATCTGTTTCCTTTTCCCGGTTACAGACCACCCCGATTCTTGGGCTCGTGACCCTTTGCTTCATCTTCAAAGCCAGCAAGAGTAGGTAGGGCCCCTTCTCACATCACACCACATTACCCTTACCTCCTCTCAGCCTCCACCTTCCACTTTAAGGACCCTGTTACTACATTGTGTCCACCTGTGTAATCCAGAATAACCTCATTATAAAGTCGGCTTGTTAGCAACCCTAATGCTGTCTGCAACTTAAACTCCCCTTTGACATGAAAGGTAATAGATCCACAGGACGGTAGGACACGGTCATCGTTGGGGATTCTTCATTCTGCTTGCCACTGAAGGCTAACTATCACACGAGGAATGAAATGGAAGAGGAAGAAAGAAATACATCAATGGAGATTGAAAATGTTCTTTAATATTCAAGGGTACAGAAAGGAAACATAGCACACACTCTCAAACACACACAGAGGAACTCTACAAAGCAAGGTCTTCCAAGATCAGTGGCTTAAATTTTCTCTCAAAAGTGAGTATTCTCAAAACGCTGCCTTGTTTCTTTTTGTGAGAGAAATGCACACAGGGTACAATAAAAGCAGCTGATCACCAGATTGTTTGCAGAATGAATGGAAATCGAGGGATGATTTCATCTTGGCACAGATTTTATTCACATTTTATTAGCATTAACCCGCACGCCTTTGTCCTTGTACTGTCCATCATTTTTATCAGAAAAAAAGCCCCCAGCTTCCCGGTCATCAATGAAGTCAATCTAAGCAGGATAAAAAAGAGAAAATAATAAGGGGGAAAAAGGCATTTTTGGTTATATTTGAGCTGACCGTACTTCTGGTTTTGCTCGAACATAAAATGGTAAGGTAAAAACAGTGTATAATTCTGGTTTTAAAACAAATCAGGCAGGACATGAAGCAGGTGAGATTGTACTTCATAGATCTGCCACAATTCCTGATTCTAGTCCCGGTTCTTAAATTGTCATTAATATTTGGTGTGCATCTTTTCCAGACTCTTCTCATGCATGCTCATGGTCATATTTCACACGATGAAAATATATGATTTTCTACAGCAGGGTGTATGTATCTACGCTATTGGGTCTGAGGTGACAAGTGTTTGATTGGAAGACATTTACATCTTATGATATTTAATGTATCTTTCCAGGAAGAGATGTCTTTGGGCTATTTGAGAATCTCTTTTGTGTACCCCTATTATTGAGTAGAGCTTTAAAGCTTTCTATTCGAGAACCAGACCTCGCCCTGAGACCTATTCTTAGGGCATTGTATTTTGCTTCTTCTCCCTCCTTTTGTTTTTATCGACGGTCTCTTCTTAAAGTGAATTATTGAACTACAGGCATGGAGTAGGCATGAACTAACCACACTCCTTCCTTTTGGAAACACAACATCCTTGCATACATTGTTTCCTTGATGGGCTCTCCACTCCAGTGGTCTTAACTGGTCTCTTATATTCTCCATGTTTTTTGCAGTCCTGCCGGTGACATTCTTAGGCTGTTATTCCTATGACAGAACAGGTTTTCAGGAAAGTCTGTTGATGTTTTATCTTTAGTAATCTGTGGAATTTCTGCATCTGTACCCATGTACCACAGAGCTATCCCCAGTGGGGAGGACCCGGTATGAATTCTGGGCCTGACACAGCAGCCACAGCCTAGTTTTCCAACCTCCTGTAGATAATTAACCTCTTTGGGCCACTATTTCCATATCCATAAAAGGGGCCCATAGAAGGGAGAGGAGGTTTTCAAATTCTGTTTTGAGCCCTGCATGAAATAAAAGTAGGGGCAGCCCTAGAATGAAGGTTGGGGTGGGGAAGGGATAAGAGGAAGCTTGCCTACTTTAGTTTGTTCAGATTTAATAGACAAAATTAATATGTTGTCTTGAGCATAATAAAGGATTTGATCCTTAAAGAAAATACTGAATATGGGGCACCTGGGTGGTTCAGTTGGTTGAGCATCTGACTTTCGCTCAGGTCCTGATCTCATGGCTCGTGAATGTGAGCCCTGTGTCGGGCTCTGTGCTGACAGCTCAGAGCCTGGAGCCTGGTTCGGATTCTGTGTCTCTGTCTTGCTCTCTCTTACCCTCCCCCACTCACTCTGTCTCTGTCTCTGTCTCTCTCTCTCTCTCAATAAATACATAAACAAAAATAGTGAGTACTAAAACACACTAGACTAATCTCTACATCAACATCTCTGGGAAGATACTGTAGAATCCTGTTTTGTGGACTAAATATGAAATATCTGTGCAATTTGCCTAAAATTAAATTAAGCCAAATCCTAATTTATTATTTACTTCCATTACAAAAACATGGAAGAATGTATGTGAGGCTCTGCATTTCAGTAGGCCCAACTGCTTTTCATCTGCTATTTGCATTATCAAAAAGCCAATACATTTGAAAGCATTTTATAACTGAGCACATTTTCATCACCGTAAAATTTTTATCTCTTGAAGGAACTCAGGGTTCTTTTTTTCTATCAACTCTTTGCCAACCCACTCTACTTTCCCAAACATGATTAATTTCTCCCGGTCATGGAAATCTACTGGCTCAAAACTCCCACAGCTAGATTTATATATTTATTTTGCAATTACCTTTAGTTGTACTAGACTAGAGATGGTAGAGGACAAATCATAGGTTAATTACGAAGCATACAAGTAGCTGTATCTTTTGGCTATGCATGTGTGTGTGTGTGCGTGTGTGCGTGTGTGTGTGTGTGTGTATGTGTGTGCGCGTGCGTTCATTGCCTTGCTGAGGCTATGGTTTGGGAAGTTAATTAATCCCCATGCACCTCTTTTTTTTTTTCCAGAATCTCTAAAATGCTTCTATGAGAGGTAAATGTTACAACTTACGTGTTAATCCTTCATCACAGTGCCTAGCACATAGTAAACTGAAATTGGGTGATATCTCTGAATTATATACCTTCTCCGTCTGCCCAAGCAAGTGCCATCCAGTGCCAAAGTAAAAATACACGTACAAGGTTTATTATCGCTATTGAAAGAGAATAAGTTAGAACTGTTTAGGTATTTCTACTTCCTATATTTTCAATGAATTTTTTAAAAAAAAATTGTGAACGTGTACAATCTCATTGTTAAATCATAGAATATGTAATCCAAACAAAATAACATCCATCTGAAGAAGACCATGAAAGCAGATAATAGAGTATGTTTGGAATACTGAGGCAGAGAGAACAAATACAGAGTAATAGGAGCCAAAACACTTGTCTGGCACCCAGAGCAGACCTTGCTACATCGATAGAATCCATCTTTTTAGATACACTGAATTATCTTATGATGGTGTCTGTCCAGAGTGTGTGCTGAGAATAATATCACCCAGAAATGCATAAGGGATGAGTCCTATTTATAACCCCGTTGTCATGTAATGTTATGAAGAGGGGCTCAAATATACCTAAGGAGGATCAATGAGTTTATTTCCTCTAAACAAAAGTAATAAAGCATAAAAGTAACAAGTAGTAAACTAAAAGATGTTCATACAATGGAAACATCTGTAGGAGAATATTCCTAAAATAAATAGTATGATGAAGGAAGAAAACCAAAAAATAAATGAGATATTGAGCTTGTTTTTTCAATCTGTGACTTCAAAGAATAATTTTCGCCAAAACAGAGAATAATTATGAAGCAGTGAAGACTCAGTAAAATACATATTAATCAAATACAGAATTTGAATGTGCATATAAATTTATAAGCAGTGTGGAATGAACTTATTTAATATTCAGAGATACAAAGTAAATTCCTAAATATTGCAGTTTTATTTAATTTTCCTCAAGTCCTGAAAACAATTCTTGTAAAATATACTCTGATTTAAATAAATTCAGAGTATAATTTCCTTTAAAGATGCATTTTTACAGCACATTTATCTAGTCGCTAGATCCTATACTAGGAAAGCGTGAAAACAGCCAGTAAAACTCAAGTAAAATAAATCATATACTCATTTTCAAATATAGCATCCTAGAATATTAGAATGAAAAGCATTTTTAGGGACGAACTGATTGTCTTCCTCAGCCTTGCTTCAATTTTTTATCTTCGTGCTAATATTTTCCCTTTAACCATTTGTATGTTTATCTTCTACGTGAGATGTATATTCTCATAATATCTTTAAAAAAATTTTTTTAATGTTTATTTATTTTTGACAGAAAGACAGAACATGAGTGGGGGAGGGGCAGAGAGAGGGAGGCACAGAAACCCAGGCAGGCTCCAGGCTCTGAGCTGTCAGCCCAGATCCCGACGTGGGACTTGAACTCACACACCACAAGATCATGGCCTAAGCTGAAGTCGGACACTTAACTGAGCCACCTAAGCACCCCTAAATCTTTTTATATGTAAGAAAAGGTATGTCTAGAAATCCCTTGAGATTCATTTTATAACAGGATAATACATAGATAAATTACTTTATCTATCTTCTATCTTCTTTTGCATATAAAAATTAGAAAGATGAACTCACTCAGCCAGGCACATAGTTAGACAATAAGAAATTAGGAGAAGCCCCAAGGTCCAGGGCATCTTTTTTGCAGTTTGTTTCCTGTTTATTTGTACATTTCAGTCAACAGGAAACTGCAGTTCATTCACTATACATAGAATCTTTTCATCTATAAGGTCACAAATAACATATAAAAGTATGCTTTCATACAGAATGTATTACAATATGTGCATAAGCTCACGTGCTTGCAAAGATGTAATTTTCAATGAAAAATGCATGCAAAGATTATTATATTGGAATCCGTTTTGGCTAAATATAGGAAGACACATGTTAGGTAAGGCTGCCACAAACTTAGGAAAATAGAATAAACATCGTAAGTTATGGCCATTGCGTTTGAATCAGTATTGAAATGAGTATTGTAACCTATAGTGAAAAATGAATGGAGCTTTCCGTGATGATTTTCCCCAAAGTGTGTTCTTTGGACCATGAGTGTTAGAGCTGGTTCACGGTAAGTGTTTCAGTGCAAAGGGGTACTTTGGCCAAATACGTTTATAAACTCTTTGGTTGGACACATTATCCACTTTCCACTGTTGTGTAAGAGTTCAGGTGCTTCAGGGTACGCAAGTGCCCAGTGCATGTCCCAGAGGGAAGGTAGACAGCAATTTTCTGTTCCATTTGACCATGGGACTGTTACGTAAATGAGGATCTCACAAGAGCTGTGTTGCTTGGAAGATGTGTGTAAACTGTTTTACATTATGTTGTCCACACATGTCATTTATTACATGTTATGTGCGATCTGTGCATTTAATTCCATAAGGCTTTAGTGGACATGTTTCATACACATGTAGAAGTATAAATATATATAATGGAATGTATATGTGTATATAGTTAAGTACTGTTTCTAGACAGAACCTTAATTTTCCTCTATGGGAACAAATCCTTTGAGTCCAGACTCACCTGAACAATAAAAGTTTAATTTCAACTTGCCCTGTGTATAGGGTAGACATTTCGTAAGGATGAATCAGACCGTAAATGACAGTAAAACATTGCAGGTTATGTCAGGGACTCCTTTTTTATCACTCCGTTTAGTACAAGGTGAAGATTTGTAGGTGTATTAAAGGCAAGTCAGTTGATGACGTGTACTTTGAGGTCTTGATTCACACATCTCAAAAAAACCAGAATATTATTTTTCAGCATTGTTTCTTATAGGAAGGTCTGTTTGAAAATGAGCATTCACCTTTAAGGCTGCTGTGCATGTCTTAAAACACTATAGAAGAGGAGCAGATCTGTGGAGAAAGTATCTTAATGAGCCAACTTCTAGGGATGAGCAAAGTCAGGCAAACTGTCAAAAACGTGCCGCTAAGCTCACTGGGTGGTGTTCTCCAAATGCAAGTCATTCTATATTTCGCTCCTCTGAAAATAATTTAACACCATTGTTCTTGTTCACCTACAGTGATCACCATTTAAAATGTAGCTGAGTAGTTTTTCTTCTTTCCCAGGCTACACTTGGTGAAATTGATCCAACCAGCAGGTTGTGTGTGTGATGACACAAACAGGAGTCAGAAATTGCACACCTCCCAATTAAACAGCTTACTTATGGTCAATATATTTGCCATCCATCCCTGTAGTGGCATTGTGTCTTCTGTAATTCACACGGTATCACAGACTATTCGTGCGAGCTAATTATAATAAAACGTTGAGGTTACTTAAGAGGTGATTTTTTAAAATACTTTTATAGCTGTAGACTCACTAGATTCAGATAAAAAAGACTATTTCGGGGTGTCAATTATAGTAGCCCCCAGTCACGTATGGCTATTTAGGTTTAAATTAAATAAAATCAAATGCTGCTAAATAGCTTCCTAGCTTGGTAGTAATCTTTCTTTATTCTTTGTAATTTTTTTTTTAATTAATCAGGAAAGAGAGAAGTGCAAGTGGGGAAGAGGTGAAGAGAGAGGGAGAGAGAGAGAATCCCAAGCGGGCTCCACGCAGTCAGTGCAGAGCTCGACACGGGGCTTGATCCCACGTCCCGTGAGGTCATTACCCGAGCCAAAATCAAGAGTTGGACACTCAGTCAGCTGAGCCACGCAGAACCCCAGGTAGTTATCTTTCAATATGCAATAACCACATGTAGCTTTGGACTATTATACTGGACAGAGTAGATGCAGAACATTTATATGATCACAGAAAGTTCTTTCAACAGCCCCATAGATCCTTTGTTCCTAGATGAGATCCCAAAGTATATGAAGGTAAAATTCTATGTCCAAAGACATCAGGGACTTGTTCAAGTTCATGTTACTTAACTTACTAAATTTAAATGGAATCTGGCTGTGTTTGTAACAGTGTAAGCATACATATTCTTGAATGTTGTTATAAAGTGATTATCAGTAGTCTTAAAATTGGATTTAGATATGTGATTTTTAAAATTTTTCTGAGGGGCTCCTGGCTGGCTCAGTCAGTAGAGCATGTGACTCTTGATCTTGGAGTTATGAGTTTAAGTCCCACATCGGGTGTAGATATTACTAAAAAAATCTTTTTTAAATAAAAACAAAACTTTCTAAAATGCATTGGAATATAATTTCCATAATACCTCCATGTTAAGTGCAGATTTCCATGAATTAAAAAAATGTACATACTAATTAATATAAGCACCAATACCTCCAGATAGAGAATTTCACCTCAAGAGGTTCTTTTGAGACCCTGCTCAGTCAAACCTACACCAAGGGCCAGCCTCAGGCAACCAGTAACCTACTCTCTGTCAGGATAGATTACACTTCTCTTTTCTGGAGTTCAAGTCCTACACATATATTTAGTGTACTTTTTCCTGTTTGTTTTAAATTCTGTATGCTTGCTAAACTCACTTTTTTTTAGTAGTTACTTTTTTCATGTAGATTCTTTAGGAGTTTCTACATAGATGACCAGGCTGTTTTTTTTTTGTTGTTGTTGTTGTTGTTGTTTTTAACATTTATTTATTTTTGAGACAGAGAGCGAGCATGAACAGGGGAGGGTCAGAGAGAGGGAGACACAGAATCCGAAGCAGGCTGTAGGCCCTGAGCTGTCAGCACAGAGCCTGACGCAGGGCTTGAACTCGGGGACTGCGAGATCATGACCTGAACTGAAGTCGGACGCCCCACCGACTGAGCCACCCGGGCGCCCCAGTGACCAGGCTATTTGTAAAGACGGTTCTGGATCTTCATTTCCAGCACTGTGCCTTTTAGTTCTTTAACCGTGTTTCTTTGGCTAGGAGCTCCAGCACAACAGTGAAAGGAATTCTAAGAGTGAACATTTTGGGGCACCTGGGTAGCTCAGTTGGTTGAGTGTCTGCCTCTAGATTTCAGCTCGGGTCCTGATCCCAGGGGTGTGGGATCGAGCCCTTCATTGGGGTAGGCACTGGGCAAGGAGCCTGCTTAAGAGTCTCTCTTTTTCCTCCTCGGCCCCAACCCCCCACTTGCTTGCTTGTGCACACTCTCTTAAAAAAAAAAAATAGAGTAAACGTTTTGTATTGTTCCTGAAGGTAGAGGGAAATATCCAGTCTTTCATCACTACGCATGAAGTTGTCTGTAGGCTGCCTGTTTGCCCATCACAGGGATTTGACTGTCTGCAATTGTGGGAGCTGGTGAAGCAGTCTCAAGGCTGTTTGTGTTGGACGCTTGAGGTTGAAGTCAACATGTCAGGCAGTTAAAGAAGGAAGACAAGTGAAGAGTGGGCTCATCGTGGACAAGGTGGGACCCACGAACATGAGCTGGAACCTGAGGGTGGACAGGAACCTGTGTATGCTTGCAGTGTCCTCAGCTCCGACCACGTAAGTGTCGTGCAGGGGAAGCCAGTGCCCTTGCATGATGGAGCTCAGTGGGCAGCTGGCCTGAAAGCCCAAGACACCGCGAGGACCCAGGGGGAGGAGGAGCGACAGCAGGTCTCTGTGCTGTTCCACGAAGAGGACGAATCGGATGGGCGAAAGCACTGCTTTGACTGCATCCCACAGATTTGGGCAAGTTGTGTTTTCATGTTCATTTAGTTCAGAATATGTTTAACTTTCTCTTGGGATCTCTTCTTTGACCTGCGTGGTGCAAGTGTCTTTTTCAGTCTCCCAATTAAGGGGATTTTTCAGCTCTCCTTCTGGTACTGATTTCTAGTTAAATTCCATCGTGGTCAGAGAGCCGACATTGTATGGTTTCCCTTCTTTCAAATTTGTTAGGATGTGTTACGGCCCAGAATGTGGTCTCTCTGGGTGAATGTTCCCTGGGAGCTTCCATAACTGCTGCTGTTGGATGAAGCGGTCTGCAGACAATATTACGTCCAGTGTCTGATGTGTTGAATTCAGTATGTCCTTACTACCTTTTTTGCCTGCTGAATCTTGCCACTTCTCATAGAGGAATGTTAAACTCATAGAGGAAGCGTCCAACTTTGACAACGGATCTATCTCTTTCTCCTTGCGTTTCTATCAGTTTTAGCTTCCTGTAGTTTGATGCTGTGTTAGGGATGCCCTCCTAATGACAAATAATCCTATTTTTTCTCCCTATCCTTTGCATTATTGCTGCCATTCATTTCATTTGTACCTAAGTAACTACAAACACATAAACATACATAATCACATAGGTTGTTGCTGTGATTTTAAACAGTTATCTGTTAGATTAATTCAGAATAAGAGAAGGAAACGTTTTTATTTTGCCTTCACGTATTCCTTCTCTGATGCTCTTTCTTTATGTGCATCTGAGGTTTTTTTTTTAATGTTTATTTTTGAGAGAGAGAGAGAGAGAGACAGAGTGAAAGCAGGGGAGGGGCAGAGAGAGAGGGAGACACAGAATCGGAAGAGGGCTCTGGGCTCTGAGCTGTCAGCACAGAGCCCGACACAGGGCTCAACCTCATGAACCATGAGATCATGACCTGACCTCAAGTCGAACACTTAACTGACTGAGCCACCCAGACACCCCTGCATCTGAGTTTCTGACCTATATCATTTTACTAATCTCTTAAGAACTTTTAACATGCTGTACATTACATCCCCATGACTTTTTCTTTTATAACTAGAAGTTTGTACCTCTTAATCCCCTTCACCTTCATCTGCCACCAGCGTCTCCCCTCTGGTAACGATAGTTTGTTTCCTATATCTGTGAGTCTGTTTCGGTTTTGTTCATTCATCTGTTCTGTTTTTCAGTTTCCACATGTAATTGAAATCAGACATTATTTGTCTTCCTGTGTCTGACTTATTTCACCCAGTATAATACCCTCTAGTTCCATCCATGTTGTCACACATGGTAAGATTTCATTCCATCGTGTGTGTGTGTGTGTGTGTGTGTGTGTGTGTGTGTGTGTATACCACATCTTTAACCACTCATGTATGGATGGACACTTACATTGCTTCCGTATCTTGACTGTTGTAAATAAATGCTGCAGTGAACATAGGGGTGCATGTATCTCTTTGAACTGGTGTTTTCATTTTCTGCAGATAAATACCCAAGAAGTGGAATTTCTGGTTCACATAGTAATTCTCTTTTTAGCTTTTCAAAGGAACCTCCATACCATTTTCCATAGTGACTACACTAATGCACATTCCCACCAACAGTGTACAAGGATTCCCTTTTCTCCACATCCTGGCTGCACTTGTTATTTTGTTGTTGTTGTTTTTTATGATAGCTAATCTGAAAGGTATGAGATGATAGCTCACTGTAGTTTTGATATGCATTTCCCTGATGATGAGTGATGTTGAGCATCATGTCATGTGTCTGTTGGCCATCTGATGTCTTCTTTGGAAAAAATGTCTTCAAGTCTTTTGTCCATTTATTAATTGGGTTGATATATACATGTGTGTATGTGTGTGTGTGTGTGTGTGTGTGTGTATAATATATATATTAAGCTCTACAAGTTCTTTATGTATTTAGGATATATGATTTGAAAATATCTTCTTCCATTCATAGGTTGCCTTTTCGTTTTCTTCATGGTTTCCTTCCCTGTGCAAAAAGTTTTTGGTTTCATCTAATCTCATTTATTTTAGCCTTTGTTGCCCTTGCCTGAGAAGGATGATCCAAAAACAAAAATAAAAAATTGCTAAGATTAATGTCAAAGAGTCCACTGCCTATGGTTTCTTCTAGGAATTTTATAGTTTTAGGTCTTACATACAAGTCTTTAATCCATTTTGAATTCATTTTTGTATACAGTATAATATAGTGGTTCAGTTTTCCCAGCACCATTTATTGAAGAGATGGTCTTTTCCCCATTGTATATTCTTGCCTCCTTTGTCATAGATTAATTGACCATATAATCATAGATTTATCTCTGGGCTCTCTATCCTCTGATCTGTGTGTCTCTTTCTGTGCCATTACCATACCTTTTTGATTAGTACAACTTTGTAGCATAGTTTGAAATCAGAGCGCATGTTACCTCCAGCTTTGTTCTGCTTTCTCAAGTTTGCTTTGGCTCTTCAGGGTGTTTTGTGGCTCCATGCAAACTTCAGCATTCTCTGTTCTAGTTCTGTAAAAAATGTCACTGATATTTTGACAAGGATTGCATTGAATATGTATATTGCTTTGGGTAGTATGGACATTTCAACAGTATTCTTCCAATTCACGAACATGGTATATCTTTCTAGTTGGGCCAGGTTCAGTTTCTTTTATCAGTGTCTCAGAGTTTTGAGAGTACAGGTCTTTCACCTCCTTGATTAAATTTATTCCTAGGTATTTTATTCTGTTTGGTGTAAATGTAAATGGGATTGTTTTGTTAATTTCTCATTCTGATAACTTATTTTTAGTGTAGAGAAGTGCAACCAATTTCTGTATGTTATTTTTGTATCCTGTGACTCTACTGAATTAATTTATTGTAGTAGTTTTTTTGGTGGAGTCTTAAGAATTATTTAATATATATAGTACCATGTCATCTGCAAATAGTGACGGTTTTACTTCTTTTCTAATTTTAATGCCTTTCATTTTTCTTTCTTAATTGCCATGGCTAGGATTTCCAATATTATATTGAATAAAAGTGGTGAGAGTGGGCATCCTTGTCTTGTTCCTGATCTTAGATGAAAATCTTTCAACTTTAAACCATTGAGTATGATGTTAACTTTGGATATGTCCTGTATGTTCTTTACTACATTGAGATACCTTCCCTCAATACTCACTTTGTGAAAATTTAATACTTCTTGCAAAGCAAATCTACTAGCAAAACATTTGCTCAATTTTTGCTTGTGTGAGGAAGTATTTCTCTTTAAATGCTGAAGAATAATTTCAGAGGGTAAAGAATTCTAGATTGGTGACATTTTCCCTCTCTCCACACTTTAAATATTTCACTTCCTTCTCCTCTTGCTTGCATCATTTCTGAGAATCAGATCTAATCCTCTGATCCTCTCTAGATAAGGTAATTTTATCCTCTGGGCTTTTTTAAAGGTTTTTCTTTATCTTTGATTTTCTGAAGTTTGGATAGGGTATGCCTAAATGTAACTTTTTGTTTTATATTTATTTGTTTTATATTTATGCTGTTTTACATTTATTTCACCAAGCTGCCTAGATTCATAGTTTGAGGTCCAACATTAATATTTGGAAATTCTCATGCATTATTGGTTCAAATATTTATTCTGTTACTTTTTCTGGTATTCCCCATATGCAAGTATCACATCTTTTGTAGTTGCCCTAGGGTTCTTGCATATTCTGTGGCATGGGTTTTTTGGGGGTTGGTTGGTTTGTTTGTTTTCTTTGCTTTTTAGTTTTGGAAGATTCTATCGAAATGTCCTCAAGTTCAGAGAGTCTTTCCTCAGTTGTGTCCTTTCTGTGACAGTGTTATTGATCTCTCATATTTTTAATTGATTCTGAGAATTTCCATCACTATTTCCATCACTACTTACATTACACATCTGTTCTTGTATAATCTCTTTTCATTAACAGAGTTGTTTTGAATTCCTGCTCTGCTAATTTTAACATCCCTGACATATGAGTCTGGTTCTAATGCTTGTTCTATTTCTTCAAACTGAGATTTTGACCTTTTAGTACTCTCAGATTTTTTCTTGGCATTGGCACATGATGTACGAGGTAAAAGGAACCTAGCTCTGGTTCCAGCAAAAGTTTCTGCTTGTGGGTTTCACTCTGATAAGTTGTGATTCTCCGTTTCCATCTATGTCTCCAAATTTGGTGCATCGTTTTGCCCAGCGACCTTATCTCTGGCAGATCTGAGATGATTTGATTTTTTCAGTTATTTTCCTTATTGTTAATATAAAGTAATGACATTCACACTCTTTACATGTAAGACTAGAATATGGAACTTACTGCAAGACATGAAAGGAAAACAAAAACAAACTTCTTTAACTCTGGATAACACTTTCTACATTTTCTTCAAATATCCCATCCAAACCAACATGTAGGGTTTTTGGTTTTGTTTTATTTTGTTTTGTTTGTTGTAAACAAAACTTCAGTTAAGATGTTAACCCCACCACAAAGGCACACAGTTCTGTTAAGGTGAATATTGCTATTGGTGTGAAGAAATGGATACAGGTAGATTCTTAAAAAAACTGTTATTTGCCACTAGGACCATAAATAAGAAAGACAAAAGTCCACAGTGGCCCCAACCATAAATATCCTAAAAACGTAACTATGAATCCAAGTTGTTGAGATAAATATTGAACTCGTCTTCCTATAAGAACATTTCTTGACTAAACTTTTCAGTTGAAGAACTGTTACATGTAGTCATAAAAATAGTGAAATTTAAACAGTATTTAAAATTTAAATAATATTTAATGGTATGTAATGAAATATATGACCTCCATTTTTACGAGTTTATTAGGATGCCTTTTTTTAACTTAGCCTTTAATGATAATAGGATGTAAAGCACAATTCTCAAAATTTTATTCAACTCATCAATGAGGGAACCATCAAGACTTTAAGAGCTCGCTTAACAACTGAGAAAGAAGGAGATTGGTTAGTCAAGAAAAAAATGTCTAAATATGTCTAAGATTGCTAAATTATGTATAAGATTGGCTGTCTAAAGGCCAATAAATTATATTATCAATATTTTCTGGTTAACCTCTAACTTTATTGAGCTCTAAACTACCTGCACATTTATCAGTTGTGGATTGTGAGTCAAATACACTGTGACCACAAAGTTACACCTCCAGGAGTATCAGATCAGAATCCAGCAGGATTTTAATAAAATGCTCTAATGTCAGAAGTAAGCACTACTTTGCCTCTTTCTAGATGCGGCTCCATAGGTCAACTTGTCTTCTACACCAAGATGCCTTTTGGGTTCAGAGGGATGAAGTGAAGACTCCCAGCCCCTGCACATCCCTGCTGGAGCCTTATGTACAATATACAACCCAGACAGACCAAGTGTAGCATGCTAAAAAATAAGGTAAGAAATCAGTATACAGCAGCCCCAGAAGACTGCCATTTATCTTCAAGGTAGTAAATTCCATCAGTGTGTTTAAAGGAGGATGAAAGAGAGTTGCAGACTCAATGTTAACCCTTTCTCACCCACATATATGTAATATTTCTATAAATTTTCCACCATTTGGTTTTGGTGGTGGTAATTGATACAATTTTTTAAAGGGCAAAATCATAACTTTCATGCAAATGTAAAAAAAAAAACCCACATGCCATAGATTTTATATAACTCAATTAGGAGGCCAGCAAGATGTTCCATTGGTTCAAAGGAGAATTCAAACAATTTACCCATATACAGGCAATCGGGAATGTGGAAATGAATTTATGTGTAAATGCTAAACTTGTCATCATTTACAGGACAATAATCTATTGCATTACACAAAATTAAATCCATTAAATTATTCTGGAAAAACGATAACTTACAGAACTTTAGTTTCTTAGCACCGGTAGATTAGAAAATAGCTCAAAAACAATGAATTAGAAGATGGAGAGGGTGAGCTGGACCGAAACCCAGTAATCTTTGGTGTGGGTGTGTGTGCATTTCAAATGTGTCATTTTTTTCCTGACAGTGGACATTTTTATCAGGTGTTTACCCAGAAGTGGATTTGCTAAATCAGGGGTATTCGTATGCTTAGGGTTAGTGGCTAGTGCCACATACTTGTTCTCAAGTGATTATGTCAACTTACACACTCATCAACGAGGTAGAATTCTTTACATGCCCTTGAAAAAGAGGAAGTTCTGAACCTCCGTTCATATCCACAAAGGGTGAACCTTGAAATAGTCACCTTTGTAGATCTCACGTATCCTAAATTTTTGGAGCCGTCATCTGTGGTCTAATACAGAATTGTTCTGTTTTTTTGCCTCTGGATCCAGGCAAAGACTTTGTAAAACCCTTGGAATTAGAGTGACAGGTGTGTATCTATTATGCTAATGAGGGCACTCATGGCCAAGCCCTAATTAGCTTCAGGATGGAGGCTGGTCCCCAAAGAGACCAACCCCTGCTTAGAGCATTGTAACTTTGGGCTACCTTGACTTCTGGGAGGAGGGGTGGGGGGGGCCTTGGAGATTGAGTTCAGTCTCATGTCCAGTGATTTAATAAATCATGACTACCTAATGAAGCCCCACTAAAAATTCCACACACAGAACTCAGTGAAGCTTTCCGCTTTGTGAATACCTGGCTGGAATCTAGAGTTGCCGTGTATACTAAGTGTATGCCGCTTCTTTCTTGAATGAGTAAATACACTGATTCTACCTGCGTCTTACATCCAGCTCTTGCGTAAATCGTTCCGCAAGTGTAAATTCTCTGAGCACCGGCCAGTCTAGGGATGGCTTGATGTTCTGTCTGTGCAGACACATTCTAGAAGGTTATGACTAAGCAGCGGGAACACTGTGTAGGAAGGCTATAAATCATCCCAGCAAATGACACCCGTTAGCACAATAATTTTCAATTCAAAGCAGGTCAAGACAAATTGACCATCCAACTTATGTCCAGACAGTGGGCCCTGGCCTCTCTAATATGATTAAGAGGAGGCCATTGTGTCTCATTATCTCACAATATGAATAGGATTCTAGTCTATAATTCATAAATGCTTAATTTGTGAGGCTAAATTCCACAGACAAAATATTTAAATATTCATCTCTAGGGAATGAGATTAGCACAAGAGGCAAAAAAAAAAAGTCTAAAGCTGACATTAGGCATTCACCAGGAAACATTCACAAACAGCACCATGTCCTCCGATATCAGAATGACACCTTAGCCTTCATTTCCTAGGATTGTTTAATTTTGGATAAAAAGTGTTATGTTGGACTTTGGATATCCAGCTTCGACATTTTGATTTAATCTTTGTTCACAGTGCAGAGTTAAGTTTTGATCAATGGAGCGAGAAGAAATGGATGCCACAGGAGAAAGGATCTAACGCTCTCCCGGTGAATTGAGAAAGGTAGAGCAAAGAGAGAACCTTGACCTTCACTGTATGTAGCTACCAGACTTTCTCTAGGTTCAAAGTTTTACTGGAAACTTTTTTTTTTAACTCCTAGGCTTACATTTACTATTTATGTCTCCCATGCAGAGTATGCTTTAAAAAATTTTTTTAATCAGAAATTTCATTTTCAGGCAGGTACACAATTTGTGAATGACTAAAGAGATCTGACTGTATCATGGAAAGCTCATTGTTGACTTCTGGCCAATTGCGAGTAACTTCAGTATCTAATTCAGAAAAGAATGGTCTCTTGCTCTTGCCAAAGCAAAAGCTGCAGCAACATTAATGGAAGACAGACTCTGTTCTAGGCTATTTACAACAGGGGACAGGACAACACTCAACTCAATGTCACTGAGCTCAACTTCACTGAAGTTGAATGAGGGCAGAAAAGAGTTCGTAAGCGCTGGCATGAGAGGCAGAACCCAACTCCTCTGTGTTTGCTAATTGGATTTACCCAAAGGAAAAATAAATTCTGTAGTACCGTTGGGACAGGAAGTAGTTTTATAACCAGGAGCAAGGCACACATCAACATTAGGCTCCTATCTTTTCACAGAGACTTGGCGTGCTGGGGGGTCTATCTCCCTCGATGTTTACATTCAAAAATACGGGATGCAAAACTGGCAAGATGCTTTTTAAAAGATTTATCATCTCAAAGAGGCAGGAAAAAATATTGACAAGCTTCCTTACATAAATATTCTAGACAGGAACATCAGGTGCCTTTGTAAAAAGTTTGATGGAGCTGAGGGTAATGTGAAGGCCATCTTGGTCAATGTATTTAAATGTGTTTAAAAGTACTGAAGCAGTTGGGGCCCCGGGTGGCTCAGTCAGTTAAGCATCTGACTCTTGATCTCAGCTCAGGTCTTGATCTCAGGGTTGTGAGTTCGAGCCTTGCATTGGGCTCTTAGCTCATTGTGAAGCCTGCTTCACAACACCAACAAAATTGCTGAAGCAGTCTACCTGCCAGAGTTGTATAGGAAAATAGAACCAATAAGATGGATGTACCTTCCACTAGATATAAAGAGTTGGATTTAAAGGGATGGGCTCATGTTATCTTGGGGGCTGGCAAGTCTGAAATTTGCAGGCAGACTGGTGACCCAGGGACGAGTTGATGCTGCAGTTTGAGTATGAAAAGCTATCTACTTTTTACAGAATCCCCTCTTCCTTGGGAGACCTCAGTCTTTGTCTCTTGAGGCCTTCAACTGATTGGATGAGGCCCACCGACATCATGGAGAATAATCTGCTTTACTCAAATTATTCTGAATTAAATGTTAATCTCATGTAAAATATACCTTCCCAGCTGCATCTAAACTGATGTCTAACCATCTGTTTGGGTACCATGACATCACCAAGTTGACACATAACATTAATCCTCACAGGCTGTAAGCCCAGTATATAGAAAAAGCCTCCAAAGGGCTGGATGGAATTTTGAGAATGTGTTTATCTGTAGAGTAGGTGTCTGAGGAATATTCCTGTGCCACTATTATTGAATAAATTAGCTATTTAATGGGGGGAAATTCAGGTGACTTGACAGGGACTCCCTGCTTGTGAGTTTTTATAGTTTCAGAGAAGCAGAGACCATCATAATTTTTCTTTTCTGGATAACGAAGCTTGCTTTGAAATACATGAATATCAGAAAAGTGCCCTCAGGCAAAGAAGATGCAGCTTTTTAAGAAAAGGATCCAATTTGGGAAGGAGGAACAGTGCTTCCATGGCCACACAGGTAAGGAGATTCTGACCTTCTGATGATAAGAGAATAGTATTTCTGTAACTGCAGGGGACCCAGCACACAATCTGAGAAGTAAAGAGATTTGCAATTTACATTTTCACTGTGATACGGAAAAAAAAAAAGATGTGGGAATACAGCTTTTCGTAGAGTTAGTCTGCACACCTACAACCCGTGCTAAGAATTAGATGTAGGTAGCCTTAAAAATGAGGGCTTTGGATATTGTGTAGGGCTTGGTACTTTGGGAGAGTAGCAGATAGAACAAAATAGAAGGGTGCATTCAAGCACTAAATAGAGATGTTAAGAAAAGCTTGCAGCAGGTGAAGTTATTATTCACCCGATGTGGTGCTATCTCTCAGATCACTGGATACACCTTAAAATGCAAATTGCTCTTTTCTAGATATTGGCGATTTTTTCTCTCATACACTGGCCTGAAGATCATTTTCTACCCATGGCCTTGTTTTTCAGCTTCCAAAAATCTGTAGAAAGATGAAGGTACCCTAATCTGTTCCCATGGGGTTTCTCCTTCTCTTGGAGTTTTCATCATCCTATCCTGTTCAGCTCTCAAGAATCTGCTAATGAAAACTTCTAGCACGAAGGAAATTAAACCACTCTAAGACACAGATTTATGGAGACGTATTTGTTAGCTATTTAATCACATCTCAAAGATCAGCAGTCTGCATAATGACATTGAATTGTGCTTGTTTCCAGAGCCCATATTCTAGGTTCCTTTTTCCTATTCCACCTTCTTTTTTTTTTTTTTTTTTTTTTTTTTTTTTTTGACACTGAAGAGTAGCAGACTATGCCACTTTGGTTAAGGATTATTTTGAGCTGAAGGCAACTGAGAAGCAGAGACAAGAAACATATGTAAAGGTGTCTCCTCTCCCTTCTCTACCAGGAAGGACAGATGTGAATCACTGGAGACAACTCTAGACCCCAGTCAGCTCAGAGACGGCACCAGGGGGACATCATAAACATTACTAGCTAGCCCTTAGCTTCCTCCCTTTCCCTGCCCTAGAAACCCAAAGTCCTTTTCCTTTGTCTTGTCGCTTTACTAAAAAGCTACGGTTCTTTCATTCTGATGCTATATCAACCCAAGCTCTAGCTACCCCTTTGAGTCCCTGATTACCGAGTATGGGCAGGTGTAGGGGAGACACGTGTTGACAACCTTCTGTTGTTCCCTTGTCTTTTGCAGAGCCCCAGCCAGACAACCTAGGACCACAGAGGAAAAATTGGTAAGTTTCAGTATTTTAGGGGAGGAGAAATACCTTCTTTGGGTATTACAATCTTCTTCTTCCCCTACTCACTTAGAATGCAAATTATTTCCTTCTTGGAGTTCATAAAAATGCCCAGTTGACCTTATTTCCTAGATTCTACAAACCTTATCAGTGGCATGATACTTCATAAATTTAATAACAGTGTGGGATCAAGCCTGATTTTAGGGTCTTAACACTGAAAGGAAGGATGATAAAACTGAAGTAAAGCAAGTTAATGATCTGCAGAGAAAATGGACTTCAAAGGAACCAGTAGTGTGTGATTTCTTGAACTGAGGAGGATGTGTGTAGGTTTCTCTTGTATTCTTACTCTTAAAGTTTGCAAATATGTTAGCTATATTTATATATACATAAAGTATACATTGGATTGTAAATTTACATATATATGCATACATACCTACAAATGTATTTCATATGTATACTTGGTAAACACATCCATTTGTATTGGCTGATTTCTGGTTTGGATGGAGCATAGGCCAGTCCTCTCCCTTGAGATTACTTTTCTTTAGTCATTTTTCATCATTGTTTATGTAACTCATGGATTGGATTGCTTTTGAAATAGACTTTCTCCGACTTAATTTCATAATATTACTTCTCCAAGATCACATTTACTAGAAACCCTTCTTTATAATTGTGTAAAAGGAAAAATCTCCCTGGATAGGAGCACTTGCCTAGGAAATATCAAGATGAAAACTGTTTGTTGAAAATTATTCTAACCCTCCAGCCTTGTTAAAGAGTCGTAAACTTTGAGTGACCCCACATATGCGAGGCTGGCATTGGACCTGACTGAAGACTCTTTCCTGACCAAGGAGCATGAGGATTTGCGTTAACTAATCCTGAACAGACCAATGGAGACCTCCTGCCTGTCCAGAGGGATAGTTCTCGAGCCTTAATGGGCTCATCTGCCATGAAATCCCCTTCCTGACTTCCCCCCATCTAATACCTCAGTGGGATTCTTCACAGGTATGTTCTTAAAAGTGGCAAATAAATACAACCAGCTTTAAAAATTTCGTCCTGCCTTGGGTTGATTTAGCAGTACTTTTGAAACCTAGAATCAGGCTATTAATTGAATTTAGGGTAAATAGGTCTGCAAATATACTTACAAGAACGAAGCTGAAGTTCTCTGTAGTCAAGGTTTGATCTAGCAGTTAATTCTGTCAATTAAAAAAATGTCATCAATGGCTTTTTTTCATCATTTCTTAGAATAATTGTCCTAGCTCAGATCATTTTAGCAGAACAAAGTCAGAAACTGAATTTTTTACCCTTCTTTTCCCTCCTTTGATTTTCCGTGCTCATGGCTAGCACACCAGTGGCTTGCAGATGAGGTTTGTGTTTGTTTGTTGTTATAGTTGGAGCTTTTAAAAAAATTCCTTGCCAAAACCTTTGTTTTATCCTCTGCTGCAGAGAGTACATATCATGAATGTATCCAACTGAGCTCAATTATATCAAACAAAACAAACAGAACTTAGGAAGTGCTGCTCTCTGCGCCTGCTTCCCCAAGAAAGGCAATAAATTGGAGTGGTCTTTTCATGGACACCACGTGGCTGTCATGGGGGCCGTGATACAACATGGGAAGGCAAGGACTGAAGTTACATTGTCCTAACAAATGGGTAATCCGTCCCCAACCTGAATTGGGTGAACACTACACCCATCAGTGTTTCCATCTCATTTAATGCCCGTAAGAATGAATTCACTTGAATTCAGTGGCCGTAGGCTCAGAACATTTGCAGTGTGTTTGTGCTGGGCTCTAAGACTGATCACTTCAGCTTTTTAATGCACTTGCTATTAAAGGACATTAACCCAAGGATACAGAAAGTAGAGGAAGATGCTCAGAATTGCATCACAAATTAAATTATTTTCAAATTTCTTTCCACTCCGAGCTCACATGCTAATTTTATACAGCCATCATCAATGCTTTTATATGGTTATGTTAACCATGTATTTGGTAATGATATTTAGTGGGTACATAATGTTACATCAGGTCGATTAAGCAGTTTCCTTAAACATTCTGTTATTCCTGGTCGTGCAAAGTGAAGCTGTTTTTACTGAAACAAATGACTAAAATTAACCTGTTGTTTAATAGCAATGCAAATGGATTTTTCTCCATTGCCATTTATTTTAGAACAAATTTCATATGGTGGTCAAACGCTATGTACTTTTCTGATGACTCCTTATGAATTTTCAAATACAGATATTTTTCTCAATGATGTGAGGATCATTTGTAAACATCACATCTCTTTTTCCATAAATAAAGTCAGTGGCTATTTCCTAAATATGCCTGTTTTCTTATGCAGTCACAATACATGTATGAAAATCAGGATGCCTAACACCGATACACTACTCTCATATATACCACAGGTCATGTTAAGATGTTACCAACTGTCCTAATAATGTCCTTCATAATAATATTTTCCTGGATCAAGTCAAGTCCAGAATCACATTCAGTTGTTGAGTACCTTGATTCGCCTTTCGTATGAAACCGTTTTCAGCCTTTCTTTGGCCTTTCGTGACCTTAAGATTCTTGAAGGACACAGGCCAGTTATTTTGCAGAATGGCCTTCAACTTGCATTTGCCTGATGTTTTTCCTTGTGACTAGATCCAGATCACGCATTCTTAGTAGGAACACCACAGACTTGGTGTTGTGTCTTCCCAGAGCATTATTTGAGAAGACAAAGGCTGTCAGCTTGTCCATTTGCTGGTGATACTAAGTTGATCATATCATTAGATGGTGTTAACCAGTTCTCTTCCCTATAAAATTACTATTGTTTCTTTTGTGATTAACAAGTAACTGGAGAGAGATGCTTTGAGATTATGTAAATATTCTGTTCATTAAAATTTTATCCACCTCTTAATAATACTTGCCTGCATCAGTCATGACTGATGGTGGCAAAAAGTGATTTTATAATAAAATTATAAAAGTTGATTCTATATTTATTAGTTTTCTGCTCTACATGACCGTTTTCTCTTTCCCAACATTCATTTATTTACATCAGTCTAGACTCATATTTGCTTCTTTAATTCAGTTTTTATGCTCAGATTGTTCCAGATTGTGCCTGCAGGGAACCCCTCCAGACTGTCTCCTGACGTGTCCCCATATTAAACACTGATTTACTTTTTGGCACAAGATGTTCTAGGCTTATCTTGAAGTTTCTCTACTTCTCCAAGAATCCTCGATTCCTGTAGTGGGTACTGACATATAGAAATGAAGGTCTGGGGCGCCTGGGTGGCTCAGTTAAGTGTCTGACTCTTGATTTCGGCTCAGGTCATGATCTCACTGTTGATGAGTTCAAGCCCTACATTGGGCACTGCACTGACAGTGTGGAGCTTACCTGGGATTCTCTCTCTCTCTCTATCCCACCCCTAAATCCTGCTCACATACTCTCTCAAAAAAAAAAAATCAAGGTCTGCATGCTTGAAAATTTGTGGCATCTGACCTACTCCCTCCCACATGCCCCTAGCTCATTGTGGCAAAAGCACTACTCTGTGTGGGGCAACTAGAAATATAGGCTTCCCTCTTCCTGTAGCTCACAGGCTAGGACTCTAGTTCTTTGCCAAAGGAGTAAATCACTAGCATTTCTAATTTCCTTTAGCTCCTGATGGCAGAAGCAATATCCCCAGAAGGCATAGCCAAAAGCACCAGGCTCCCTTTTCCCCACATAGGATGGGAGCTCCACTCCGGGTTGTAGCAAGCCAAGAATGGCCCGAATTATCTTTGCCTCAGCTTTGTTCTTAAGGTATAAGTGTCATGCTGGAGGGAGAAGCCAAGCCAACTAGGTAACACTAGTCACCCAGCACGTGCTTTTAGAGCAAGATGTCACCACCACAGAAGAAGGGGGCCACTGTCCTTATCCCCAGCTCCTGTACAATGTCCTAGAAGTTCTTATAGAAGCTCCTGTAGGATGCCCCAGAAGGGCAGGCTCTATAGAAGAGGGACTCTTCTGTTCTACGAGGGGACTTTGGGAAAGAATATGGAGGTGTCCATACTCAAAGACATTGACAAAACAACAGAGATCTTAGTGGAGTGTTTAAGAGGGAGCCCATAGCTCCATGATAATGGTAGCCAACAGCACAATGGTAGGCCAGTTAGAAGTTGAGCACAATCAAGGAAAGACATAGCCATTAAGAACCATTCTGGTTTCACATCCAGCTTTGAGGGTTGAGAAGTCTGCACAGGTGCTAGGCTGAACCCATTCAGGAGAAACTAGAACTCTGACACAGATGTAAAAATGGTCCCCAAGTCACACATCCGTCAACAAAGGGCAGAAGCCTCACTGTCACTAGAGGATCAAGCACAAGCTCTAACCAAACATTGGGTGATCCATAAGCAACTCAGAAACTGGGCTCCTTAGAAAACTGGGCTCAAAAATACAACCATCCCTGGTGCTCTGGAATAGTGCATGCATACCCAGGACTGTGCCCTTCCAGAAGTGATTGGGAAGGGATTTCCAAACTCCTAATCCCTGACTGAACATGGGGAAAGATCTAAACTTGAACTGTAGTAGGGGCCTCTAAGCCAGATGCACAGAAAATGGTAAAGGCTAAAATCTGGTTGGCCAAGAGGGCTTAAGCACAGATGTTGAACAAAATGTGGCTTCTGCTGACCCAGGGGTAATGTGCAGGCAGAATTTGACAAAATCCAGTACTTTTCAGGCTAAAATATAATTTAAAAGTCTAAGCACAGCTATTAGACATTATAGATACATTAGACATCAAAGATGTTAAAAGGACAAAAGTCATGTTTAAAGAATTAAAGGAAGATATGACAATGTCTCAAGAAGACAGAACTTATTAAAGAAATAAATGGGAAGTCTAGAGTTGAAAAGTATAACACAACAATTCACTAAAGGAGGGGCACTGGGGTGGCTCAGTGGGTTAAATGTCTGACTCTTGATTTCATCTCAGGTCATGATCTTGTGGTTCATGGGATTGAGCCCTGCATTAAGCTCGGACAGCCGGCAGCATAGAGCCTACTTGGGATAATCTCTCTCCCTCTCTGCCCCTACCCCACTCGTTCTCTTTCAGAATAAACAAACTTACAAAGTCTCACTAGAGGAGGGGCACTTAGTTAAGTGTCCAACTTCGGCTCAGATCATGAACTCACAGTTTGTGAGTTTGAGCCCTGCATTGGGCTCTGTGCTGACAGTTCAGAGCCTGAAGCCTGCTTCGGATTCTGGGTCTCCCTCTCTCTCTCTCTCTGCCCCTCCTCTGCCCATTCTCTGTCAAAAACAAACATTTTTTTAAAAATTAAAAAAAAACACAACTCACTAGAGGAAAGATAATTTCAAGAAAATGAGAAGCCCAATGCAGGGAGAAAATGTTTGTAAAAGACACATCTGATAAAGGACTGTTACCTGAAATCTACAAAGAACTTTTACAACTCAACAATAAGAAAACAACCTGATTAAAAAATAGGACAAAGACAGCAGCAGACATTTCACCAAAGATATGCAGATGTCAAGTCAACATATGAAAAGATGTTCCTCATCACATGTTGCCACATCCCAGGGAAAGGCCAAAAACCTATCAGAATGCGCCAAATACACAACACCGACAACACCAAAAGCTGATGAGGATGTGGAGCAACAGGAACTCTCGTTCACTGCTGATGAGCATGAAAAATGGTGTAGATGGTTTGGGAGAGAGTTGGGCAACTTCTTACAAGACTGAACATATTCTTACAGTATGTTCCAGCAATCCTACTCCTTGCTGTTTCCTCAAAGGAGTTGAAGACTCTGTCCACACAAGAAGCTGCACACGGATGTTGAAAGCAACACTCTCCATAACCACCAAGATGTCCTTCAGTGGGTGTGGATAAACTGGAGTCCAGCCAGACAATGGAATATTGTTCAATGCTAAAAAGAAATGCGCTATCAAGTCATTGAAAGATAGGGAAGAACCTAAGGGCATACTACTAAGTGAAAGAGGTCAATCTACAAAGGCTGTGTACTGGACGATTTCAACTATATGACATTCTAGACAAGACACACCTCTGGAGGCATTAAACAGATCAGTGGTTTCCAGGATTTGGGGGAAGCAGGGATGAACATACCGAGCATAGAGGTGTTTTGGGTCAGTGAAAATATTCTAAATGACATTATAACAATGGATACATGTCACTGTACATTTTTCCAAATCCAGAGAGTGTACAACACCAAGAGGGAACTCTAACTTCAACTATGGACTTCAGGTGGTTGTAGTGTGTCACTGTAGGTTCATCAGTTGTCATAAACTAACGGCTCTGGTGGGAGACACTGATAATGGGGAGGCTGTGTATATATAGGAGCAGGTATATGGGAAATGGCTGTACCTTACTCTCATTTTGTTGTGAACCTAAAACTGCTCTAGAAGACATCTCAATTTTGAGCTAGAGGACCTATTCAGGAAAATTAGACAACAGAAAGTTACAAAATTCATACAGATTGTAAGAAAGAAAGATAGCTCTATTCAAAGATGGCATGATCTTTTATGTATAAAGTTCTAAGGAATCACTAAAAACACTTTTAAACAAACTAATTCAACAAGGTAATGGGACACTAGAATATTTTAAAAATCAATTTTAACTTCTATACACCAGCAATGAACAAGCCAAAATGAAATTATTAAAAAACAAAACTACATGCACCCAGGGTACTTTAGAAGATTGCAATATCCAACATGAGAAACCCCTAGGCCTAAGATATAGCAAAATATTTGCTTAAGTATGGATTTTGTTATTAAGATGATGCAAATATCTCTGAAAAGGCAGAATCTCCTATTATAAGAAAGTCTGGGTAATTACTAGATGAAATCAATTTGTTGCCAGAAGGAATCACACCAGTTTGGAAGGGAAAAATTAACAAATATTTAAACAAAGAACGACAAGTTGTTTAGGAGTAAGAAGACCCAATAAATTAAGCATGCAAAAAATCATTGGAGGTTTCTTTAGAATCTATTCAATCAGAGAAACTTTGTTAAAAGAATATGCTGTAGATATGACCACACTACTTTGCGACCTACAGGAAATAACTAAAAAGCATGACCTTATCAAAGGAACTTGTCAAAAGATACATTGGATCGTACACACATTCTGTCTCTCAATCTAAAAAAAAATCTACCAGGTGTCTTTTTAATGCACTTAGAAGTTCTAACAATGGAGAGAAACTATACCCTTGATTTGATCCTTGCCATATAAGCTCTATCATCCTTTCTTGAACAAAAACCTTGTGAATTTTATCTTTTACCTCTTGATGATAAAAAGCACTTTCCTCTTTCAGCTCTACATGTCCGTACTGGGCTCTACGCTCTTTTACTTCCCAAATTATTTCAGACCACACTCAATTTCATCAAAAATTTCATCAAAGAATTGACGAATGGCCATTAGTATAGTCTTCTTAGATATCAGTTTGCCTCTTAACTATCATTGCTGTTGATGTCACATGTTAGTTTCCATGAAGGTAGCTCCTCCTACTCAGAATAGGCCAGGTGTGCAAAGAAAGAACCCCAAATCACAGCGGCTTATATTTTTCCCCAATCCAAGCAGCAGGTGACTCTGCACATTGATCATCAGGGACACAAGGCCACTTGGGGCCGCCATATTTTTAACTATTAGCAAAGGGAAAAAAGCCTGTGGAGGGTTTCAAACTAACATGAAATTCTCTGTACCAGAAGCACAGGTCACTTCTGCTTCCCTGGTCTCACAAGTCACGTGATGCCATTCAATCTCATGGGTTTTTGGAAATGCGATCCTTACATGTGAGAACCAGTGTGAATGGTGGATTTATACCTTTGTGGGGGGTTTATTTATCCCCGTAAAAAGTCCTCAGGATTTCAGAAGTAATGGTTAAATTGGGAAACCATTCTTTTTGCACAAAAACAGAGCATCAGGCAAAAGTATGTGCAGAGGTACACGGCACAAGAAAATGTTATATTAACATGCTGGAAGTGGAGGGAAACTTAAGTGACACAGTACAGTGGAAAAATATATTTCACTTTCAGTCTAAATATACTGTTTTTCCTGATCCCTCTGCTGTAGCAATCACAATATAATAATACCTGTGCCATTTAGCAAAATTCCCTCACCTATCAGGATTAATCATAGCACTTTCCTTTAATGGAAATACTTGCTCGCTCAAGTTTGCAATGCCTGCCACACAGAAAATTAGCAAATAACATACTTAAAAGGGATTTTACTTTTTTTTAAGTTTATGTATATTTATTTGGAAAGAGAGAGTGGGTAAGAGGCAGGCAGAGAGGAAGAGAGAGAATCCCAAGCAGGCTCTGTGAGATCATGACCTGAGCTGAATCCAAGAGTCGGGTGCTTAACCAACTGAACCACCCAGGCACCCCCCTATTAGGGATTTCCAAGTCATTTACTAGTATAGCCGTAAATATTAGTGCTTTTATTAACTTAGCCCCAGACTGCATAAAGCAAAAATTAGCAGAATTGTAAGTGACTCAACTACCAAGTGGTAATGCCGGGGCTCAAAATCAGCCCAGCATTGGCATCACCACCTTTGGCGAGATGCACTATTTCCTTTGATGGATGAATGTGAAAATTAATAATTATTCATTAATCAAAATAAAAATATAAAACACCAAAGACTTCCATTCGTAATAGCAAAACATGCTGTGAAGTGACTATAAACAGTCTTAAAATATAACCTTTTAATAGGTTATATTTTATGGTATTAATAGATAAGAGACAAAAATAAGAGAACGCTGACCTCAGAGTCATACCCAGGTGTGTGTGGAGACCTGGTTTCTAAAAGAGACATTATTACCAGTCACTAGAAATGACGGTTCTCTTATTAAATGCTAATGGGAAAAGTTAACATCCATAGGGAAAAATATATATTCCTTGTTCATACTACATGCCAGAGTCCAGCCCAAATATTCTAACCACCTCAACGAGTAAAGCTCATCTAAAATGTCTAGAAAATATATAGATAATTATCCTTAGGATATTAAAGTAAAGAAGATTTTCTTAAAGCAGCACAGTCATAAAGGAAATCCTGCAACAATAAAATAAGTATAAACAGATTCAAAATGTAAGACACAGACAAGGAGTGTCTTTATAGCTTATGCAAGCAGCCAGTATAAAGAAATCCTAAAAATCAGTAATGCACAAAATATGTATGAGCAATTCACCTGAAAAGCAATAAACACGTAGCCAGAAAATGTTCAACCTCACTGGTAATCGGGAAAAATGCAAATTGAAGCCAATATTTCAGTCTTTTACAGGAAAACTGTAGTATATTTTGAGGAAATTGATCTTAGGAGAGAATCAACAGATTGTGTTATTAATGGCTAATATGACGAGGAGAGAGAGAAATTCATATTTTGCTTTGATATTATTTGTAGGCTCTTTTTTTTTTTTTTTGGCTTCCTTCAGTACATCAATTTTTACTATAAATAGTTCAGGGACAGACAGCAGAGGGGATATAATCAAAGCATGCCAGGAAATAATGTGTGGCGCAGTCTTGAAGGAATTTAGAGGCTTTTGCAGCATCATTGAGTTGACAGCCGTGCCGAAAACATACACCTACACAAGAAATGTAGCCTGAAGTAAAGACGCTCTTGGCATATCATTTAACAGGGTGCTAATTAGATGAACAACAACAAGAAACATGCCAAGAAGATACTTTGGGAGATTTTTTTAAATGCTGAGCGGATGGAATAAAATGCTAAATATTCTCATTTGAAGTCAAGATGTTTGGTTATACACTGCTACGTAACCTACCACCCCCACATAGGGGGGTTTAACCCAGTACTTTATCACTTGTCATAGTCATGTGCATTGATCGGGCTCAACGAGACAGTTCACCCTTGGGGCCTCACAGACAGTTGCCGTCAAATGGTCGTTGGAACCAGAAGCTCATGTGTCCGGTATCTCAGCTGAGGATGAGGGGAACATCTGGGGAGTGGCCAAGAATCCTTACATGGCCTCATTTTCCCCAGAGCCAGAATAAGAAGGAATCTTGCAGCTTCTTGTCACCAGCTTCCCAAATCCCAGAACATCAATTCCGTTGCATTCGAGTGGTCAAGCCAGTCACTTAGGACAGCCCAAATGCGAGAGGGCTGGACACAGGGCGAACTGTATGCCATCTATTGTACAAAGCAAGCGGTATGTGGAAACAGGAGGAAAGTAATGGCAGGTAGCTATCTTTGGAGACTAACCACCACCGGAGATAACTTCCCTATCTCTTCACTCCTCAGAGCTGATTACTCAAATCATTCCATGTGCTAGCACTATATGTGAATGGAGGAGTTCTTCAAGCTTATCCCCAGGGATGCACGGGCACAAGCCAGCACCAACAGAAGTCTGAGTCATGAGTGCCACCATGAGAAAGGGATGTTATACCCTCCCTTCCTAAAATAACTCTTCCTCCGGCAGGTTAGTCACCTGGCTTATTCAGGGGATTGTCTGTATCACTGAATGCCAATTAAATCAAGTCTCAGGGGGCGCCTGGGTGGCTCAGTTGGTTAAGCTTCCAACACTTGATCTGGGCTCGGGTCATGATCTCATGGTTTGTGAGTTTGAGCTCCACATTGGGCTCTGTGCTGACAGCATGGAGCCTACTTAGGATCATCTTTCTCCCTCTCTCTCTGTCCCCTCCCCCACTCACTCACTCACACACACACTCTCTCTCTCTCTCAAAGTAACCATTAAAATTTTTTTAAAAATTAAGTCTAAGAAATCACATTGATTAAATGATCTTCTAAAAATAGTTCATGTCTGAAGAAATTTCTTCCTTGATGTGATTTCACCCATGTATACTTAGCTTTAATTTTTTAAACATTTATTCATTTTTGAGAGTGAGACAGAGTGTGAGTGGGGGAGGGGCAGAGAGTAGGAGACACAGAATCCGAAGCAGGATCCAGGCTCTGAGCTGTCAGCACAGAGGCCAACACAGGGCTCAAACTCGCAGACCGCAAGATCATGACCTGGGCCAAAGTCAGACGCTTAACCAACTGAGCCACCCAGGCACCCCCAGCCCCCACCCCGCTGCTGCCCTGTCCTTTACTTTCTTTAAAATGAGATAAAACATCAGTTTATTTCACTGAAAAGCAATTAATAGGTCAGAGTGATATTTCCTTCTGATATTCCTTTTCTTTTTCACATTGTTTTCCAAGTGAGTAGCTATCATATGTCCAGCTAATAGCATGTGGTATGAACTCTCGTTATCAATAATTCATTTTTAACTCACTTTTGGAGATATGGCATAATTTCTCATTTATTCCAAACACAACAAGTTCTTCCTCAAAATCTATGTCAGAATTTTCATTTGTATAGAAACTATTTTATAATTCATCACTAGAAATGTTTTCTTTATTAAGTGCACAGTTCAGTATTGTTAACTATAGGCATGATGTTGTACAGCAGATCTCTAGGACTTACTCCTAGGACTGAAATTTTATGCCTTTTGAAGAGCAACTCCCCATTTCTTCCCCCTCGCCACCCCCCCCCCCCGGCTCCTGGCAACCACCATTCTAGGGTTTTTATGCACTTGACTATTTTAGATGCCTCCTATAATATTACAGTATTTGTCCCTCTGTGTCTGGCCTATTTCACTTAGCATCATGTTTTCCGGGTTCATTCATGTTGTTGCTTATGGCAGGACTTCCTCCTTTTTAAGGCTGAATATTATTCCATTGTATGTATTCACCACATTTTCTTTATCCATTCATTGGCTGATGGGTACTTAGGTTGTATATCTTGGATACTGTGAATAATGCTATAGTTAACATGGGTGTGGAAGTATTTCTTCAAGACCTAATTTTTTTAATATTTATTTTGAGAGAGAGAGAGAGAGAATGTGGGAAGGGGCAGAGAGAGAGAGAGAGACAGAGAGAGAGAAAATCCCAGTCAGGATCCATACCATCAGCATGGAGCCCAGTGAGGGGCTAGAACTCAAGAACCATGAGATCATGACCTGAGCTGAAACCAAGAGTCGGACACTCAACTGACTGAGTTACCAAGGTGCCCCAAGATCTAATTTTGTTTTGGATAAACAATCAGAAGTGGTGTTGCTGGATCATATGGTAGTTCTATTTTTAATTTTTGAGGAACTTCCATACTGTCTGCATTCCACAATGGCAGGACCATTTCTCATTCCTATCAGTAATGCACAAGGGTTCCCTTTTCTCCACATCCTCACCAACATTTATTTTCTTTTTTGTTAATAGCCATCCAACTGGAGTGAGGCGATATCACATTGTGGTTTTGATTTGGATTTTCCTGACGACGAGTGAGGTTGAGCATCTTTTCCAGGTGTCTGTTGGCCATCTGTATCTGTGCTTTGGAGAAACATCTATTCAAATCTTTGGTCCATTTTTTAACGTTTATTTTTGCGACAGAGAGAGACAGAGTATGAACGGGGGAGGGTCAGAGAGAGAGGGAGACACAGAATCTGAAACAAGCTCCAGGCTCTGAGCAGTCAGCACAGAGCCTGACGCAGGGCTCGAACTCACATACCGCGAGTTCGTGACCTGAGACGAAGTTGGACGCCCAACCAACTGAGCCACCCAGGCGCCCCTCTTTGGTCCATTTTTTAATTGGGTTATTTAGGATTATTTATTTATTTTGCTATTGACTAGTACAAGTGCTTTGTATGTTTTAGAGCTTAACCCCTGTCGGATATAGTATTGGCCAGCATTTTCTCCCATTCCGTGGATTGTTTTTTCACGGATGATTGCTGTGCAGAAGCTTTCTAGTTTGATGTAGTCCCACTAGTTTATTGGTCCTTTAGTTGCTTGTGTTTTTGGTGTCCTGTCCAAGAAACCATTGCCAACACCAAGGTCATGTAGCTTTTCCCCTGTTTTCTTGTAGGAGTCTCATAGTTTCAGGTCTTTGTTTGAATCTTTAATCTGTTTTAAGCTGATTTTCCTATATAGTATAAAAGAAGGCTCAGATATTTCATTCTTTTCCATATGGATATCCAGTTTTCCTAGCACCATTTGTCAAAGAAACATCAGGAAAGAAGTCATTCTTGTTTTATTTTAAATCATAATTTCAATTTCACGTCTTTTTGCTCTCAAAAGCTTTCTTTGTCTCATGAAATTCAGGGATTACATTAAAAGGTTAGCCACACAATTTAGCTTTTAAACATCTCAGTCTTGCAGCTTGGACTTCTGATATTGGGAAATTCTGAGCTCAAAATACGTTTCTTTTTTGCTTAATTTCTTTTTGCTGTCAGTCAAGGATCTCTTTTCTACATTATAAAAGACTGTTCTTTACTGAGAATGGTTGATATTTAGCTCTATTCTCTAATCCTTCCCTCTTTTATCTAAAGCTTTGTATCCCAAAGACGAGCATACTATCCCAAATGTCGAAGCTATAGGACACTTTGCCGTGAATCCTGGCATGAAGGACAACCCAGATGATCTCATCAGTCTCTCTATGTGTTTGTACAATTAAAGCTATTTTGCAAAAACTAATTAATGAACTGAAAAATCTTATTTCTTGATCTTTCAGCTATATTTCGCCAAATATAATCTGAACGATTGTCTCTCATCTCAGTCTCAAACTCTTTTCCAAAATGGTTATGTGAATAAAACACTCCCCTAAGCAGTGGACAAGAGCTTCTGTTGTCTCCCACCCATATAAACACTAGATTTTGCCCAGTTTTTGAAAATACAATTCTAGTATTACCTGTGATGAAGAGAAATTCTTGACTCAAATGTAATTGAACTTACTAATGATTTTCACTCTTTAATTACTGGAAGAAATCTGTATTTTAGGGTAGGAAGAAACAAATATCTAAAGTATCAAGAATTTTGCAGTGTTGATTTTCCAAGTGTTTTTACAATTTCATACACTCTGGGGGCGCCTGGGTGGCTCAGTCGGTTAAGCGTCGGACTCGGGCTCAGGTCATGATCTCACAGGTTCGTGAATGCATGCTGACAGCTCAGAGCCTGGAGCCTGCTTCAGATTCTGTGTCTCCATCTATCTTTCCCCCTCCCATGCTCACACTCTGTCAATCTCTCTAAAAAATAAACATAAAAAAATAAAAAGTACAAAAAAATAAAATAAAAAATAAAAAAATAAAAAGTACAATTTCGTACACTCTGAAGAAATGCATATATACGTATGTATGTATACGTAGAGCATATTACTATATTCGTTATCCCTAACGCTATACAAAGTCTCAAACCTACAGATCATGCCATTAACTCCAGCCACTTGACTGCCGATGTCCCCCACTTGAGAAAAGGCAAACCATAGGTCAATCCATTTATATATATGATCTCTCTTCAAAAGTGCAAAGGTAATTCCGCAGCATCATGGGGAAAAAAATAATTTACCTTTGCATTACCGTACTTCCAAGGGTTTGGTTTGTGTCGGGTTTTTTTCCAAAAGAAAATGTAGCAACTCTACTTAAGACATTTTGCATTTCAGGATTGTCTCCCTCTGAAGCGTAATGGGAGTTGTCACAGAAACAACCCTAAGTACAAGAAAATATTTATTTTAAAAATCTGCTCTAGTTTTTCCTGGTTGTTGAGGAGATGAGTCCTCTTTTTAGGAGCAAGTTCTCTATTTTGTGAGTATGTAGAGGATTATTGACCTTCTAAGTTTTTCACTCCCAGGAGTCATTGTTTCAGGCATCATGAGGCTTAATTTAAGTCAGTGTCCTACATCCTAAACGTTGCTGAAGACTGTGCTGTCTCCTCACAGGATTGATTTTAGAAATTGTGTGATGGAATAGAACAGGCTATTGTTTGTGTTTGAGGGGGAAAAACACCCATGATATTTCCCAAGGCAAGTAATTATCTTCAATAATATTTATCCTTGGTGTATTCAGAGTTAACAGAAAAGCACAGGAGAAGGGAGACGTGTAAATACCGTATTTGTTTTTCTCTGTCTCAAAGTTTACCTGTTCTTCTAATGAAATGATGCTTTGTTTGACTTTATTTAAAATAGCAACCTCTTCATATTCCTAACTCTTTATAATTTTGTCTCTATGACCACCTCATAACTATTTTAACAGTTGTGCCCAATGCTGGAAAATACAGATCTTAAATATAGGGATATATTTTAAATGTGCGTATTTATTTATATTTAACATATAATATATGTTTCTAAAACTAAATCCATAGTTCTGTTCTAAATGTACATATTTTAAAAAGCATTGGACACAATTTATTTTCTCATATACTTTTTTCTGATGTTTTAAAATTTAGTTATCCTAGTTTCTTAAAAAAATAGGTTTATGGCAGGGTGCCTGGGTGGTTCAGTCAGTTAAGTGTTGGACTTGGGCTCAGGTCATGATCTCATGGTTCGTGGGTTCAAGCCCTCTGTCGGAGTCTGTGCTGACAGCTCAGAGCCTAGAGCCTGCTTCGGATTCTCTGTCTCCCTCTCTCTCTGCCCCTCCCCTGCTCGCTCTCGTTCTCGCTCTCTGTCTCTCTCTCTGCCTTTCTCACTCTCAAAAATAAATAAAACTATAAAAATTTCAAAAAATAGGTTTATGGCAACTTTCAAAATATAGAGACTATAATGAAATCAAAATAATAAAACACTTAAATGGGGAAACTCACGAAAGGTAAAACAAAGATACAGAATACAAGATGAAATCTGGTTCGCATAAAGTTGCTAGAAGGAACAGTTGAATTGACTTCCTTTTCTCCATCAATCAGTCTAGTGAGGGGAGCACATTTACCCAACTGCTTGGCTACGTCCTAAAAATGCTATTAAAGTCAGTGCTCGAAGAAAACACAATTATCCTCACTTCTGCTGAGAAAACCTTTCCCCATTAGCATCAGAGACCCTGTGTAAAGCGCAGATTGTTTTCAACATTTTATACTAAATCACATAGGTTTCACCTTATATGTTAAAACATCCCTCAAAATTATAATGACAGTGATGGAAAACTATAGTTGAGGAAAAGTGCCCCATGATGGTGTCAGTAGGCTGGGTTCTTGGTTCAATCCTCCTCTGGATCAGTATAAGGATAGAGTTTAGAGCACCCAGAGAAATGGACAGATTAAAACAGTTCAGGTCTCAACTACAATCTTTGTAAATTTCAAGGACCCAAGTTGTATTCATGGATAATGACTGGGGTGCAGGTGTTCTATTTTACCCTTTCTAAGTATACCAGCTAGCCACAGTGGAATTTCATTCTTTGTCAGGAGAAGATGTTGATAAAGCCACGGGCCATGTATAAATTAGCCTCCTCTCTACCCATGGAGGACTGGTGGGCAGAGCCTCATGGTGTTCAACACACATGTGTGCGTGCGCCCCACCCGCACCCCCCGCCGTAGACTCAAACCTCAGAACTCTGTCATAAATAGAGCCTGGGAAAAGTTTAGAGCAGATATACAAAGACCGTGAATCTCTGATTAAGGACCCAAACAATAACAAAGTCTGAAAACAAATATCCTAGTATAACCAAGATTAATGTATGAAAAGTATATCCTATCCTAGGCCTGTAGCTCTTGGACTTCTGGATTTGAAAAATTTCTTACAAAGTACACACACACATTACATGCATGCTCATGTGCATATAAGCATAATATCCACATACTCCCACTACCTTTTATTGCAAATCAAAGCCAGAGAAGCTAAGCATGCCAACATGGGTGCGTGCACACACACATCCCTCTTACTCTGCCTCCCACTGTCATTTAAAAATATGAAGGTTATTTTAACGGTCCAAAAGGTCAACTTACTACCAGAGGATGTCGGCCTTAAGAAAGAATTTTGATTTGTTAAATTTTCTTTTTTTTTTTCTTTTCTAAGATTAAGTTCACTTAGTCATAGACTAACGCAAGCATTAAGCAAGTTCTGTCTAGGAAACTGAATGAGTGCCTTTGCTGGATGGGGTTCAGTTAGTCAGTTTCAAGCTCTAGCCATGAAACAGATCCCATGTTAAACACAAAGCACAGTCTGATCAACAATGCACAGGTAATCCCACAAACGATGGTGAAATTTCACTTCCGTCAAGTTCTGTGAATGAGAAGTTCCTAGTGCAATGACAGTTCTTAACAATGATTTGTCTACTTGGCCACCTCCCGCAGCCTCACCAGTGAACAGCACAATGGCAGGGAGGTGTCCTGCTGTTTCTGCCATGGCTATTTGATCCCAATTAGACAGATGTGCCTTCAGTGATCCGACATATTTCTTGAGGATCTACTATTTTCCTGGGACTTTTTCAGGGGTTCCAAAGAATTTGATATTCAATGATCGATTAGCAAATGGCTTATTTATTATTTGGCTCAGTCTTCCCTAACCCCTAGGCTATGAATTTTTTTTGCTCGTTAAAACATCTTAGAGAACACTCTAGTTACATCCAACAGAAATGACATGACATGGCTTCGTCAGAAAAGAGAGAGTTGCTAGGTTACCCTTATATTCTTTAAAATGACCCTAGCTCTATTACATCTAGCAGAAAACCCTCAAAATTGTTATTGTACTTCCTATTTAGCTTTGATGTCAGTTTACCTATATTCTTACCATATTCTGAACTTATTTTGCTAATACTCATCAGGATGCAGGAAGAGATAATAGGGGAGATAGGATTCCCATGCTAACTTGACATTCTCCCCAAAATTTTACAAAGGAATATAAAGAAAAATACTCATATTTAAAGTTATAGTCAGGGCCAATTTTAATATCTTTAAATTTTAAAAGTTCAAGGAACTTCATGAAAGTTTGGATATAGACACATCCATTGTTGAGAGGTGAATTTAATGGTCTCTTTCTCTATATACTTAATAATGAGGATGGTAAGTTGAAAAATTGATGTTTTTGCTTCTGTTGATTTATGCATTTTCTAAGAGACTACCATTGTGTTAGCCCTTATAAAACTGATAAAAAATTAAATGTAGAAGTATATAGTATGCCAAAATATAGTTATGTTTTTCCCAGATATCTTTGTCTCTTGGACATACATTTTTTCAATTCACTTTAGGGATATTGTTTTGCTCACTTCCGGAAACAAATGGACATTTTTCTGGCCTAAATTGATCACCTACTGTTCACAATGCAACATCTGGTATTTTTCAGTTGCCAAGCCAATGGAATCTGTGCTTTTAATTACAAACCTTACGTTATTTCAATGGGCACAAGTTCCCATTAGGATTCGGTTTAAACTGTACTTATACCCAAGACTGTTCCTTCCTTCCCTCTTGGTTTTTTCACATACGTTACACCACTGTGAAATGCCATTCCCTGTTTTTGTTATAGTAGGTCCTCTCTCCAGACTCCCAGCCTAAAGCCATTCCTGGGAAGATCCTGCTACACTTTGGTCCCTACCAAAGGTTTGGAAGGATTAATGGCAAAGCCAGATCATATTTGATGGCTTAATTATTTGGGACCAACTTCAGTAATAGTCTCTACCCTTTGTGTTCTTTTTTTTTTTTAAGTTTGTTTATTTTGGGGATGGGAGTGATGGGGAAAGAGAAAGAATCCCAAGCAGGCTTCACACTGCCAGCATGGAGCCCAATGCAGGGCTCAATCTCAAGAACTGAGAGATCATGACCTGAGCTGAAACCAAGAGTCGGATGCTTAACTGACTGAGCCACCCAGGTGTCCTTTCACTCTTTGTGTTCTTGCACAATCTCTCTTAACTATTTCCTTCTTGACCTGTGAGGCAGTTCCCTTTTCTTCTTGACCTATGAAGCAGTTTTATTTTTCATACTATTTACCTCAAGTCATGATCTGCTCAGTGAATGAGCTCATCTTCAAAGCTGAATGGAAAGTAACCAGACAATGAGCGGAAGGAAAAAGTCAGAAAGCATGCACTTTACCTTTATACTTTTAAGACCATGCCTCTATTCATTATTTATTGCTCCATAACCACCTGCTGTGGTTTTAATGGCCAAAGAAACACACATTTATTCTCTTATAACTCAGGAATTTGAGCACAGCTCAACTGGGTCCTCTGCTTTAGGCTTTCTCCCAAACTTGGCAACCCCATTGTCAGCCAGGGTTGTGGTCTCATCTGAAGTCTTGACTGTGAAAGAATTGGCCTCTGAGCTCATTTTTTTGGTCAGTTGGTGGGATTGTTTCCCTTGGGCTGTTGGGTTGAAGGTCTCATAGATGGCTGCGAGCTAGAAGTTGCCCTTGGCCTGTGGGCCTCCCCAACATGGCAACTTACTTCCAGAGTAAGCAAGCATTACTAATAAGATGAAAGTTAACGTTATTATGTAACTTAATCACAGAAGGGATAACCCCCTCACCTTTGCTATATTCTTTTGGCTAGAAACAAATTTCTAGGCCAGCCCACACACAGGGGGAGGGGACTACAAAGACTTGTACTCAGAAGCAGGGACCATCAGGGGTCACCTTCGAAGCTACCTATTGCAGCATCAACATAGAAAGATAAATGTTGAAGATTTCCCTGTCTACCATTAGGTTATGTCCATGGGCAAATTGTGGTTCTCACACAGAATAACATCTGTTTCTATAGAGGCATCAAGCACAGTCTGGACCTTACTCAAAACCACAAGCTTTTTTCTGTTTGGGCAGCATTTGAGAGCTAGCTGCTGGCAGGCCAGTCTTCCTAAATTGACCTGGCTGAGGCAAGAATTAGATTTCAGGGAGAATCTTTCCACATAATGGCCTTTTAGCTATTATGTGAAAGGGTAACCATGGGCCTGTAATTTATTCCTCCCTCCTCGGGGATCCCTGAAGAAGTTTGACCCTGACCAGAATTCTTTGCAAATATCGACGGATCGAATATGCTAGCTAAAAGATAAATGAGGGTCCTGAAAGGGTTTGCTATGCGCTGATTACTAATTTAGAAATGATTTTAGCATTACATCCTGGTCCATCTAAATTGTTTGTGTTGAATTATCTTGCAAATCACAGGCTGAAGCTCTGCTGAAGCATGGAGGCTACACACAGAGCCAGAACAAGGCCAGGTGCCTAGTGAGACTCTGGAACTCATCAGCTTCCCTGGCTAGCTTGTCATATATTCTTGACAAGTTCCAAAGCCAAGATATGCCTGGCGTAGGAAGAGACACTCTGAAAACTGTATCTGTAGGTTTGGAGCCTCCCAGAGACTATACATGTTATAGCTCTGGTCTCATACCCATCGATAACTATGCATCAGGCTGGTGCTGGGCAAAATGAAACCATCTTTCAGAAGCAGTAGGAATGATAAAGGTAAATGCAACTTTAGAGGAGTTAAATGACCATTGGAGCAACTCATCTCCGTAACAGCTTTGAGATATAATTGGCACACAGCAAACCACGCACATTCAGACTTTTGGCCCACATATACACTTGGGAAACCATCACCACAAGCAAGAAAATGGATACGTCTTGTTTCATACTGCTGACCCAAACCATGATAGATACTGTGGTGTGAGATGCTCCCCACATTTGGGCCCCTCATGTAATATTGCAATCTACAGGTCAAGAAAAGACTCAAAGACAGCAAAGCTCAGGTACTATACAGGGGACCCAATGGTGGTCAAGATGCCCACGTGCCTCAAAAGAAAGTTTAGACTAAGGGGAAAATTATAAAGAAAGAAGAAAAAAGTAATAATGGGTGTAGTATGCTGGATGGAGTTGCTTATTTCTGTTGAAAAGGCAGGATGATATGGGGCACCTGGGTGGCACAGTCGGTTGGGCGTCCGACTTCACCTCAGGTCATGATCTCATGGTTCATGAGTTCGAGCCCCACGTCGGGCTCTCTGCTGACAGCTTGGAGCCTGGAGCCTATTTGAGATTCTGTGTCTCCCTCTCCATTCCTCCCCTGCTCACACTCTCTCTCACTCTCTCTCAAAAATAAATAAAGATTTTTTAAAAAAATTTTTAAAAAGGCAGGATGATAAAGGAAGCAATGGCAAAGATCCTCAGTAGGGTGTTGGTGGCAAAATCTTGTGGCCTGAAAGATGCAAAACCAACTTTAGCTCTGCCTATGACACCCACAAACCTTCACAGCACCTTCACATTCACTGCATATCACCTAATATGGATAAGCATAAATCCAATTATACAAATCCATGATTTGGAATGGAAAATACATAAAGAAGGACGGAATTTATTCCCTAGTTAAAACGATAACATTTTTAAAGCAAACTGAGGGTTTGGGATTTGCTCACCCAACTCTCAGGAGGGCAATTGAAGGAACTAGAAATTATGTGGGTGGAGTGGCCTCTGGGAAATAACTAAAATATTTAGAATGATTGCCCTTGGGACCCAGTGTATCATAATCCTCATGGGGGGGGGGGGGGTGGATAGGACACCCAAGAGGACTTTAAGGTGAAACTATCAACATGCCATGATAGATAATACCAGATAAAGGTTAAACTCTAATTTGGAAAACTTGATGACAGAAGGTTTTCGCTGGTTGCATCACCTTTATTAAAATGCATAATTGGGATGGGTGCCATGTGTACATGGAGGACGATGTCTCCCCCATTATTAAATTGTCTTCCATGTCTGCCTTCAGCCTTGTCTCAACTGAAATACTAAATGAGAATCTTTGCAATTCCCAAGCCCTCCTCTGTAGAAAATATTAAACAATATAGAATTCCAGGAGTGCAAGAGGAGATTAATGCTTTAGTTAGCATTAATGGTTGGAGCAGGCGTATTGATCTCCATTAATTCTCTTTTTAACAGCCCTTTCAAGCCAAAAGGCAAAGCAGATGATTTGCAGGTACTGATAGTGAACGATTGGGAATTCATCTAGGTAGGTCTACCAGTTGCTTCAGATGCACTGTAGATATGATTTCAAAAAAACAAAAACAAAAAACTTTGCACCAAAAGGCAATGGGCCAAAGGAGACTAGTATGTAATATCGATTTAGTTCATGTTTGCTCTTCTATTTTTATTTCAGAAGCTAGTCAAGTACAATTTGTGTTCATGTGTTCACCAGTCACCGTCTAGTGTAGCTTCACATGGTCTTCATAACCATTAAGACTAAGGTGGCGGGCATCTGGGTGTCTCAGTTGGTTAAGCGTCTGATTTCAGCTCAGGTCACAGTCTCACAATTTTTGAGTTCGAGCCCTGCATCAGGCTCTGTGCTGACAGCTCAGAACCTGGAGCCTGCTTCGGGTTCTGTGTCTCCCACTCATGGCCCTTTCCCCACTCATGCTCCATCTCTCTCTCTCTCAAAAATAAATAATAATAATAAACGTTAAAAATTTTTTAAAAAGAGTAAGTTGATAACATTAGTGAAATATAATTGCCTCCTCAGAGGAAGGAGCACAGGGGAATTTAGAGATTGAGAGCACAGCAGACAGACTCCATTAAAATTCAAGACTCACCCTAGTCTCTGAACATTTGAAAAATAACTAGAGCTAGAACCACAAAGAACTTTCTTCATCGTGTGAGAAATAATTTATGATCTGATCTTGACCCTGCCACTAAACAGTCCCAAGACCAGAGAAACTATTTGAGTTATGGCAAAATCATAGCTCCCATTTGGGGATATTGTTAGTCCTATTCACAAAGTCACCAGAAAGAAATCGGAGATTGAATTGTGCCCTGACAGAAACAAACAAATAAAAGATTTATAAAGGACTGCCAATCAGGCATTGCCTCTTGAGCCTTACGACCCCATTGCACAAATGACTGCAGAAGTGTAAGCAACTAGAACACACACAGACCAGAGCCTTTGGCAGAAATCGATATAGCTACTCAGTGGAGAAGGCAAGGATTTTAGACTTGAAAATGGTCCGATGCAGCTGCTCAATGCAGCCATTTAGAAACATAATTGTAAGCTTGCTGTTGGGCATTGGTAGGAATTGCTTCTACTACAGGAAAGCTTCAGACAATCTCAAAACCAGAAACACCCATCATGACTTGGGTGACTGATGGCAGATAAACATTCAAATTGAGGAAGCATCTCGATGGCGCTCACTGACAGAGGGAAATGGTATCCTCAGAAATACACGTTAGCCAGGGTTCGAGAGCGGTTCACTGCATTTATGAACAAATTTCTTCACTGCATTTGAAGCCTTTGGTGAAAACCCTTCAAAAGTCCTCTCTGCGGTGGCTGCTGGACTGCTTGAACCCCCAAATCCTCCCCTAAGTCTACTGATTGGATTTCCCAAACCGAAAGTCATGAGGCTGTTTGGAAATCCATTCTTACGTGTTCTACGTATGGTATATCCTTGGTGGAAGAAGGAAAAATGCTGACGTGGCATCATGAGAAGCTTTATGTTACGCTGAAAACAATTCGCTAATCCAAGTAGAGACACTAGAGGGAGCTATCCTTCAGGAGACTGGACAGGGCTGGCCATCCATCTAGAGACTTGGTAAAGCAATCTGAGAATACAGTCTGTATTATTAGACTCATCAAACATCAGTCTTGCCAGCAACTCTGGAGAAGAGCATCTACCCTTACTCAGGGGACATCTTAATAGTAATGAAATCATATGTATTTAACAGACAGTGGTGCTAGTGGAAAAATGTCACAAAGACTGTGCAGTTCGATAAGATAAGCTGCAAGTTACGTATGGCTATCAAGCACTCGAAATGTGGCTAATCCAAGTAAGATGTGTCATACGTGTAAAATACACATGGGATTTCAAAGACAACACAGATAAAGAATGTAAAATAGCTCACTAATTCATTTGAATTACATGCTGAATTATTTTGGATATATTTGGATAAATACACTAGTTCGTTTCATTTTTCTTGTAACTTTCTAAAGTGTGCCTCCAAAAAATTTAAAGTTACATGTGTGGCATGTATTTTATTTTTCTGAACAATACTTGTCTAGACTGATTCTAAGTAACCCTATAAGCTAGGGGCCTTAGCTGGGCTGGAGATTGAAGGTACACACATAGCGAGAATAAGGCTACAAGAAGATCAAGTCTGGGCAGACCCCCAGACTTGGCTACTCCCTGTGCTAACTTGTTCCACACATGGCCAGCTCTCACCACTATAAAACCACAATATTTCCTAACTTGGAAAAAGGGAGTGAGGATATCTCTCAAGTCTAGGGTTTCCTACATGGTGATGTGGAATATGCATCATGTCTGCCTCATGTCTTTTGTTAATTATGGTAAACCTTTACACTATATAGGACAGGTTGCCAGTGAATCCAGTTGACACCATGAGTTTGGTTTTTGCACAAGGGTTGAAACTTTTGTGGGTCTTCCCATGTTTTGTTGTTGTTGTTGTTGTTGTTGTTGTTGTTTTCTCCAGCTAGGTCAGTTAGACATTGCTAATACTTGGTCTTAGAAGACAGCTGCATTAGGCCACCTGAAATCCATTCCTGATGTGCAGTATTTGAACTGTGATCAGAACCATGAAATAGGTCTGTGAAAAAACCAACCTTGAATTCATGTGGTTTATCTGCAGTCACCTCCTGGGACATGACCCAAGGTTGCCTCCATATGCTCTGACTGCAGCTCTTGGATTTAGAAACCTAATTCTCCCCAGAAGGGAACTGTTTCCGATATAAAAGATGGATAATTTTTTATTAAACAAATAAAAGACATGAGATCATTCATTAAAATGTATTAAAATAATAGCAAATTTTCTTAGGTGGAATAGAAAGTTGATGAAATTATTTAAAAACTAAAGGATTTCTAGGTAGGTTTTCTCAGGAAGGCAAGGAGGGAAGGACTGACCTGCTTAGAAAACCACAGGCTTCAATCTCACTTTCATGAGAGGTGTCCCACAGTTTCTAAAACAAAAAAACGTTCTCATGTATACAACTGAAATCTAACAGAAGGAGAGGCTGTTATAAATAGCAGATCAACACCTTCTGCATTAAGGGCCAGAACCCCAGGAAGCTACTGGAAGGAGGTCTTTTTTACTTTGATGTTTATTTATTTATTTTATTTTGAGGAAGAGAGAGAGAGTATGAGCAAGTGAGGGAGGGGCAGAGAGAGAGGGAGAGAGAATCCCAAACAGGCTCTGCACTGTCAGCATGGAACCCAATGAGGGGCTTGAGCTAACAAACTGTGAGACCATGACCTGAGCTGCAATCAAGAGTCAGATGCTTAACTGAGTGAGCCACCCAGGCGCCCCCGGAAAGAGGTCTCTTAACTGTAATGAGAGAATTTCAAAATATGGGAAGGCTTTAACAAGTGTTTATAGAAACTTAAGACAGATGTGAGAGAGAGATCCATGCTCTAATATTATCAGGGAACTGTAGAGCAATGTATTATTTGTAATTGGAGTTAGGGGTAACACTTTTTCCTTGATACGCACAAGAATTGGTAAATTGAGATTTTGAGAGGAAACACAGCAAGATGAGACCCGTAAAAGGTATCAGCCAGGGCAATAGTAGATCCAGACAAGATTTTGGTGATACTAGTTTAATGGGACATCTCCAATTGGGATTATTTTTCTCAGTAGGATAAATGTGCTCAAGATTATCGGACTTCACAGGGACTGTAAAAGTTGTTTTGTAGCACTGGAATTTCTTGATTTCATACCTCGATCAAGTCTACATCTAAAGGAAAATGTCAGGGGAAACTGGTCCAGAAAGCAAAGAAAACAAAGGAAAGAAGGGGTCTCTGTTCCAGCAAACATTACCAGATCTTCATGTGATATTTACTATAAACAGCAAAACTGGACCACAGGTTGAACTGTTTAGACTACAACTAAGCATTCTAGAAAATATTCTCAAAAAGGAGAAGGGAGGAGAGGAAAGAGAGACAAAGAGAGAGAGAGGGGAAAAAGAGGGAGAGAGAGAGAAAAAAAAAACATTCCAGCCAGGGTGATAGTCCAACTATTTAGCAACTAGTTAGAAGGAAACTAGCTTTGATTTTATATCCAGAGTAAGCAATGACCAAGACAACAGGCGACATGCTTTGACCATGAACAATAATCAAGGCTGTGCCTGTGCAATCAGCTAAGAATAGGCATTCCTTAAGGTAGAAAAATAGACATAATGAAGTTAGAATTTAATAATATTTATTGAATTACACACACACACACACACACACACACACACACACACACTTACACTGAGATTGACAATTCAGAAAGTTTGCAAAATGAGTTTTAAAAAATAGAGGGATTTGGGGCACCTGGGTGGCTTAGTCGGTTAAGCGTCCGACTTTGGCTCAGGTCATGATCTCATGGTTCATGAGTTCGAGCCTGGCAACAGGCTCTGTGCTGACAACTCAGAGCCTGGAGCCCCCTGTGGATTCTGTGTTTCCCTCTCTGCCCCTCCACCACTCATATTCTAGCTCTCTCAAAAATAAACACTAAAAAAAATTTTAATAAAATAAGGTGATGAAATGCCAAGATTTGAAAATTATTCAAGGCACAAGGGAAAAAAAAAACAAAAGGAAATTTTACAAGTGTCCAATCATGAAAACCAGGTTAAGTTCACTGAATGTAAATCAGAAGAGCTTCAGTTTCTTCATTAAAACAGAAGACTATGGAATAATATTGACAGAAATATCAGAGGGGAAGACATGGTAAAGTTATAAATGAATGTAATGTCAAGGTTAAATCATAATGGAGAGCTAAACTAAATTATGAATTGATGTATGACTGATTTTAACTCACGTGTTTGTTACCTCTGACCAGTGGAATTATGGCGAATGTAAAAGAAGATTTTCAATGTTTACATTTTTTTTCATAATGATCACATCAGTTATAGAAGAATGTAATAAATACAAAGTTATTTTAAGAGACTTAAAGAAGCAGAAAGGTACACATCCACCTGTCTTAAAAGGGCACCTGCTGTAATTACAGGCGGGAATTTAGGGCTTCTGAATCAAATCAAGGAACCCATTTGTAGTGAGAAAATTAATAGAGAATCCCAGTTAAAGGAAGAAATTCAATAAATAAAAGGAAAAACCCAAGACACAGTGTTATCAAGTAAGATGTTATTTTAAGGAAAAAATCTGTTAAATATCAACTTTTATTTTTTTAATGTTTTTAAATTTATTTTTGAGAGTGAATGAAGGGCAGAGACAGAGAGAGAGAGAGAAAGAGAGAGGATCCAAAGCAGATATCTCCTTATAGCAGAGAACTTGATGCGGGGCTGGAACTCAAAAACCACAAGACACAAGATCATAGTCTGAGCTGAAATTGGACGCTTAAGTGAGCCACCCAGGTGCCCCCAACTTTTAAAATATCATTAGGACAGGGGCGCCTGGGTGGCACAGTCGGTTAAGTGTCCGACTTCAGCCAGGTCACGATCTCGCGGTCTGTGAGTTCGAGCCCCGCGTCGGGCTCTGGGCTGATGGCTCAGAGCCTGGAGCCTGTTTCCAACTCTGTGTCTCCCTCTCTCTCTGCCCCTCCCCCGTTCATGCTCTGTCTCTCTCTGTCCCAAAAATAAATAAACGTTGAAAAAAAAATTTATAAAAAAAAAATATCATTAGGACAGTCTACAGATGAGACCACAGTTCCTGTCTGATACACACGTGCGCGCACACACACACACATACATACACACATGTGCATACACACACATACAGAGGAACTCTTGAAGGACTGACTACTGGAAAATTATCTATGTGAAGTAACATTTGAAAATAATGGGTGTAGAGGTAAAACTTGGTCATATTTTGAATTAATATAATTATGATAATGTCCTTCATTTGAGCATAAGATACTTCTGAAATATCCAGAAACATTTTCCCAGATAATTTAATAACAACAAAACTCAAAGTATTGTTGAACAGATGGGAAACTGGATTTTTCAGGGAGTCTGGTCTTAACTTTTAGTTTATGAAATCTGCATGGCAAGAGTCTGGGGTCTTATCACTAGAAAGTAAGACATGATAAATCTGACTGGAAAAAAACCTGAACACTTTCATCTTTCCAATGGAGGTAAGTCATTTTCATCTTTCCAGTGGAGAGAATGGAGTTGGGATTACAATTAAGAGGACTATAGCAAAGCTTATGTATTCCAGAGCTCATCCTCAAAATCCTCTTGTTTAGAAGCCTTTCAGATGAACTCATTCCACAACAATTACAATTGATATTTGCAGCATTATTTGCAATTCTTGGTTCAATTAAATATACATCTCCCTAAATATCTATAATCAATATTTATCTGTGCGTTTTATTTCTACCATTATTTAGTGTTTCTCCAAGCAAAGAAACCTGTTTTTGTGTACTATTAAAATAAGTTTTGTGCTTTATCTTCCTCACACCCAGTGACTTTCCATATTAAATGTATCCTACACACTAAACACTAATTGGTCTACTCACAACCATTCTTGTTTAGTATTTTCCTCTACTTATAAACACATTATATGATGCCATATCATAGCAAAACAGCCAAGAAAAACTTACAACACTATCACGCTGAAGACCAACATCCCTCGTGTACACAGAAATGAAATTCCTCAACAGATATTTAGAAAAAAGGATCTAGAAGTATATAAAATTGTAATACGTCTTAACAACAGAGTTCCCCCCCTCCTTAGGAACATATATTCTGTTAATACCAATGATAAAAATCTCAGCCAACTAGTAATAAAAGACAATTTCCTCTAGCTGCTAAAGGGCTGCAATACAATCTGCATATAACATCATACTCAGCAGTGAAAGACTAAATGCATTTTCCTTAGGGTCAGGAATAAAGCAAACGTTTCTCTTTTACAACTTCTCTTTACTATTGTACAGGTGGTCTTAGCCAATGCAATAAGGTAAGAAAAAAGAGAACACAGAGCAAAAAAAAAGAAGGAACTCAGATTATTGTCTACATTCAAATTGCTGCTTCTCAAGAAACTTTTAGATTCTAGTACAAATTTCATGGCAAAAGAGGCTACAGTTTTTATAACTGGAAATTAAGATAGAAATAAAGACATGATTGTGTGTAGAGAAAATCCTAAGGAAGCCATTTAAAATTCACTAGAACTATTAGGTGAATTTAATGAGATAGCAGGCAAGGGAGACTCATGTGTTTCTATATATAAGCAACTAAGAATTTGAGATTTAAATTAGAAGAATACAGTTTATTATAGCATCCAAAAACACAAAATTATTTAAAAAATTTAAAATTGATAAAAGATCTGTACTTTGAAAACTAGAAAAGGAATTCTGCATAGAGAAATTACAGTAAATGGAGAAATACAATGTTCTTGTGCGTCAGAGGCTCAGTACTGTTAAGAACTCAGTTCTCTGTAAACTGATCGTCACATTTAATGCAATCCCATGCAAACACCCAATAGGCTTTTTAGTAGAAATTGAGCAAATGCTAAAATTTATATGGATATTCAAAAAAACTCAAAAGGCAAAATCTCTTCTAAAAAAATAAGAACAAAGAGGGAGAACTCTAATTTCAAGACTTACCATAAGACTACACTAATTAAGATGGTATGGTGCTGATACAAAGATAGAAAAGTAGATGAATGGAAGAAAATAGAGTGTCTAGAAACAGACTTATGTATATAATAAGAATTGATTTTCCACAAAGTTGCCAAGAGAAGTCAAGGGGGGAGAGAATTTTTTCAACAAGCATTAGAACAATTGGATATCCACATAAAAAAAGAACTTTGTTCTTTGACACGAAGTTAAAATGGATATAGTTCAATGTTTACAAGGTAAAATTATGAAACTTCTAGAAGAAAATAGAATATATCTTCACAGCATTCATGAGCTCAATGAATTTTTATATAGAACAACAGCAAGTACACATCATTAAAAATATATTTGAAAGAGGAACAGACAAATGAATCCTAATACTTAGATTTCATCAAAATTTTAAGTCTTCAATAAGACAACAAAAATATTGTATAATTAGGCTTGCATCAAAAATATATAAATAACCCTAATAACTCTATAACAAAGCAAACAACTTAAAATGTACAAAATATTTGAACAAATCATTCACAAGAGTTAGAAATGAGTGATGAACACATGAAAAAGTATATCATTAGTCGTCAAGAAAATTCACATTAATATAAGGTCTCTAAGAAACCTGACATTTAGAAAGATGTCAATAGTGCTTGCAAGTGTGTGGAAAACTAGAAATCTTGTATATTTTTTCTGGGGGTATAAAATCAGATAACTTATCTGGAAAAGTTTTGGAAAAGTTTGACAGTTTCTTCTACATACACTTAACTATGTACCTAAGCAGTTTTACATCTAGGGAGTTACCCAATAAAAATGAAGACATATGTCCATACAAAGTCTCCTACATAATTGTTCATGTTAGACCAAAACTGGAAATACTCCCAAAGTCCTTCCTCTGGTATGTGGATGAACAAATTATGGTATATCTATGCAGCACAATAGTATTTAGTAATAAAAAGGAATGGGCTACTGATCCACAGAATAACATAGATCAATCTCAAAAGTATTATGTTGGGTAAAAGGTACACACACAGTTCACATTTTACGATTCTGTTGATAAAATGCAGAATAATATAAGTTAATAGTAACAACAGGAAGGTCAGTGCTTTATGGGGCTAGGAGTTGAGGGGGATGACTTTTAAAGAATATAAAAGAACATTTTGGGGTGATAAAAATGTTCTGTATTTTTATAAAAATGCCCTGTAGGGGCGCCTGGGTGGCGCAGTCGGTTAAGCGTCCGACTTCAGCCAGGTCACGATCTCGCGGTCCATGAGTTCGAGCCCCGCGTCAGGCTCTGGGCTGATGGCTCAGAGCCTGGAGCCTGTTTCCGATTCTGTGTCTCCCTCTCTCTCTGCCCCTCCCCCGTTCATGCTCTGTCTCTCTCTGTCCCCCAAAAAATAAATAAACGTTGAAAAAAAAATTTTAAAAAAATGCCCTGTATTTTTACCCTGATTATTATATGGGTGTATATATTTGTCAAAACTCATTGACTGTAAAAAAAAAAATACATGGTTGGAAAGAATAGATGATATATCAGAGAGATTGGATACAAAAAAATAACACCTCTTTCCATCCTGGGAAGACCAAGAAGATGCCCTGTCTTTAATGCATGAACTAGTTTATAACTATCAGTTGTTGGTAATATTTGAGAAAAATCTGAGAGAAAGCTTCAACTTTCTAATAGGCTAACAAGTGTATCTTTGTGCTTAGAGAATTGGAAATTTGCTATTAATCTAACATCAGATGAAGCAGTTTCGCCAAAATGTATTATATTGAGAATTTGTTGGGGCACCTGGGTGGCTCAGTCAGTGAAGCATCTGACTTCAGCTCAGTTCATGATTTCAAGGTTCCCCACATGAGCTCTGGGCTACCAATGCTTGGGATTCTCTCTCTCTGCCCTTCCCCGACTCATGCCCACTCACTGGTGCAAGCTTTTGCTCTCTCTAAATACATAAACTTAAAAAAAAAGAATTTGTTAATGTCATATTTTTTTTTATTATCCATCATATGTTTGTACACAGAAAAACGTGCTTTGTAAACTGGAAGGAAAGAATGTTACTATTGCATTTCAACTTGTACCTGGTGTTTCCCAGGTTAAATTAATTGGCATTCTGAGGTAAAGCCTCCTGTCTTTTCCCCAGTTATGCCAAGTTATTTCATGCCTCGGTTCTTCCCACTTATGTTGCTTTCTGGGCCTGGATTTTGTTCCCTCATCTCGGCTCGCCTGGCTTCTACTCATTCTTCCAGCCCCAATTTAAAAATTGCTTCTTCCAAATCACAATTCTGTTTCGATGAGGTATTCTTTATGAAGTTGAAGCATTATGCCACATTCTACTCTTTTTTTTTAAATTTTTTTTAACGTTTATTTATTTTTGAGACAGAGAGAGACAGAGCATGAACGGGGGAGGGTCAGAGAGAGAGGGAGACACAGAATCTGAAACAGGCTCCAGGCTCTGAGCTGTCAGCACAGAGCCCGATGCAGGGCTCGAACTCACGAACCACGAAATCATGACCTGAGGCGAAGTCGGACGCTCAACCAACTGAGCCACCCAGGCGCCCCTACTCTTTCAAAACATTTAAAACATTTGCATCTTATGTCTTTACAGATAAGATTTTTTGTGTGTGCTTACTCTCTGTTCTTCCTCTGGTTCTAAACCCCATTCATTTCTAGTACATAGAAATGCTATTGATTATTGGAATTGTTCAGTGCTTTTAGGTCCCAGAGAGGAGTAAGATAGAAATTTTCATACAAAGAAAATACTGCATTGTTTGTATATGCTTTATCTAAGTAGCTTTTTAATGTGGATTAATCTGGAAGTAAACTGGGAGGTTTTTAAAGCAGATACTTTGTGTTCAGCTTTACATCTCTAGTCCCTGAAAGAGTGCTGGAATAAAAAAATAACAGTGACAAATCATCAAATAAACAAAAATAAAACACCAAACAAAAACTAACTGGTCATCTTTGGAGGATGGTAAGAAAACAAGTTATTTTCTTGAAAAGTGCTAAGTAAAGGGAAAGAAGCAAGCATTTATTCTACTTTATCTGTATGAACTGTACTGCTGGTAATCAAAGAGTAAATCACGGGAAGTGTCTCTTTATAACAATATCCCAACAAATTAATTTTTAAAAGAAGCAACAATTAAAATGCCACCATTTGCAAAATTAGCTTATTATTTTTTAAATGCTTTTATTTATTTTCGAGAGAGAGACTGCATGCTAGTGAGGGAGCAGGGGACGGAGAGACACAGAGAGGGAGGGAGAGAATCTGAAGCAGGCTCTGGGCCATCAGCACAGAGCCAGACACAGGGCTTGAACCAGTGAGTCATGAGATCATGACCTTAGTTGAAATCAAGAGTCAGATGCTTAACCAACTGAGCCACCCAGATGCACTGCCTAATTAAAGAATTTAATCATTGAGCATCAATGACGGCTAAAATAACCAAGATTGAAATGCATAAATGTCATGTATCTCCTGGATAAAGAACACAACACCACCTTGAGAGTCTTTCTAGAGGAATGGAACTTGGGTCTGATGAAGCCTGATCCTGCACCAAGTATTCAAAGAACTACAAATGACAGAACATGTGGAACCAGGAGTAGATTAAAAAATAAGGTCCATTCTATAGAAATTCTTACAGTTGTCCTGAGTTCTTCAACAGATGAATTTATTTTAAATAGGCAGGGATAACTATATAAGTCATGAGCCGATCTTCTTAACCAGAAATACAAAAAGGGTTCCTTCAGGCTGAAGTGAAAACAAGGCTAGAGAGTAATTTGAATCCAAATGAAGAAATAAAGAGTAAGGAAATGGTTTAAGGTACAAACTCCAACCTTTTCATGATTAAGGAAAAAAACCCACAAACTTGCAACAGAAAGGGACCTGATAAAGGACATCTATTAAAAAGCTCAAAGCTAAAATCATTCTTAATAATGAATGCTGAAAGTTTTTCCCCTACAATTAGGAGAAAGACAAGAATGTTTGCTCTCACTACTTGTATTCAACATTGTATTACAGGATTAGCTAGGATGATTAGACAAGAAAAAGAAAAAAAGGCCATCACACTGGAAAGGAAGAATGAAACTATTTGCAGATGATAGGATGTTATGTATAGAAATTTCTAAGAAATCCATGTTAACAACAGAGATAGCGAATGAGTTCAGTATGTCTGAAGGTTACAAGGTCCATATATAAAAAATCACTTGTATTTCTATAGGCTGGCAATAAATAATCTGAACATGAATTTAAGAAATCAATTCCATTTTCAAGAGCAAAGAATAACATACTTACAAATGCATTTAACTAAAAAGTGCAAGAGGTATACACTGAAAAGTACAAAACACTGTTGAAAGAAATTGAAGAATATGTAAATAAATGTCAAGACATCCCATGAATTGAAGACTTAATAGTGTGATGATGGCAACCTTTCCCATATAATCTACGTGGCACCATTGCTACCAAAAAACGCAATTGCCGTTTGTGTGAACTAAGGTAATCCTAAAACTTAAATGGAAATGCAAAGGACCCACCATTGCCAAAATAATCTTAAAACTAAGAACAAAGTTGGAGGGCTCACACTTGCCAATTTCAATACTTACTGTGAAGCTCCAGTAGTGAAGACTCTGGCAATCTGACATATGGAAAGACATATGGTCAATGGAGTAGAATTGAGAGTCCTGAGTAAACTCATACATTTCAACAAGAATGTCAAGGTGCTTAAATTGGGAAAGAAGAGTCTTTCAACAGGCGGTTACTGGCACAAGTGGATATCATGTTCAAAAAATGAGTTTTGGTCTCTACCTCACACCGTACACAGAACTCAAAAATCACACACACAAAAACCTGAATCTAAGTACAAAAACTGTAAACAATTAGAAGAACACACAGTTGTAAACACTGGTAACCTCAGATTCAGCAGTGATTTCCTTAGATATGACAGCAAAAGCACAAGCAACCAATGAATTGGAATTCAACATTAATATTTTTTGTCACTTAAAGGACACTATCAAAAAAGGAAAGGCAACCTAAAAAATGGAATAAAAAAAAACAGGTGAAGGATTTCAATAGAAATTTCACCAAAGAAGACATATATATGGCCAATTAACACATGGAAAGATCCTTAAAATCCATTAGTCATTAGTGAAATTCAAATTAAAACCACAATAACATACTAGTTTAAAATGGCTGTAATAATAAAAAGAAAAAACAAAGGTTGGCAAAAATGTGGAAAAATTAGAATTTTGATACATTGCTGGTGAGAATATAAGATGGTGTAGTTCTTCTTTGGAAAAGAGTTTGGTATTTCTTTAGAAAGTGAAATACAGTTGCCATAGGACTCAGCAATTCTATTTGTAGGTATACACCCAAGAGAATTGAAAATATATGGCCATGCAAAAAATGGTACACAAAAGTTCATAGCAGCATTGTTTGTAACAGCCAAAAAGTGGAAAATCTCAAATGCCCACTTACTGATAACTAGACAAACAAAATTTGGCATATCCATAAAATGAATCACCATTCATTCATAAAAAGGATTCATATGACAACATGGATGAACCTTGAAAATACTATGCCAAGTGAAAGAAGTCAACCACAAAAGGCTACATATGTATGATTCCATCTATATGAAAAGCCCAAAATATACAAATGATGGAAATGTTCTAGGATTAGTAGTAATGGTTGATGGATTTATAAATATACTGGAAACCACTGCATTCAATACTTTAAAGGTGAATTTTAGAGGCACCTGGGTGGCTCAGTCAGTTAAGTGTCTCTTGATTTTAGCTCCCTTCATGATCTCACGGTTCGTGAGTTCGAGCCCTGCATCAAGCTCTCCGGTGACAGTGCGAGGCCTGCTTGGGGGATTCTCTCTCTCTCTCTCTCTCTCTCTCTCTCTCTCTCTCTCTCCCTCTCTCTCTCTCTCTCTCTGCCCCCCCCAAACAAATAAATAAACTAAAAAAAATAAAGGTGACTTTTATGATGTGTGAATTATAGAGGTTAATAAAAAATAAAGGTAACTAAAAGCTGAATCATGACAATGATAACATTTTTAAATTAAACTCCTAAATAGGTGTGTATTTTTCCTAATGTTTGGCCAGAAAAGCAGTCCTTTCCATGAATGTTGTCCGATGACTGTCCTGTGTAATTTTCTCATAATCTACATCCATAATGTAGCTTTTAAAAAATCCTAGTGTAAGGGGCGCCTGGGTGACTCAGTCAGTTAAGCATCTCACTTTGACTGAGGTCATGATCTCACAGTCTGTGTGTTCGAGCCCCATGTAGGGCTCTCTGCTGTCAGCACAAAGCCCACTTCAGATCCTCTGTCTCCCTCTCTCTCTCTGCCCCTCCCCTCCTCTTGCTCACTCTTTCTCTCTGTCTCTCAAAAGCAAATAAACATTTTTTTAAAATCCTAGTTTTAGGTTATTTCAAATTGAGTCAGAAAGACTTTTTTTGGGCCATTCTGAGGGCAGAATCTGTGTAAATATTTTCCCATCTTTTACAGTTACCTCATCAACACCTAATTTGACAGCTATTTTCAAGCTCCTTTTCTTTACCGAAGCTTTCTAAAGCCTTTAATTTAGTTTCAGTTGAACCACTGACTTCTACCTTCAACTTTGATTTCAGCAAATTTTTTTGGTCTTTAATTACAACATGTAATGAGAGTAACAACTGAAGTGGCAAAAGCAGTTCTGAAAGGAACATGACTGATTCTTGGCAAGCATGTAGTTCAGCCAAGCAGGCAAAAGCAAGAGTGCCGTGGACACAAGTCAACTAGTGGCACAGAAACAACGGAGGATCCAGTTTGTTCCAGGACACCGGTGGGTGGACGTTAAGGCAATGTCTGCTGTGTGCAAACCTGATATTCCCAGATCTATGGGAAGGTCACTGCATGCACATAGGATGGCAAGGGCAATAGAATAGACTTTGGGAAACATATGTAAAAATACAGTGAGTAGTATTTATATACCCATGCATGGATCTGTGCCTTCGGTTGAAAGTATTCTGCAGTCTAGAGGTATAAAGAAATGGTGATCACTAAAATTTGATGAATATAGGCATCTTCTCCCATTAGAGTTCCACCTTCGTGTCTTTGCTCACCTCAGTATGGATTTTAAACTCTTTGGATTCTGAGCTGAATAATTATCAGAACACCTACCTCACTAAAGCCAAGCTGAGGAAAAAGGTGGCATTAAAACAGAAGTCAACTTATCTGTTGTGACCAAGTCTTAGGTGAGGACGTGGCCCATAGTGGCTGAGAAATGGTGAACAGATGCCATACACAAGACTACATGTGCCCTGCCATTTGCTCGCTGGGTTTTGACATGGTTGTTACAGGTGAACTTCATAAATGACCAAATGTGTGGAACAAACATATCTACCTTCACTGCTGATACAAGTGTGGTATTAGAAATATTAGGCATTATTATTTCCCTCTCATCCTGCTCAGTAAGGCTTGGTAGAAAAGATGAACAGCCAACGGCAAGAGCAGCTCTGTGATCTCCTCTATACATTTCCTGCCAGTCAGTACTCAAATTGTGCCAAATGGATGCCTGTTTGTGTTACTGCACATACAGAATACTCATCAGGGATTACACCAAAGGATATTAGAATAGAAAGAGGCTTCAAGAAGTTGAATTGAATTACTGGAAACCCTGTTACTAAGACATTTTTTTTCCATAAGCTTCTATTTTCTTTGCTCACAATGATATCCCCAGAGCTTCGGCGACATAATTTTCACCGCTTTAGAAGATAATGTTGTATTTTCTTTGAGTCAACTAGTTTTGGATAATTACTTAGTTGAAGTTTATAAACAAAACTTTTTATATACTGAACAGAAACAGATGAGACAGGCAAAGAACAAGAAAGATACGTTTATACGATACCACTGTTTCACATTAGGTATTACTTTATCCCTAAATGCCTGAGAATTAGATAGGAATAACAACCTAGGGGCTTACGGGAATTGTATTCATCTGTGTTACCCCCGTGACCCCCCCCCCACCTCCCCATACTCCTTTATAACCTCCTCCCCTTGAGTGTGGGCCAGACCTGTGACTTCCTTCTAACCTGTAGAACACAGCAATGATGACAGGTTACATGTGATCACATCATGTAAGATTTCAACAGTTGTCTTGCTAGGAGACATTTTCTCCTTTGCTGCCTTTGAAGAAGCCAGCTGCCATGTTGTGGACTGGCCTATGAAGGGAACCGTGTGATAAACACCTGAGGGCACCCTCTGTCCACAACACAGCAGAAAGAAAGGGAGGGAGGGAAGGGGAGAGAGAGAGAGAGAGAGAGAAAGGAAAAGAAAGAAAGAAAGAAAGAAAGAAAGAAAGAAAGAAAGAAAGAAAGAAAGAAAGAAAGAAAGAAAGAAAGAAAGAAAGAAAGAAAGAAAAAGAAAGAAAGAAAGAAGAAACAAAACAAACAAAGAAAAGAAAAATTTCTGTAAAGCCCAATAGTTTGCAAAGGGACTGAATTCTGCCAACAACTCCGGGAGCTTAAAATGGGATCCTTCCCCAGCTGAGCCTCAGATAAAACTGATACCTTGGCTGGCAGATTGATGGTACCTTCCTTAGCCACTGACAGGGGGATCCAACTAGGTCATTCCCAGTCTCACGATGCACAAAACATGAGATGATAAATATAGGTTGTTTTAAGAAATAGCTAGCCAATATACCAGGTTTCAAAACCAACTTTTTACCTGTGCAAGCTGAGAAAAGTTTCTTTCTAGAACTCCTTGTCTCCTGTCACTTCATTAAATACTGAATCATAACACAATGACATCTGTTGACTCATTCTGATGCTACATATGTGGAATCCTGACTGACAGGCGGAAGCTTGCCTCTCTAGGAGGTTTCGAGACTGTATCTGAGTAGTTATATATTCAATTTCAGTACACATGTTGTTAAATTCGCTGTGGAGAGATTTCGTCTCTTCTTTCTCACCTCAGCTATAGATCCAATCACCAAGTCAGGCCAGTTCACGTGCCAAGTATTTCTGAAACCTTGCTGGTTCTTTTCATTCATATTCCCAAGCCCTGGTTCAGGCACCACCACGTCCCACCTTGTGAACATATCCACTTCCTTCTGGTCTTGTCACATGACTCACTCTGTTCTTCCTTCTCATTTTCACCTGTAGCCTGACTAATATTTCCTATACACACACGTAATTATGCCAACTAGGTTCTTTAAATCCTTCCCAAAGCCTTTAAACAAAGGCTAAACTCTTCAATATGAGTCATATTATGCCTCAGATTTGATGTATTTCAGATGCCTAATAAAGCATATTTTGCTTTCTGAAAGGTAGGGATTGTGTATTTCTTATTTTTAGCATACTGCATGTTTAATTCAAGCCTGAAAAAAATTTGGCAGTTAGTAATTGTGGAAGGAATGCATGCAGCAAAAGATAATATATTAGAAAGAGGTTAGATCTTATGTGAAGTGTTCTTACCACAAAAAATAAAAAAGGAAAGTGACACAAGAAATCTTTTGGAGGTGATGGATATGTTTACTACCTTGATTGTGCTGATGGTATCATGGGTACATGCATCTGTCCAGACTTGTCAAAATGTACATATCAAATATGTCCAGGTTTTTGTATATTAAGTATACCTCAATAAGACAACATTTTTTCAAGGATTAAAACTTCTTTTAAAAATAAAATGTGTTTCTTTATTTTTTTAAGTTTATTTATTTTGAGAGAGAGAGAAAGAGGGAGCAAGGGAGGGGCAGAGAGAGAGGGAGAGAGAGAGAATCCCAAACTTGTACTTCTGGAAGGAGAAGTCTGGAAGAGGGGTGACGAATGCTTAAAAACACACCAAGCAGCACTATCTACGATGGTCAAATTACGAAAACAGTCTAGGTGTCCGCTGAATGATGAATGGATAAGGATGATGTGGTATATATGTACAATGGAATATTACTCAGCCATGAAGAACAAAGTCTTGCCATTTGGAATGACATGGGTGGAGCTAGAGGGTATAATGCCAAGTGAAACAAGTCCATCAGAGAAAGAAAAATGCCATACGACTTCAGTCATGTGTAGAATTTAAGAAAAACCAATGAGCAAAGGGAAAAAGAGGCAAACCAAGAAATGGACTCGCAACTATAATGAACAAACCGATAGTTACCGACGGGGAACGTGTGAAGTAGGAGGTGGGGATGAAGAAGGGCACTTGTGATGGACACGGGATGTGGTGCAGGATTGTTGAATCACTGTGTCGTACACCTGAAACTAATATTACGCTGTGTGCTAACTACCTATAATTGAAATAAGAACTTACAAAAAAACTAAATAAAAATAAATACACACCAGAGTGCTCTGTTCTTAAGGAGACCTGCCTTCAGGAGAAACTGCTGGACCAAACCTAACAGATCCTGGGCAGGGAGATAGCCAACTTTGGCTTCCACATGGGAGAAGGGAAGTCCTCAAGTTCAGCCTGCTCTGGCCATCCTGTCCCGCCTCTGCGGGGAGACAAAACAGCGGAAGGCGTGTGAAGATCACAGGCAGGAGGCACGGGTTATAGAACATTCTCCTCCACCCACACCTCCCGGCTACGTTACCTCTTTACAGTTCCTTTTACCTGGTACATCAGGTCTGGCTATTTAAAAATTACAAGACACACCAAAAGACAAAAAAAAAAAAAACCCCCACAATTTGAAGACGGAAAGCCAGCATGAGACAGAGACATGGCAGGGACATTACTATGATCAGACTGGGAATCTAACACAACTGCAGATGAAGAGGGAGAATAGTTCGTGCAAAACTCCATTAACAGATGGTGTCGGGCCGAGAAGCTAATCATGGAAGGTGCTGAAAAGTGGTTGGGTTGTGAACATATTTGGATTGTACAGCTGAGCAGTTTTATTGATGGATTAGTTGTAACTAGTGACAATACACAGAAGAACTAGGATAATTCCACGTGTTTTGACCAGAGCCATCAAAAGGACGGCAGTTGCCATTTATTAAAATGGGAACTAGTGCAAGAAATCAGATTTTGTGTCAAGAGGGCAGAATTTTTACCAATACCTGAGCTTTTATCACCTGGATAATTATAGTTTAAACTGAAGTCCTATTCACGTACGTGTTTTCCAAAGTATCGTTGCAAAGCCTATTTACTTGGAGCATTATCTCTATCAATATTTGTGCGTGTGTGTACAATAAAACACACATGCACACTCACACAGCAACAAAAAGAGAAATACTAGCTTTCGCTTCAAATAATAGAGGACTAGTCCCCTGATTTGATTTTTGACATCCACACCACGGGGCTTGGTACATCCTGCTGTTCAGATTATTCTATTTATGACATTAAAGCCTGAGCAGATGAACAAGTGCCAAAAATAAATATTCTGCTTCCTTCACATTTTCTCTTGGCTTGAGTTTTCTAAGGGAAAAGAACGGAGCTGCAAACAGCAGCTGCGTTCTGGCCGCTGAGCCGTCAACAGACCGAAGACAAACCAGACCAAGTTTGGGGAGAGAGTAGCTCTTGCCCCGGCCGTTCCAGAAGGACAGTTGCAACAGCCCCTGGGCCACACAGCAGCTCAGAACGAAAGGTGTGGTTCCCTCCGTTCTCATAGAAAGACTCAAGACACGCGCAGTCACCTTGACAATTTATCCCAAGTTGTCCCCTTGCAGGAATAGACAGAGGGAGGCCAAGTCAGACTAGAAAACGGTCACTGGAAAAACCTCTGTTTCAGTCCCTTTAATTCTTCCGTTGTGATCTTTACTTTGTACCCACCAATTACAGTTGTTTGTGATGATCTGGAATCAACAGACTGTGAAATACAAAGTGGGAACGTTGTCATTTGGTGCCTTGGGTCTAGATAATAGACTTTTTTAAATTGCAGTATGAATGCTTTATTTAAAGTTGTGTGTGTAACCTCTGCAATAATAAAAATTTTGAAAATGGTTAAAGTAGATGAGGGCAAGGACCGGTTTGGTTTTTCATGATAGGCCAGCCCTTGAGCGCTGTTCTTCCTTTGGATGGGCATGGATGGCTTTGATGGTATATATTTTTAAGTAAAGAAAAGGGGGATTTTTAAAATTTGATAATTGCAATTAAATGAGTACCCTAAGCAATGTCTAGCTAATTATAGGCATAGCTCTGTATAAAGTCAGGAATATAACGAGTTTCTCTCCTACTGAGTGTCAACAGACCATTAACAACCGCAGAAAGCCCTACATGGTCCCCTTTAATGGAAATGTCTATATGCAATTATCTGCTGTTCCTTGATCTTCCATTCTTAGAGGCTGAACTAAGACTAATAGGTCAATAAATGTCTGTAGATTGAAAAAATCGAAAGGTTCTGAAACTCAGATTCAGTCCTCATTAGAAACACATTGAGAAGGCCGGTTTCATTTTGGGAAGCACGGGAAATTTTTGTTCAGTCTAAATCACAGTTTATTTTCATAAGCTGATGCTTTTAAAACCATGCTGTGTTTAAGACACCAGCATCTTTTCCACTAAAAATATGAATTTCAAATTTCTGTGTCAGCCCTACTGCCAACCTTCCTGTCTGCTCTTCTGTACCACAGAGGCGCTATTTCTGGAAGCATCTGGAGGGATGCTTGTTAATAAAAATTAATACCCGGAGTCTGAATGTCTTTCTCACATTTGGGATAGGCTCCATCGTGTGAGTTCTGATGGTGGGTGGGGATCTGCCTCCCTGTGGGTCAGCTTAAGCCTCTTGTGGTGGTTAGGGCATGGGTATGGGTCACCATGCCAATCACAGGCTCCCATGTACGATTTGAGGAGAGACAGTTACCGGGTCAATGAAAACATGGACATTATTATTTAATGGAGGGGATGGTGTATCCCCTCTTTCAGTTCCCGCCAACTCAGTAAACCTGTTCTCCCACCTTCTGGGTGCTTCTGTAGGCGTTAGATGTCTTTCCAGTGCATTTATTTTCCTGCTTTGGTTATCAGAGTTGTTTTCCGTTGCATGCAACCAACAGGCCTCAGCGGTCAAATGACACAGTGACAAGACTCTAAAGCACACTGGACTTAACGCGTGTGCAGGGCGATGATCAGGAAATGGGCCTTAACGACATTGCTCTAACTTGTATTTTGCAGGATAAGTAATAGGGGTCTGAGAGCAAAAGGGCTAACGTTTGGGTTTAAAAGGACACCACTACTTAATTTTAAAGGAACTAGGAAGCATTTGAAGGCTCTCCATCCACTCCACGGCCTCAGGCATGGTGTACGAGGGTTTAGAGAGTGCAGACGAGATGGGTTCTCTGCTCGAGACAATCATAAAGGTCAAGAATGACTTAGCTCATTTCTCCCTTTTTACTGTTGAAGAAGAGAACTGTACAGAGTGGCCCTGACCAGTAGTAACATAAAGCGAGCTACTTTGGTCATTTAAACATTTCCAGTGATCACATTTAAAGTAGAAAGAAACAAGTGAGATTGAGTTCAATAACATATCCTATTTAATCCAAGATATCCAAGAGGTGCCTGGGTGGCTCAGTCGGTTGGGGGTCTGACTTCGGCTCAGGTCATGATTTTGTGGCTCATGAATTCAAGCCCCACGTCGGGCTCCATGTTGACAGCTCAGAGTCTGGAGCCTGCTTCCGATTCTGTCTCCCTCTCTCTCTGTTCCTCCCCCACTTGTGCTCTGTGTCTCTCAAAAATGAATAAACATTAAAAAAATTTTTTTAAATAATCCAAGATATCCAAAATGGTATTTCAACCTACAATGTTTTTAAATGTTTAAAATTCAGTGTGTATTTTCCATTTATAGCACATCTTAATTTGGATCAGCCACATTTCCTATCCTTCAGAGCAACATGCAGCCACAGGCCACCATGTGAGACAGCAGACAGAGAGCCACTAAAGGGAAATGACAACCCTACTTTCTTTCAGATACTCGTAATTTTCATGCCTTAAGAAACAGATATTTGGCTAAAGGAAAAAAATCCCTCAGTGGATTTTCAAGGCTCCCGAAACCACCAGCGCAGAAAACGTTGTGTAGAGCCTGTTGCTTTAAATGAACACCTGCAGCTCTGGGGGAGATGAGTTCATGACTCCATCAACACTTGGCCTCTGTTCCAGCCACAGCCTACAAAGCAGCCCCTTTTTTATGTTGCCCAGAAATCTTTATGTTCCTTGTATGAACCAATCACTTTTGTTCATTTCCTTTTATTCTTTGGGTATCGTTCAGAGTGGTGAAGAAATGGGGCAGAGTCTGAATGGAAATGTTTGGGTAAAAAATTCTATGGTCGAATTTAATCATTCGCTCTGTGGAAATGGCTAAAGGGACATCTGGGCTCAGGCCTGCGGGCAGTGTCTGTAAACGTGTTATCTGTGGCCAAAGCTCCAGAGACCATGCAGACCAGGGGGATTAACAGATTGATGACTGGAGAGAAACCTAATGGCATTTCTCTAACCAGTCTATTCTCTTGCATTGGCAAAAGGCTTTCTGTTAAAGAGGATAGCTGTGTAAATGGCTCTTGGAGCTTTGCATTTACTTGGTTATATGTGTGTAAAATATGGGCATTTAAACATTTTTTTAATTCCTTTTAGAGAGAGAGGGAGGGAGAGGGGCAGAGAGAGAGAGACAGACAGAGAGAGAGAGAGAATCTTAAGCAGGCTCCACACTCAGTGGGGAGCCCAACACTGGGCTTGATGTGGGTTTCAATCCCATGACCCTGGGATCATGACCTGAGTTGAAATCAAGAGTCTGATTCTCAACCGACTGAGCCACCAATATGCCCATAAAACACGTAAATTTTGAATTGTCTGTGAAAACTGAAGAGCTCAGTTTTAGTCTAAACTCTATAGTACGGAGCACTACCGGGGCAGATCCCGTCAGTCCCTCCGTCTATGGCTGCATCCGTACTCTGCTTCCTCTCCCTCTTCTCCTCACTGGCACATGTATATAAGGAGATACAAGGCACACTCATACCTGAGTCAGAGCAGGTATAAACACACATGTCTCTTAGATGTTGCAAGAAAGGTTTAAGTTTTAATAAATAGACATCAATTTTGGGAAATGAAATAAATGCACAAAATGGATAGGAGATACATGTTTCAAAGAAGCATCAGGGTACCTCGGTGGCTCAACCATTTAAGCCTCTGACTCTTGGTTTCAGCTCAGGCCATCATCTCACCGCTAGGGAGATCAGCCCCATGTCAGTCTCTGTGCTGTAGGGCAGAGACTTTCTTTTTCCTGGTATTTACTGTGGGCACCTGGTTTGGCTCCTGAAGGTAAAATCTCACAGTGTTGTGGGAAAGCCGTTATGAAAGGCACCCCCCCCCAACCCCCAGAGTTTGTAATTCTGATTTGTCTGGCAATTGGTCAGTTACAACCCAGGCCCCCTACCGCAGCCCTGGTTCCTGCCTGGTTTCCACCCAGCTTCTGCTCTGGGAAGCTGTGCCTCCCTGTGTTTGCCTGCGTCGTCCCCTCTCTTACGAATCCACGAAGAGCTGCTGATTTTCACGCTAGCTGTTAGGACCCAATGGAGACTTCCAAGCGCCTTACGCGCTCACCCGGAAAGCGGAAGTCCCCTTAGCCAGGGAAACATGTTTACGTTCCCTGCTTGCTCTTCCCCCTGAATGCCAGTGATAAAGCACACATGGCAACAGGCTTTGGTGACAGTTTTGGGCCCTGAGTCATTACTTTGCCATTCAATCTATTGCTCGTGGATCGATGCTGGAAGAACTTCACATAGGTCTTCATTGAGTTAATGAAAATATTGTGCTTTTCCTAAAAGCCGGATGCTACTCTAAACTCTGGGTAGCAAGCATGAATTGCACATGGCTTCTGTTCTCAAACCGCCCACGATTTGAGGTGAAGTTAAGGGAAAAGGTTTCCCAGTGTAACCGACCCCACACCTGCTTGGACCTTCTTCTGAGATTGGACATGGGGGGGAGGGGTGAAGGGCTCATGTTTTAGTTTTCAGAAGACGATGGCAGTAAATACAGTACCGCTCCAATATATTTGCATGTTGTTTACAAAGTAAACGTGAGACCCCAGGCCTCTACCTTTGGAGTTCTTAGCCACACGCCAGAGAAAATGGACACCTTAATGCCAGAGAATGAAATGTGCTTTCTAAGGTGCTGAAGTATTTTGTGACCATCTTGAGTGGTGTCTAGATTCCCAACAGCAAATAAGTTCTTGAGCAATTCTAGTTGGACCTTTGGTTAGGGCAGATGACAGTTCCTCCATTCTGGCACACTGATGGAAACCGTAGTTGGTCACTGAAATTTTTTTTTTAATTTTTTTTTCAACGTTTATTTATTTTTGGGGCAGAGAGAGACAGAGCATGAACGGGGGAGGGGCAGAGAGAGAGGGAGACACAGAATCGGAAACAGGCTCCAGGCTCTGAGCCATCAGCCCAGAGCCCGACGCGGGGCTCGAACTCACGGACCGCGAGATCGTGACCTGGCTGAAGTCGGACGCTTAACCGACTGCGCCACCCAGGCGCCCCTGAAATTTTCTTTTTAATGGATTTTAGAAAATTAAAAATCTCTTAGAATTATTCTTACATGCTGTTTATATTGGCGTATTATGTGAGCTTGGGGAACATTAGCTTGTTTCATAAAACAATGTAATTAAGTGTTTGCAAGATTCTGAAATAAATATGGTGTTTTAAATATCCGTGTCATCCCTTTATAGATTCAAAGTTTTGTAAAGGGTGGAAGTGTTCTAAGCAAATATACGATAAAACGTTGTTCACAGTAAGTCAGTATCAAAGTTCAAGGTAATCACCTGGGTGGCTCAGGCAGTTAAGCCTCCGACTCTTGATTTCTGCTCAGGTCATGATTTCACAATTCATTGGGATCAAGCCCCACGTTAGGCTCTGAGCTGACAGCACTGAGTCTGCTTGAGATTCTCTTTCTCTCTGCCTCTCTCTCTCTCTCTCTCTCTCTCTCTCTCTCTCTCTCAAATAGAAACATTAAAAAAAACAATGCACTCTAGACAAAGAATTACTACCAAACAACTCTGATTACTCCTTCTACTAGACTTCATTCATTTGTGTCTACATGCATTCATTCATTCATTCAACAAATTTACTGGTAGTGCCCTTGGTGGGTCAGCCATTACCAAGTGCCCTAAGAACTTAAAAATATGTCTAATAAACACTTGTTAAACTGGGGCGCCTGGGTAGTTCAGTCAGTTATGTGTTGGACTCTTGATTTCGGCTCAGGTCATGATCTCATGGTTTGTGAGATCGAGCCCTGCTTTGGGCTCCATACTGTCAGGGTGGAGCCTGCTTGGGATTCTCTCTCTCCCTTTCTCTCTTTACTCCCCTGCTCATGCTCATGTGCTCTCTCAAAATAAATCAACAATTACAAAAAATTAAAAACCTGTTAAATCCATATTGGATAAATGGAAGAACAAAACATAGTACTTTGTCTCTGGTCCCTCTTCTAGTACAGAGGAGAATACAGATAAGAACCAGTCTGTTAACCACATGGAGGAGGAACCCAGTGCCCAGTTTAGGCAGTGAAAGAAAAATTGCTGAAGTAAACTGTCTCTAATAGGAAACCTGAAAAATCAGTACTGAAAAAAAGTTCATTACTGGCCTGGTTTATGCGGGTGATGGGACACTTTGGACATTTACTCCCCAGAGTTAATAGGAGAGGTGAAGCAAGAGGGGTAGAAGGGGGGGGGGGCGGTCATCAGTCCCTGTCCTGGTGTTGTGATTGCAGATGCTTTGGGTGTGGGCCGACTGCTGTCTTAGCACAGGTGATTAAGAGCTTCCTTGGGGAGCCTTTCAGTCATACCTTGGGGAAATTCAGCCTTGTGGTTCTACCCAGCCACTTGAAGTTGCTTCTGGAGCTCCATCCATGCCACGATAGGGGCTGGAGGGGAATTTCTCTGGGGTGCTGGGTCACCTCTCTGTCTGTTCAGGATCTTGGATCTCTTTCAACTTAATCAGTCCTGTCAGCATCCAGTTCACTTAATCATTTCTAACTTAAAAAGAAACCCTTGAACCCCACACCCACCAGTTACCACTCTGTCCTCTCCTTGCCTTCGTTGGCAGTTTCTCAAAAGAGTAGTCTACACCCAATAATCTCCATTTCCTTAGTGTTCCTATCCCCCGCCAATCAAACTGCCAGATTCAGACACCCACTCTGCAAAACGCGCAAGCATTATTTAGCCCTGATCCTACCAGACAGCTCACCGATATTGACTCTGGTTGCTCCCAGTCTCCACCTCTCTTGGCTTTCTGTGTATCACCCTGGCCATGGTTCCTCCTGTAAGTCTGAAATACGTCGGTCTCTTTTTCGAGCTTCCCTTTTCATATGATCCCTTAGATACTGAATTTCTTTCAAGACTCAGGTAACATCTCTCCTCCTTCTCTATTCAATTCCTAGATGATCGTGACCATTCCCATGGTTTTAAATATTATCCGTATATCAGCAGTTCCCAGTTTACATTTTCAGCCCGATGAGCTTCAAGCTCATTTACCCAAATGCCTGATCAACACTTGGATACGGATATCGCACAGACAGCTCGGATGTGACATACCCCTGACGGACACCTTGACATTCCTGATGTTCGGAAACTGGTCTCAGAAAAAACAATTTCACCTAGATATTTTGTTTAAAAAAAAAACAAACAAACAAAAAACAAAAAACCCCCCCAAAACCAAAAAACAATAAACAACAACAAGAAAACCAGGGGTACTGAGTAGCTCAGTCCATTGAATGGCCAACTCTTGATTTCGGCTCAGGTCATGATCCCAGGGTCATGGGATCAAGCCCCGTGTTGGGCTCTGTTCTGAGTGTGGAGCCTGCTTCAGATTCTCTCCCTCCCTCCCTCCCTCTCTCTCTCTCTCTCTCTGCTCCTCTCCTCTGCTCGTGTTCTCTCTCTAAAACAATTTTAAAAATAAAAAATAAGCAGACTTTGATTTGCCTTTTTGCTTCAAGCAACTGTGGTGATGTTTTCACAAACATATAGCTATCTCCAAACTCATCGAGCTGTATACATTAAACACATACAGCTTTTTGTATGTCAGTCATTCCTCAATAAGTCACTTAAAAACCAAAGAAAAAAAGCCTTCACAGTTCTCTTACTCTCAACTCCTACACCCAGCTAATCAGAAACACCTTGTAATTGATGTAAAAAAAAAAATCACTCAATTCTCTCCTCCCTAATGCCGCATTCTTAATTCAAGCTGTCCCCATCTCTTACAACTGCTCTGGCCAGCTGTGCTGTGCCTCATTTCAGTCCGTTGCCCACATATCCATAGATCCAAATTTACTATGTGGAACAGGTGGATCAGTCAGCTGCTTAAGCCCCAGCAATGCTGGAATGGCTCTATCTTTCATGTATGTATTTCCATGATGCAGTACTATAGAGCAGTGAGAAAAATCGGTTCACGTCTTACATAATGATGTGGATAGACGTCAAACATAATGTTGGGGAAAACCAGCCCACAACAAAAGGCTTTCATGATTTCATTCATGGGAGGCTAATGAAAGGGGCGCGATGGTGGTGGAAGTCAGTGTCGAGTTCGCACATGGGTTAGTAACCACCATAAGGAATTGCACGGGACATCTTCTATGACAGCCACCTTCACGTCTTTACTTTGTGAAAATTCACCGAACTGCATGGTCAGGATCGGTGCATTTTTCTTTATCTACATTATGCTTCAATATAAAGCTTACTTTAAAATCCACATAAAACGTGTTTGGGTCTTTCTTATTTTTTTTGAGTTACCACTCTGGGTATGTTAAAACTAAGAAATAAAAATGGTAGAATTTTCTGCTGGGTAATTATTGGGCATTTAGAAAAACACCTAATTGTACCTTCAACTGACACACCAGAGTGATTTCAGAAAGCCTTGGTTAATACGAAAAGTGTGTGTTCTGAATGAATAATATCCTGTTGTTAGAAAAGTAAACATCCAGGCCTATGATTAAAAAATGTTAATACAACTATGGTAAAGGAAAGAAATTAAAAAACATCAACAAAGTCTAGAAATACATTACAAGTTCTCTTCTGGTCGCTAGGTTGACAGAAACAGAAACACTCTACTGTTTGAATGGAGAAAATAACAGAGGAAAATAACAGAAGCCACGCTTTGCAAACCATATTTAAAACATGAATGCTCCCCCTTGTACTTGTCAGATTACTTTGCAAGCGCTGAGGGCTGATATTTATTATCTCAGGTATCTAGATATAAAAAGAGCTTGAACACCGATTTCAGTTTTAGAACTTTGGAGTTACTTGGACATATTTCTTTTTTATGTTTGTTTGTTTGTTTGTTCGAGAAATATAATAGCAGGCATTCCCGGGTGAAAACTCTACCCCAGTAAATAGGACATAGCCTGTAATAACACACAATAATAAATTGATTTTGAATTTACGAGACAAAATGGTAATAAACTTTCAGGACAAATAATGCTTGAAACTTCTCAATCACCAAGTATAGGGGAAAATATAAAGTAACAATTTAGCAAGTCATGTAAATTATAGCATTAATTAAGTTCTTTCAGTGTGAGAGTCATATTTACCTAGACAATACGAAAACATTGAAGACTAATCATTTGGATAGAGGATAATAATTATTAAGCAGGCAATTAATTATAAGAATTATTAACCTGAGTAAGCAGTTCATTTAAAATTTATAAATCATTCACTACCCTTGAAAGCACCATTATCCTAAATCATTGAGAGTTCCATATATTAAGGTTAGCGATAACATTACAGCTATATTTACTATAGATGTTTCCTTACTTTTCTCATCTTTATTACTGGAATAAAAGCTGTTAAATTTCTCTATTAACGTAGCTTCCCTCCTGTCCTTTGATTATTTTTCATAAACTTTTATGATATTTTTAGCAGAAAATCAAAATTTTTACCGATTCTCGCTACAGACCTTTCTGCAGGCATTCAAACATATTCCTAAGATCTATTTTTATATAGTTTTTAATAGGTAAGATTTTGCAGTATTTTAAGGTTCCCGGCGGGGGCGGGAATCTCTACAACAAATAGGAGTTTCATTATCGGTGTGAAAACAACTTCATTTTTCCATTCTCAAATGATTAACTCCATTTTACAGCATCTGACACACGTCAGCCTGAATGATCTCTTCCCTGTGAGGATGGGGGTGGGGGCGGGGAGTGGGGCAGATGGATGTTGCAGTCAGTCACGAGCACGGAGCACGACCCCTTCAAATTCCATTTCACGACTCACTTCGTGTTCAGAGCTGAATTTGCATGAAAATCAAATTCATAAATTCAGCCACGGCTTTGATCAGGAATTTTGCGGTTGTTATTGTTCTTTTTGAATTGTTGTAAAAGTCATGGCAGATGGTAATGTTTCTTGAAATGACTGTTGATACCCGTTTCCTTTCCTCTCCCACCAGAGCGCAGTGCTAGAAAACCTTTAGCACCTCCCTATGATCGGGCCATCTTGGAAATTCAATGGCCCTTCCACCCAAGACCCTCATTTCGTATATGCAGAAAGTAAAGCTCCAACCTGAAACAGCCCTCTCTAACTCCCAACCCAGGGACCTTTCCAAGAGGCCAGTAGGGCCTCCAGGAAAGTGAGTGCCAAAGTCTGGGCAACACTGTGAATTATCACGAACTCTGTTATAAAGACAATCAAGGGGAAAGAAAGCAATTTACATTCACATACAGGGAAAGGATGCACGCACACAGGCTATGGCTATATTATGCCTTTACATAGAATATCCACATTTTTGTCTGCTAGGCAGGAGGCTAGGCTTGGGTGACAGGAGGATGGACCTTAGACGTCCTGCTGAGAGCCCCAGATGAGGACCTGAGGACAGCCCAGGGACCACCCCACTCCACCGGCCCAGCAATTGGTTTGCGGTTACGACATCCTGGCAGAGGAAGAGTTAAATTTGTTGTGCATATTACACTTTGCCCAGTAAGCAGCCACTTGTCCTGATGTGACCTTTGTCTCTAGAATAGAAACAATGTTGAGGTTTCCCTACCCCCCTGCAGGCATGTCAAATGTATCATGGGAAAGGACACCCCTCTTAGGCTAATTGTTATGTAACCCAGGCCGGTCACTCAAATGTTGTGACCCTAGACCCACCCGCAAGAAAAAAATGACACAAGCCCACACCCGGGTCTATCCCCTGGCTATTGTCTCCCTTGACTCTCTTTCCTCCAATGAGTGCTTTAATAAAACTTTGCTCTGCTTTCCTTTCCTTTTGCTATCCTATATTCTTTACCGTGGCAGTGAAAAGAACCAGGCTTCATTTCTTTCCTATCTAAATATATATCTTAGATATATTTGAAATACATCCTATCTAAAATATGTTATCTTGGTAACGTATCTAGATATACTAAGAAAATTATAAGTGGAAATAAATGAATTTACACACATAAGCAATTACTTTATATTTCTTCTATACATGTGTATTTATATATGTACATATGTCCCTATCGATGATATTCATAACAATTAGCTAAAGAACACTGATTGAGAGCGTTGGAGTTGGAATGCGAGGAACATTTGAATCTCAGATCCGCTGCCCGATGGCGGTAGGACCTTGGACATGTTGTTTCACATCTTGCAGACTTTAAAAAATACCTATTTACGGGATGGGTATGTGGACTAAATGAACGGCTGTTTGTAAGTGTTTACCACAATGCCTGGTGCAAGCCCCTGAAGAGGTTATTCTCAAGTTTCGAAGAAATGGTCTGTGCACGCGTGCGAGTGCAATGGCCCACACCACCAGGTGCCAGGAAGTGGACCACTGCTTCTTGTGCCTAAGCATCCAACTCCTATCTACCATGAGAGGTCGGTACAAAGGATCTGCTGGTTACAGGTGAGGGCACAAGCCTTAGAGGGGCAAAGAGGCTGGTTCCACAGCGGCTGATGGGGACTGCTCATTTGTACAGCACCACCGTGCATCCGGAAAAGTAGTTTCAATTTAAGTCACGCAAAAAGTCTTCTTTCAAGCACTGCGCATGTGTTTGTTTCAGCGGCCCGGGCTCGAAAATTAACCTCATTCTTAAAACGCCCATGTTCCTGAAACACTGGAAGACATTTTAACAAGGCATTAAAATTTCTACTCTGATACTATACAACTTTGGGTAAATAGTATTGTGAAATTAAAAAACAAAAAACTAAAACACCGGGCACCTGGGTGGCTTAGTCGATTAAGCGTCTGACTTGGGCTCCGGCCATGATCTCACGGTTCAGGGGTTCAAGCCCTGCGTTGGGCTCTGGGCTGGCAGCTCAGAGTCTGGAGCCTGCTTCGGATTCTGTGTCTCCCTCTCTCTCTGCCCCTCCCCTGCTTGCATTCTGTCCCTCTCAAAAATAAATAAACATTAAAACAACAACAACTCCTCTGACTTTCAGATCTGCTTTTTGCAGCACTAAGACATCACTTTTAGGTAGATTTGAAAACAATGATCACCACCGTAAGAAAGAGAAAACAGACACCTGTTGTTTGGAACTTGAACCACACACCGTGCTGTGATCTGATATCTCAATAACCGTTAATCCATTTCCAGGCTAGGACCCAACATTTCTGTTCAGTAACTTAATTTAAAAAGTATCTCTTCCGCATGCAATATATAGGAAACAAGCCAAGAAACGAAACAAAAATTATCTTGATTTGATTGCCAGCTGGTGCTTTGGACTAAATGGCCAACCACCAAAGAACCGCCATTCCTGTCATACAGAAAAATAAAATGAATCTCTTGCTAAGCTTGCTAATACTTCTGACTGTTGAAAAATTATCCTAAGAAAAAACTAATTGCTCCAGTGAAACACAATGTCCTCTCAGCCACCGTCCATCTGGAAGCTCAGAGAGACAAATATAAAACTGCTGGCAGTAGGGACTTTGGATTAATACAGCTATTGATACATGGCTGTTAATCACCTTTTCTTGCTGAATTTGCTACAGTCAAGTTAGGATCCCATTCTCAGTGCAAATCAAGTGTTTTTGTTTGCTCACACTATTCTTTAAGTGGTGAAGTCTTCTTTGTGTAGTTGTGTTATATGTATGAGTATAACATACCAACACGTATCTACGTGCATACACACATGCATATACGAATGTTCTAGGCGTCTAAAATACATTGTAAAATAAATTGAAAGCCCACAATGCATACTCTCTGGTTTGCAATTATAATGAATAATTGCTGGTCATTTTCATGACATTATTTATGAGTATTAACGCTATTTAGAAAAATAGGAGACATGCTTTTGAAAATGGGATTGGGGGTTAGACTGAGGTAGGCGAATCCCTAAGTCATACTCCTATCTGTGTGCCAAAAAACGTGAACTGTTTAGCAATTTCCCGGCTACCCCTAGTTCCTCACACATTTCGAGTATTTAACATAGATTTTTCTCTAAGAGTTGAGCCAATGTGCAATTTCTTGTCCCTCCATTTAACCTGAAGTTTCCTAGAAGGGAACATAGCTCCCTTTCTAAAGATTTGCAAACATGGCAAATTCCACGCCAGCCGAGATTTTGAGAGGGGTAAATCTTGTGAGATAGCCTGACTGATTTTCAAACGCCCTAGAAACGACACTAGCATATGGAAGACCAACAGCCCTCACACAGCAACTTGTGTCTTAACACACCTGACGGACCTCTTTAGAACGACCACTTAGCTCTGAAGCTACTTGACCTGTAAAGGTATCCAGCTCCGAAAATCCCATTGCACGCTTACCTTGTTGGTCAACGGTACGAAAAATAAAAGAAGCGCAGTATGGCGAAGTCTTTACAGAAAAAAAAAGAAAGTGATCACAATTTTGAAATTTCCAATGAAAAAAATACAAACTCTTGTGTGTATAATGACATAATTTCACGTTTCGACTTCTTCACAGCTCATTACTTAATCATCTTTGTATTGCAGGGACACCGTGGAAGTCAGGTATCAGTCCGTTGTTCGTTAAACTTCTATCTTATTCATGTAAAACTGCATCATTTGGAAGAACGTAATGTAAGTGGATACGTTATTAGCACTGATGATAATGAACTCTGACAAGTCATGCTGACCTATGGAAATTAAAGCCCAGAACTTCTTTTTCAGAGGAAAGGAATGGAAACGCTCGTTTGAAGGCGTGTTCTACCTACATCTACATGCGGCGTCATGATTGAGGACGGGGAGAGTTTTCATCTCATATAGAAAGTTGACTCTCTAGCCGTTATTATATGGTGGAAATGAAATTTCCTAACCTATTTAGCTGAACCAGGTGCGCGTTATCTTTCACACTGATATCTCACGGCCTTCCTTCCCGTAACTACCGCTGTGTTCTCTGCCTACTGTGGGAGAAAGGAGATAAACGTGCTATTCCATGAGAATGACAAAGTATCTCCTATTTATTATAGTCAGATAAGAATCTGCAGGAAGAGTAATTTCAAACTGCATATAATGAGTGTAGTCTTGAATTATTTGTATTTTGTCGCAATCTACGGAGGTGGAAATAACACTTGATGGGCTCTGTTCTTTTTTGTTACGGATATTTCCATACGCAGTAATTGGGGAACAAGAAAAAGAATTTCGAAACGTATTTAGCAAGGATCCAGTGCCATGAAGGTTTATGAAATGTCTCAATAACCACCTTCCGTACCAAGGAGCTTAAGTTACTAAGTCGTCTACTAGCACGTAAGGCTATTCTCACGATGGCCTTCACTTCACACACCCACGGGCCCCCAACTCTGCGGGGTTTTAATATATTTTTTTTCTGCCTGGTCATTTTTAGAGACTTCACCTACTTGTGATAATGTGATTACAATCAAAGACAACTAGTGTGTCAAATAAGAAAACTTTGGAGACGTCTTCTTAAATTACTTTCTAATATAAATCGAAATAAGGTGATTAATTTTTTATTTTGATTTCCAAGCCCCTGTTGAGATTGGAAAATGAAAAATCACTCACACAGTAAAACTTTCTATCTCAGTGCAAAGTCTCCCTGTCATAAATCATACAGCAGCATGTAGATGCAAATGAAGCATTCCTTCAAATTAGGATTTCAATTCCTTTCACATTATAGCACCTGCCCATGCATGACCTTCAGAGAGGTTTTTTTTTTCCCCCAGAATTCCCGAATGTGACAGGCAGTGTAACATCAAGGAGATGCAGTGTGTTTCTATAGGAATGTGTCAGTCAGCAGAGTGCATATGATCAGCAAGTTTCAAGGTTAGAAGGGAAGGCAAAACTCACTTAGTTCAGCCATATGTTCCGATGCCTGAAGCATCTCCACAGGGTGGCCGACTCCAGAGCTGGGCTGCTTGGGTTTTGATGCTGGCTTCTCCCTTCACTAGCTTTTGGCATCAGGCCAGATACCTAACCCGTTCGTGCCTCATTTTCCTGGCGTGTGAGATGGCAGTGAGAGTCACAGAACTGCTCTGTGGCATCATCACAAGGACTAGATGAGTTAGGACACTTAGGGTAGTGCCGCTACCCACCCACCTTTCCTCATCCGCCACAGGGAGTATCTGGTGTTAGTGGGGGGACCTCCAGGGAGCCGGTTATTTGGCGATCAGTAGAGATGTCAAGGAGATGTGCTTCTGTTAGGTCCCAATGCATCTCCTTAGAGATTCTTCGCTTCTTCTTGTTCTCCTGATCCTGTCCCTTAGATTCACACGGCAAAAGCTGAATCCTGACTTTCCCTGAATTGTCTTCAAATAAGGGAATTCAGCGTGGGCTCCAAATTCAGACAGAATGGGTAGGGAATCGGGAATCTACGTGGTCTAGTAAACTAAATCCTCCAATATTGCCTCATGACTTAAGAAACAAAACAAAACAAAACAGAACACAGAGAGGGGCTCCTGGGTTGCTCCTTTGGTTGAGCATCAGACTCTTGATTACAGCTTGAGTCATGATCCCGGGGTTGTGGGATCAAGCCCCGCATCAGGCTCTGTGCCGCGTGTGGAGCCTGCTTAAGATTCTCTTTCTCTCTCTGCTCCTCCACTGCTCCCTCACTCTCTTTCTAAAATAAATAACATAGGGACACCTGGGTGGCTCAGTCGGTTAAACTTCTGACTTCAACTCAGGTCATGATCTCATGGTTCCTGAGTTCAAGCCCTGCATCGGGCTCTGGACTGTCAGCTCAGACCCTGGAGCCTGCTTTGGATTCTGTGCCTCCCCCGCCTTCTACCATCCCTTCCCTGCTCATGCTTTCTCTCTCTCAGAAATAAATATTTAAAAAATAAAATAAATAACACAAATTAGAAAAAAAAAAAGACCAACAGAGAGGGACAACGTGATGGCACCCAATTCTTAAAGGTGTTGTAGGGTCAAGTGAATTTAAGTGCCTAGGATTTACTTAATGAAGATGATGTCAATAACAATGATGATGGTAGAAAGATACAGATTCTCATACTAGGTTAAATATTAGGTTACACTAAACAAACTGGGAGATCTTGGTATATCACTGAATACCAGAGTTTTTACCCCACTGAAGTTTCCCTTGTTCCCGTGGCCCTCAACTGATTTCTGTTGTGGATAAATTCTGTTTCCACAGTTCGGACAATGAAGTCACCTTGGCAATATGCTTCATCTACTTCATTGGTGAAAACCCGTCTTGGAAAGGTTGCACATCTCATCTGAAATTTTCCCTGATACAGAAACATGATATCCAATTATCTACTCTTTATGCTAAAAAAAAAAAAAAAGAAAAAGAAAACTAAAAAACAAAACACACAGCAGCAACAACAACAACAAAAACCCATCCTTCCTGTACAAACTTCCTCCAACAGAACCACATTTCTCCCCACGTTAGTCAGGATTTTGTTTTCATGGTACAGTGAACTATTTTTCCCTGAATTGTTTTTACTGTGTGTTTTCTAAGCAGGACTAAGGATGCTGATAAGACAAAGTAACACATCATCTGTCACTAAGAGAATTATGACCGCCTTGTAACTTCATTTGTGTCTCCACCATTCATCTTCCAATCTGCAAACGGCCAATCATCCCTCTACAACAGAAATGTTTCCTTCATTGATTAAAATCTTCATTGGCCAACGTCACCTACAGAATGAGACGTCTTCCCAAGGCACCCAAAGCCCTCTCTTATCATATTTCTCACCAAGTTTCTTTCTTTTTGTTAAGTTGCTTGTATCTTATACCGCATGTCCACCACTAACCTGGAATTTACCCAATTATTTCATGGTACCTTGTGCCTTCCTATCATACCTGATGTTCTGGCGGCATGGAAACACTGCCACCTGCACCTCCACTTACACACACGTGTGCGGGCGCGTGGGCACACGCACATCGTTTATCTTGAAAACTCTTTTTGAAGTATTTCCTGTTTCCCTTCTTACCGCTTCTGTGCTGTACTTTCATGGATCACACTGGATCCAGTTTTCTGCTTTACCTCTCTGTCTCTGTGAGATCGTGAACCGTGGGGTCTATTTTCCGCTTTTGTGTATCTGCTGTGACGTAGACCAAAACTTAGAGCAAATACACGGTAGCATTTGCGAATGTGGAATCAGTCGCCAAAATGAGTGAGTTGCCATCCATCCACCCCCCCCCCCAAGCAAGGGTAACTTGGAACCACTTTCTAAATCCAATTCATCAGTATCTGACTCAGTATCTGTTTTGAGGAACAAATTAAAATGCTTAGAATAGTAGTTGGCATTTGGTAAATATTCAACTCGTGCCAGTTATTAAGTATTTTTAAATCACAGGGCAGTATACACAGATAGGAGCAGAATATAAATTAAAACCAAAAATTAAGCCAGCTAAGCTCTTGACATTTAAATTTTTATGTTAAAAAAATCAAAATAGGGTGAAGTCCTCTTTTTCCAACCTTCTTCCTATTCTCAATGATATTGTAAATGATAAATTATTCATTACGTGAACCATTTAGTAAGCATTCAATTTGTACTAATCACTAAGTATTTTTAAATAATTGAGTAACCATTTTATGTATAAAATGATAGAGTGTTCCTGGTATTCAAGAATAAAAATATTCAGTAAATTTCCAGAGAGGAAAAGCAACACACATCCAAGTTGGGATACCTGAATTATATTCTATCATCACCCTCAAGGTTCTTTACATTGAGGTCTTTAGCTATAACGTCATATGGTTTCTAAGGGACTAAGGTTATTTTTTTCTTAACACTAGGCAGTTTATTTTTAAACTTTTATTTAAACATTGGTGTTTAAGTGAAATTTCCTTAGTTTCACCTGCTTATTTTTCACTTAAAGTAAAAATAAATATCGAGATTTGTATTAAACATATGTATAAACATTTAATTTAAAAATACACTGAGCATAAAAAGCAGGATTTGCTTCCTTGCTCCTGGGTATGAAAAAAAAAAAGTTCTGCATTGGAGACAAAAAAAACTTTTTTGACAACCAGATGACAGACCATTGTTGGCAGTTCCTATTTTCTATCATTTGTCTTGGTTTTCATTAAAAATACAGAATGTGATTTATTTTTAAAATACATGGTTTCCAGGGAGCCTGGGTGGCTCAGTTGATTAGGCATCTGACTCTTGATTTCGGCTCAAGTCATGGTCTCACCATTTGTGAGCTCAAGCCCTGCATGAAGTCTGCTTGGGATTCTCTCTCTCTCTCCCTTTGCCCCCGCTCTCACTCTCTCTCAAAATGAATAATCTTTAAAAATGTTAAAATATACTTTTTTCCATAAACCTATCATCTATTTGTGTATGTGCTCTTAAAAGCACCCAGAATGAGGTTCCCCAAAAGTAAACAATTTTTTTTGGATGGTTAGACTTAGGGAAATGTTTTAGTTTTTATTTGTATACTTTTGTTGTCATTGCTTGAATTGGAGGCATTTGTCATTAAAAATAATGGCAGGCAATAGTCTCTAAATGGAAATTTCTGGATTCTTTTTAGCCCCCTCCCCCAATCTTTGTGAAAATATCCAAAAACCAACAAAAGGTCAGATTGGATGGGTCTGCTCTACATATCAAATCCTTCTAAAGATCATAAGATTGAAGTTATGTAAGCAACTTTATATAATTTTTAGAATTCATATATCCACTTGGCATCTATTGTAGAAACCCAGATGGCATTAAAAAGAAGAGGAATTTTCCACATTTTTAATGCCATTATGGTCTCCCTACCATAAAATTGAATCAAGGAATAAAAATATTCATTATGTAGTGAGAGCGTTTATGTAATATATAATTGTGAAAATATTATGGAAATTGCTGGGTAGTCAAATGTAAAAGGAACTTCTGTGTTTGCCTGTCTAAAAAAAAAAAACACAACCGGACCACATAAGCTTGGGCACTCTTCATATTTTGCCACAGGCAAAAACCATTACGGCAATCCTTTTTATAGGTGCTTATGGTAGAAAACACATTTTCAAGAATCAAGACAATTAGCTAAACACTCCAGAGGCAGACAATGTTGGGGTGATGCTGAGTGGCTCTGCTCTGGCTGTCATTTCAGAAACAGGAAAGAGATAACATTATTTTAGTTTTTAATAGCTGGTTAACATTTGGCTCGTGTGCGTCTGCAGACAGCAAAGATCAGCTTCATTTCATCTAACTACATCTGACTCCAGGCAAGGACAAGTGGATCGATTCTCTGTATGATGGAATGCTAAATCAGGGCCTCAAAACTGGTTGGCCGCGATATTAAACCATAAATATCCACTTGCTTGTAGATGAGCTTCCATTTCGAGCCTATTCACTAATGCTTCTCTGCCTTTTCTCCATTTCTCTCCTCGAGGACTGGTAGACTTCGTAAGCACCTGCCCACCCCGCACACCACAGAGCAAACACAGTCGACCAAACAGAAAGGCGTCAGCCAAGGTGAAAACGAATGAAAAGGAAAAATTTTTTTTAAAAAATGGTTTCAACCATTTAAAGGAAAACTGCACCAGGGGTCTGATTTACCCAGGCAATCATGCCTTCCTTTCTCTCTTCATCATCAACGTATGGATCCTAGCCTAGAATTGTCTGGTAGCCACAGAGAGACGAAAACAAAAGTAAAATAGAGACGATACAATTTTTCATTTTTTTTTAAAGTTTGTTTGGAGAGCGTGGGCACGTGCGAGCAGGGGAGGGGCAGAGAGAGGGAGACAGAATCCCTCGCAGCCTCCATGCTGCCAGCACAGAGCCCAATGTGGCGCTTGATCTCGTGAACAAGCGATTTTGGCTCAGGTCATGATCTCAAGAGTCACGCACACTTAACCAACTCAGCCACCCACGTGCCCCAAGAAGACAAATTTTAAATGCTGTCAGTAATTCTCTTGGTAGTTTCCATCAATGTCCAACACAGACACAGAGATTTGGGCCAGAAGTTGACAAGCCCTAGCCTCTTAGGTGTCTCAAATAAGTGAGTTCAAATCACTTCCTAACTAAATCCTTGGGCACAGCACGTATTCCACTAAAACTGAGTTTTCCCCACATCCTACTTGGACACCATCATAATACATGATAATAATAAAGGTGCCAGTTTCGTTGTGATTGTGGGGACTGAATAAAATGATGCATATGGATTTCTCAGCAGAACCCCAGGAAATAAGCGTGCTGGGTGAGAAGGATTCATTCCAATTACGTTACATACAAGCATTCTTCCACAAAGGGCTCCTTAAGTCTCAACTCTACCCCTAGAGAAGGCTGAAAGCTTATTAGAATGTTTAAGTACTAATTCCCACATCCCAGGGTCCGAGCACCTTAGTCATCCCGTCTGATTGACAGATTCAATTGGAGCCTCTGCAGGAAGTTTTTAGCAACGAAATGCCCAGGATTCTGGGGCGCCTGAGTGGCTCAGTCAGTTAAGCATCTGACTTTGGCTCAGGTCATGATCTTACAGTTCATGAGTTCAAACCCCACAGTGAGCTCTGTGCTAACCACTCAGAGCCTGGAGTCTGCTTCAGATTCTGTGTCCTCCTCTCTTTCTCTATGTTCTTCCCCTGCTCACACTTGTTCTCTCTCTCAAAAATAAACATTAATATATACACACACACACACACACACACACACACACACACACATATATTCCCAGGATTCCTAAGCTTAAGTAGTTTTTATCGAAGCTTAAGGAAGAGCATGATGAAAAGGCAAAAGTCACTATGTCCCCCATTCCCTTTGGATCCTGAAGATGATGGGAGCTGTTGCCCTCTACAAGGAAGACAGCAAAGCCAAGATCACCTTCCAGGATGTCCGGGCCACAGCAAAGCCCCTCCCGAGGATTGCCCGTGCCGTCCAACGCAGCTTGGAGTGGTCCCCATCCTCGGTTCTGGATTCCTGCAGTCACCTCAAACTGGCCCCTCCGGCAGTGCCTCTAGTGGCACAAATTTCCTGGAGGACCCCGTGTCCCTTGTTTACCCAAAAAGTACTTGGCTTTCAGAATGGGTAGCTGTCTATGGACCTGTCCATCCCCCCTGAGAGCAGTGAAGAGCAGTGAAGTAGGATCTCCAGGAGGGAGAGCACACCTCTATGCTAGAATTTCTTCAAAAATGACTTCTTTTTTTTAAAAAAAAATTTTTACATTTATTTTCGAGAGAGAAAACGCAAGTAGGGAGGGACAGAGGATCCCAAGTGGGTTCTGCACCGACAGCAGCAAGCCGGAGGTGGGGCTCAAATTCACCCATTGTGAGCTCATGACCCGGACAGAAGTCAGGCGCTCGACCAACTGAGCCACCCAGGTGCCCTTCAAAAAATGCTGCTTAGCGAATCTGGTCGATGCTGCACGAAGCCTCTTTAGGTTGACACACAGCTCAAGTAAAACACCCGGTGTCCCCGGTTCCTGTTCTTCTGAGCCTCGTGGTACCACCCAGGCACACCGATCAGGCTGTCCATTTCCCCGCTGCCTTGATGACAGATCGAAAGGAAATTTTTATTTGCCTGGACAGAGCTGTGTGCGTAGACACTCAGCATCTTCCTGCAGGAACTTACGTCTCTTCCCTTGGGCTGGGTACCCCCTTCCTACAGACGCTTGGGCCCTTCCCAAAGTCGCATTTAGACCAGGCACTGAGGACTTTTATGACAAGGGACAGCCTTAAGTGGCTAACTCAGGCAAATACAAGTGTCAAGACCTTGCTTCTTCTGACATCTGAAGCACCAAAGAAATCTCTTTAAAAGATATTAAGGGAAAAACTATTTGATGGAGGAGACATAACGTTTGTAGGTTAATCAGATGGATGCTGCATAGGAGCTGAATTGAGTCTCTGTGCTTGCATTCTTTTCAAATGTGCTTAATGTTAATATAAATAATAAGTGTTGATAGTTAGATGCTATGTTTTGCTTTTTCTAATAAAATTTTTATAGTGGAAAGGCCATTATTACCTGCCTAATGTGTTCATCTATTCTCTTGATTTCCCCACACACAGAAGTAGCCTTCGCAAAATGATTAATCGTTTTTATGGTCACAATTAACTGTAATTGAAGCCATGCAGCTCAGGGAGAAAAGAGCAGTCCCTAAAAGGCAGCCTTAAAGCCCATAAAGAGACAGGAACATAATATGTATAGAGTCCACTTAGACTTCTAGTATGAGGATTAAAGCTCATTTTGTGGTCACTGTTAAAAATACAATGCTGTAAGCATTCACTTTTAAACAAGGTTTAAAAGCAGAGGCGTGCTGGAACCAGCTTGTACCAGCTCACAAGAAAGCCACGTCTGTGAATTTCTTTTCAACCCTAGAACCATCCAGGAGTATTTACACCCCGGAAATTGGCAAAAGCTATCAATCGGGATGAGGGTTCCCTTTTCTTTTGTTTTCTTCTCTCTGAGAATCTACCAACACACTCCTACTTAAAAAAGCAAATTTGAAATGTAGTTAAAACAGAGCTCCTGCCAGAAAGATATTTGGGGATAAAAATTGACCAGATAAACGCAACAATTACCTGAATAAACCACTGCTTCTCAACCCTTCCTCTTTCTGACTTTATTCATTATCTTACTACCTACCAACTATGGCTCCTACAAGTAATATTTTCTCCAACACCCCCCTAATAAATTTCCTGTTGCCTCCCTGTTTTATACTTTTATCATTCTTCTCCAAAACCTGCCATTTACTTTTACTGATATTCACTTCTTAGCTTTGTCAATAACCACCCATGATCACTATGTACCTCAGATGCCAGTTCCCCTAGATTTCAGAAAGCGAGCTTTTTGTTGAGAGCCTCAGTCTTAAAATTCCAGCACATCGTGAATGAGAAAATTAGCGGTGCTGGTAGCAGAAAGAGCAGAGGACTGGGGATAACAGCAACCTTAGAAGTAAGTACCGCGTGGGGCACCTGGGTGGCTCAGTTGGCTAAGCATCAGGTTACGATCTCATGGTGAGTTCGAGCTCCTCGTCAGGCTCTGTGCTGACAGCTCAGAGACTGGAGCCTGCTTTGGATTCTGTGTCTCCCTCTTTCTCTGCCCCGCCCTTAATTGTGCTCCATCTCAATCTCTCTCTCTAAAATAAACAAACATTAAAAACATTAAAAAAAAATAAGTAGCACACGCTGCTTTCTCTACACTGTGCCAAGGGCTGATCTTAAAACTTTTCATTTACTTTTTATTTTTTTTTAATTTTTTTTTCAACGTTTATTTATTTTTTGGGACAGAGAGAGACAGAGCATGAGCGGGGGAGAGGCAGAGAGAGAGGGAGACACAGAATCGGAAACAGGCTCCAGGCTCTGAGCCATCAGCCCAGAGCCCGATGCGGGGCTCGAACTCACGGACCGTGAGGTCGTGACCTGGCTGAAGTCGGACACTTAACCGACTGCGCCACCCAGGCGCCCCTCATTTACTTTTTAAAATCAATCCTGTTAAGTACCAGGTATGGTTGTAATTGTCTCCCATTTAAGAGGGGTTATACTTTTTGATGAGGTCACACAATGACTATGCGGCAGAACAAAGATTTGAACTCAGTTTTTATTTCTTCTTCCCCCAGCATTCATGATCTCTCATGATCTGATTGGGGAGATGTGTTAATGCCTGGATTGGGTATGGTTGAAGGGCACCTTTGAGCACTCTAATATGCAAGAAGGAAGGGTGTGTAAAAAGAAAAAAGGAGGCACAGTTCATATTGAAGAATGACAAAATAGATCCTCAGTTAATCAGACGAGAGAAAAAACATTACGGAGGTGCAGGCATTTATGTAAAAAGATGGACTTTCTAATCAGAGTCCTGGATCAGAGTTCAGACTTCAGAATTCATCGTGGCTCTCTTGAACTTACTGACAAAAACGATTAAAATGTCTGATTAAAAATTGGGTTTAGGAATGCCTGAGTGGCTCAGGTGGTTAAGTGTCTGACTCTTGGTTTCTGTTCAGGTCATGATCTCATGGTTCGTGGGATTGAGCACCTTGTCAGGACTCGCATTCTCATTCCCCACCCCCCCCCCTCTCTCTCTCTCTCTGTTCCTCCCCTGGTCATGCTCTCCCTCAAAATAAACTTAAAAACATGGGTTTCCACAGTATGGAGCTTCCCCCCAAAATTAAAAATAGAATTACCATATAACCAAGCATTTGTACTACTAGGAATTTATCCAAAGGATACAAGAGTGCTGATTCTAAGGGGGCACATGCACCCCAGTAGTTATAACACCGTTATCAACAATAACCAAATTATGACAAGAGCCCAAATGTACATCAACTGATGAATGGATTAAGAAGAGGTCGTGTGTGTGTGTGTGTGTGTATGTATATATGTATACACACACACACACACACACACAAATGGAATACTACTTGGCAATGAAAAAGAGTGAAATCTTGCCATCTGCAACAACATGGATGGAACTGGAGGGTATTATGCTAAGTGAAATAAGTCAGTCGGAGAAAGATATCCTATGATTTCACTCATAGGTGGAATTTGAGAAACTTAAATGATCATAGGGGAAGGGAAGGAAAAATAAGACAGAAACAGAGGGAGGCAAACCATAAGAGACACTTAAAGACAGAGAAGAAACTGAGGGTTGATGAAGGTGGGGAAGATGGGTGGTGGGCATTAAGGAGGACACTTGTTGGGATGAGCCCTGGGTGTTATATGTAAGTGATGAATCATTGGATTCTGTTTCTGAAGCCAAGACTACACTATTATCTAACTTCAGAATAAAAAGACAAAAACAAAAACAAACAAACAAACAAACAAAAAACAGGTTGAGCCTTGAGCTCAGTGGCAAGAAAAAGCTGCCCCAAAGAATGAACAGCCAATGGTCTACTTAGAAATCTGGATCCCCATATTAGATCATTTATTTGGAATTTTATTTAACTGTGTGAAATAAACCACAGACATCTGTGGTTCAGTGATTACTGGTGATCCCCAGAGAAGAGAGGTACCCAAAGAGCTGTTAGAATTGCCTGGGATGGGAAAGCTCTGAGCCAGTCTACATTCTCTGTCTCGAATTGGGATCACATTCTCCATAGGGCACCTCGGTGAACCGGAGTTAGATATTACATGAAATTCTGGAGTCCTAGTACTCAGCACACTGTTGCCCGTCTCCCTTAAATTTTAACACCCACAAAGTCAAGAGTGTTATCAGTCTTGCAGATCATTTTATCTGTGGTACTTAGTACAGTGCCCCAGTGAACCAGTTTTGAATGAATGGATGAATGAATGAGGATTGTGGTGGCCACAAAAGTCCTGTCTGTCATTCTGTGGCAAAACCCACTGTGGGTGATCACCTAGACCTCTTTATACTTCTAATTTCAATACCACTTACTAATCACAAAATTTTTAAGGAAAGTTTAAACAACACATACATTGTTCCAAAACTAAGTTCATTTTATCCTGGCCATTTATAACCATAATGTACTTTTTGACAAATCATGGTATAAATTATTGATAGATCCTCAGGACCAGATTTTAATTTCAACCAGATTAAAAACAGATCAAATGTTATAAATGAATTAGTGGCTTTAGAAAGTGAAATTTCCCTAATTCCATTAAATTCTTTTTGACCCCCCAGTTTGACCCCATCTTAGCTGTCTGGCCTCCAGTAAGAGACACTTCGGCAGTATTGTTGGCTCACATAAATGCTGCAGGGTTACTTCCGGAGGAAGGCAGCACAATTATTAAGGTATATAGGTAATCACTGGCAGTGATATCTTTTTGATTATACAGATCAAACACATAAACAAACAAAGAATCAGTAAAACCTTGAATGGCGAGCATAATTTGTTCCAGCAAAATGCTTGTAATCTAAAAGCACTTGTGAATTTCAAGACAATTTCATTGTCTCACTTGTGATCATGTGACGTTCAGCATCATATACTACTCGTGTTGCAAGACATCACTCGCTTATCAAGTTCAAATTTATTAAAAATGTTTGCTCGTCTTGTGGAACAAGTTACTCGCGATCTAAGGTTTTACTCTAATTAGCATGTTAAAATCCTGCTATGGATCGTTGACTCAATGGTGCATGCGAGTAAGGAATAGAGTGGTTCACACAAAGCATGTTGCAAAATTTGGCCCTGCACAATTTGAGTTGGATTACATAGCCATCATAAAGAAATTCACAAGGCTGGTAATGGTAACCAGTAAAACTGATACATGTACAAATTCTCCATCATGAAGCAAATTTGTTGTATAACCACACAGAAAAGGTCTTAGTGAAAAATACTTTAAGTTATAATCAAAAAGGAAAAAGTGAAATAATTTTACATCACTGTACAGAATATCAATCAATGAAATAAATTGCATTAATGAAAGAAGCTCTAGAAAAGATTTTTCTTGACAAATTCTGTCAACACTGGTATAATTATTATGATTTTATTTATAAATATAGATGCAAGTTTCAGGAATGAAGTGATCACTTCATGCAGAGATACATAATATCTGTATTCCTATTCTTAGAAACAATCTTAACTATATTCTTCATTTTAGCCGAGGACAGCAATATTCTTAACTATTCCGACCTGTTGCCGCATAAAGTAGGCCTACGTACTTGGCCAATACTGCTGGGCTATCTCAAACTATCAGAAAGTACCAGTACTCCAGTGTATTGCATAATTTATGTGACAATTGTTTAAATTCAATGCCAATTATTTTATTGAAAGGTTACTTAATAACACATGTGGTCTTTTCTGTTTCAGTGGAATAACTCAGATTTGTGCAGAAAAAGTACTCAATCGCTCAACCCATCGATCTGATGTTTCAAAAACACATTTTAAAAGTTGATTTTGTAAATTTACTTCGAGAACTTCACAATCTTAGCACTCTCCCCAGGGATCTCGGAAGCCATTGGGTTCTGTGACGTGCTCCTCAAAACCTGATTTACTGGCGACTGTCAGCAATGTTTCCAACCCACACAAATAACCTCCGCATGAATCAGTTCATTAATGTGATGCTACATCACAACTATCCAAAAAGTTTTGAAAAAATTTAGACCTGGCTCATTTTACAAAGAAGTTGAATGAAGCAATTTGCTCCATATCACCAATTTTTAAGATTCCATTGTTTTCAGTCATCTCAACACCCCGTGTGGGGCTCAAACTCACAACCCTGAGATCAAGAGCCGCATGCCCTTACAACTGAACCAGCCAGGTGCTCCTAAACTCACCTGGTCTCTTAATGACAAGAGTCCTGGACGATCACTAATGACTCATAGTGATCAACTCACCTCAAGAAAACTAATTACATACTTGAAGTTTATAATCTTTTCAACTTTCAATATACCTGCCAATAACTGCTAATTGATTTATAAATCAATCTTGTTAATCTTAATCTTCTGTTTTCCATGGCACACCTTCAGATGATGTCACTGTGGAATTCAGAATTGAGCAGCAACTTTGAGCATGCAAGATGGATCTTTAAAAAAGAGAAACCAAAGTATTTGATGTGTCCACTATCCCACTACTGTCTCCGTTTTGGAAGAAATTAACTGACCTTCTATATCTTGTTTCCTTTTCTCACATCATTCAAAGAAAGAGAACTCAGGGTGAGCAGGTCAATTATATCAGATTGTGAAAACTCAACACTGCATCCTAAGTCATTCTAACATGCCCACCACTTTGTTCTGCACTGTGGAGAGGTGTTTGCACTCCACTTATTTGGAAGCCTATCATCTGATCAAGGCTCCACGGTTCCATCGAAGAAAAATATTAAGATCAGCTCCCAACATTTTTACGAGAATGAATTATGGGAGAAAGCGTGCCCATCAATGAATTCGGTCCTATTCAGTTTCATATTGCACGTGCATGCACCACGCACACAGTCTCAAGCACTTACAAGTTCACGGCTGTCCACACATACTCCCAGTTGTGCTTGACATAATCGCAATGTCCTGAATCTGCTTTGCTGTGCTGTTTCCTTCCCCGCCCGGGGCACAGGGCTTGTACTTCATCATTGAGAACTGACTCTGGTTATTGACTTGGAGGCAGTGAGGGAGAAAGTTTTATCCCACAAGGTACCTGCTTTCAGTAAGGCCTTCACTTGGCCTCCAGACCAGGGAAAGCTAATGTCCTTTGGAAAGCAGGGAACTTTGAAGATAAAAAGGCCTTGTATTTATCCACCCATGTATCCCCCGGTGAGTCAGAGGAACTAATTTTTTTCCCGTACCTTTAGTTTTGTTTGCGGGTCTGCGCTCTTATAACCAGAGCCTAAGCCTTATTTCCAGTATGTGGTTCTTTGAGGCTGCGGGAAGCCTCAAAGAGCCTCAAAGGCCTCAAAGCCCCAGTTGAGGTCCTCTGGACTTCACAACAATTTCTGTCTTAAATTGTCCGTCAACTGCCCTGGGATTGTCACATCTTTCTATAATTCTGTCAAAAACCATTCTACTTCATTATTCTGATGTATAGCAAGAATTTCTTAGGGTAGGTACGTGAGCTAGTATCTCCTTCTAAGTAAACCCAACCCTGCGTGCTAGGGACTGGTACCACCTCACTTAAGGACCAGTGATGTGATCACTGTTACTTTCATTCAGGAGGGCAATCCAAATCCTCAAGTCCATTTTGAAGATTTGTATCTTAAAAATACTTCTAATACAAATTGTCACAACCCGGGAAAACAGAGCCTGAGGAAAGGACTCAGGTTGCTAAAACGTTACTTGGGTGGTAAAAGTCCAGAGAAGAGGAAGGGAAGGAAAAAGAAAGTGAGGCCAAAGAACATGTTCTCCAATAGGATGGGAATGCTTCACATGGATCTATGGACGACACAGGCCATAGGATGCTCATTCAGCACTTGGGAATTCTCCAGAAGAGTTACAAGTACGAGTCTCATATTGGGGAAGAGAATAGAGGGGAAATTTATTTACTTGGTTCCTTTCCGTCTCCCCTTTCCTGTTAGTTTTCCCTTTTTAAGAGATAATGCCCGTCAGACCCAAACAGAAACCCAAACCTCATACCCTAAGGAGGGATACTTCCCCTTGCCCCCAATTTCAGAAGTCTGGCAGGTGAAATGACAACCAAGAAAGAGGGAGAGCAGAAAGCATTTGTGGGAGTCTGATAAAGTCAATGAAGGTTTTGTTTGCCAAGGGTCCACAGTTTCCACTCATTTCAGTCCACTCAGGCACCAACCCCCTTCGTTAAAAGTCCCAGCAAGCAATGTGGGGCATCCACTTCATCCATGAAAAAAAAATAGGTTCAACACAGAGACACCATTCATGCCCATAGGACCTTACAATTCAGTTGAAGAGGAAGGGGATACCAGAATTAAGAAGGCTTGTGGCTTTAGGTGGAATATAAGACTGTAGGTGTAGAATAAAGGGGTAGAGAGAAGTCGGAGTTGCTTTGCTAAAGAAAATTCTCTGAAAGATTGGATATGTTTGGTCTACATTTCTTTTAAAGCCAAACTTAGAATCACAGCTTCTGTCTCTTGTAGGTCTGATCCCTTGATCCCTCATACTATGTATATGGCCCAATGCTCTGTCACGTTGCATCGATGTGACCAATTACAGCCAGCTAGTTAACTCAGCAGAATCCAGAAGACACGTGATTGACGCATGTTCAAGTTACTTGAAGGTTGACATAGCTGGATAGATCTAACTCACTTGTTTTTGATCATCTCAATAATTTAGCTACCATGAACTGTTTCCACAGTCTTTTTTTGTTTAAACATTTATTTATTTTCAAGAGACACAGAGCGTGAGTGGGGAAGGGGCAGAGAGAGAGGGAGACACAGCATCTGAGGCAGGCTCCAGGCTCTGAGCTGTCAGCCTAGAGCCCGACGTGGGGCTTGAACCCATGAACTGTGAGATCATGACCTGAGCCAAAATTGGCCGCTTAACCGACTGAGCCACCCAGGTGCCCCAACTGTTTTAACAGTCTTAAGGACAGTCATAGGTATCAATGAGTGCAGTTATTTGTAGAGAATTTTTAACAATAAAAACTTGAAGAAAAATAGATAGGCAATTGACAGAAATGCTCATGCCAGGAAAGGCATTATCTTCACCAGTTATGGAACTGGAATATTTAATTCCCACTTTTAATCCAGGAGCAATTAGCATGGAACGCCATTTATCGATTTGAATTTATATTAAAGTGTCATAATACTATTAATAGACAAATTGCTTTCCAAATGGATCAAGCACACAAAGACAATTGCTTTCGAAAAGCAGCTGCATAACGAATGAGGCAAAGTTTCTTTCTCATGCTACTTCTTTAAAATCTTCTCAACAAAATGGGCTTTATTAACGTTTTGAATGTACAATATTTGAAAACGACAACCAACCAGACCAAGATGAAAAGCAAATGCTAATGAAAGACATGTATATATTATGAAAACAACTGTAACACTTTAAAATCTTTTTTTTTTTTTTAGAATAGGCTCTGTGCTGTGGAGGTGGGGCTTGAACTCATGACCCCCCGGATCATGACCTGAGCTGAGATCAAGAGTTGGATGCTTAACTGACTGAGCCACCCAGGTGCCCCTAAAATCATTTTGAATACTAAATGTTGTAGGCTTCAGTTTTACAGAATGACTCTACACACACACACACACACACACACACCCTTTCCCCTATAAATGTAAATCAGGAATCTTGACTGTGCTTAATAAGGGTAACTCATCAAGGGACATGCTTTCTCGGGGTTAGTTAAGAGGTAATTCCATTTTTACAAAACCAACTAATGTCAATAGAGAAACATCACATACCAATCTAACACTATGGGAGTTAAATATGTCCCCAAAGATTACATTTGTGTTTTCTACATGGCAACTACATACCAATGAGGCTAAAACAAGTAATGCCCACGACACATGGTATTAAGGTGCCACTCTGTTATCTAAGCTCTTTTTTGCCTCAACTGATTTTCAAATAGCTCTTGGTCTCACTTTTGCCACCCTTGTATGATAATGACTTAAGGACTAATTTGGGACAATTTAGTTAATGGAAATATCTGGGTCTTCTCTCAGAGGTATGCTTTTAAGCCTTACTTATATTTAATTAGTATAAATCTTCATTGGTGGCTTATACATGCAGGATATTTTCAGCCCCTTCCATTTTCTGTTCTCTGCGATGAGATTTTCCAATCCTGATGACCCTCCCACAATGGTTTAAAAACTTTTATTTCTATATTTTAATCAAGCTTGTTGTCATTGAAAACAACTGAATGACAAAGCCTCCCAGCAAATTCATCCAGAGTGTGGGTTTTTAACCACATTTAGTTTAAATTTTGGCAGTCTGGGGAAGTCTGCGGGATTCGTTTCAGAATACTGATAGAGAGGTATCCCGGTATTTGATCTACATGTATGTTTACTGCATTAAATAACAAGTTTTATGGCAGTCTAATAACTACTGTAATTTCTAGTCATGAATATAAACTATTTTGAGAGCTGTATGACACCATAATGTGACATGAAAATATCTGATTTCGATTGGCGCGAATCACAGGTACTATTAACACTGCTATAGTTAGTTGTCAACAACCCGAACTAATGGAAAGGCTATGTGATTTCCATGAAGTCAGTTCCAATCCAGTTTTCTTCATCATATCCATCCATACACTGCGAGAGCTCCATCAACAGTCCCCTGAAACGAAGGGCCTTTCCACCGCATTTTCTAAAGAATAAAAGACCTTCCATCTCCCCTATGTTCGCGTGTGCATGTTCAAAAAGTCCCGATCTCAAGTGGCGAAGTCCTGAGGAAGAATGTGTACGATAAAATGCCTTCTGTTTACGCAGACTCTAGTCCACACGGCACCGAGAGGACGGGATAAATACCATTCGTGGAGCATTTTCAAAAACGCAATGCTTTGACCACAAAAATCAATATATCCTTTCATATTAATGTAGGTGTAACCACTCAATTATAGGTGTACCTATTATCATGTAAGTTTTAGTGCAAGTCGAATGGACAGTGCTAGTTGTCTTTTAAAATCAACATTATCTTTACAGTCCCAATTTTCTAGTTTTCCCTAAGTACTTATATCATAAAAAGAATTTAATCAAAAAAATAACCAGGCACTGCAAGCGAGTTCATCAGTGTTACCCAGCTTTGAATCATTGAGCTGTATTTCGTTTGAACACACATTCATCAAATTGGCTCCGTATGTCAACTCAGGGAGCATTAACTTTAACTTCCGCGTGGACAGGGGATCCTATAAAACCATCGCTGACAAGGTAGTTTCACAGATTTTTTAATGGGAAACTGAAAATCTGATTTAAATGCATACCGGAGAAGCTTAGTTTTATTGAACGCGTGGGACACACAGCATATCCTCTTCAGCCTAACATCAGACGCAAGTAAAAGCAAAGAGAGAGTTCTAGATGTTCTGGAAGCTCATGATTATTCATAATTCTTTTGATTCCATGAAATACACAGTTTTGAGTAAAACAAGCTTTCATAAGCAGCCTGTTAAATCTTAAAGATCATGTGCACGTGTGTGCGGTGCGCGTATTCAGACGTGTGCTCGTGTGTGTGTGCACGGGAGCGCCCACGCGGAGTCTAGATGTGCAGGCTGGGGTTTAACTGAGTGCAGATGTTGGTCAACTAATGAATACACGTGTGAGTAGATGTGTTTCTGTGAGCACGGGGAGGCACTTGTAGGGGACATGGAGGCACGTGGGAAGGGTGTTCTAAGAGGGACCTGTGAGGAATGTGGGTGAAGATTTGGGGACTCAGGAGGGACACGTGTATGCGGACTGGGAACATAAGGTGCGGGGAGACTGTAAGGAGTACAAGGATTTGGGAACACGGAAGGACACAGGGGGAAGGTGGGAGTCCTGAACAGGGACATGCTTTGTTTGGATGCGGGTACAGGTGGGTGCTGGGATTCAGGGCTCGCCTAGCCTCAGCAGCGATTAGTCAATTCCCGTGGAGAAGGATTCCAGGCATAAATGCAGAGGCGGCTGTCAGGGGAGAGACTGGGACGCAGGGGGAGTTCTTAAGAGCTTCAACAGCTTCAGAGGCTCATCTGGGGCTCATGTGGCCCCTCACCCTTAATTCACGTCCCTTGTTTTAGCACCAGCACTAATAGCCCTTCCTCTGTTTAAAACGATGAAATCCTAGAGGCGCCTGGTTGGCTCAACTTGGTTAAGCGTCCACGTAGGCTCAGGACGTGATCTCCCAGTTTGTGTGTTCTGCTGTCGTGTGCAGACAGCTCAGAGCCTGGAGCCTGCTCGAGTTCTGTGTCTCCTTCTCTCTGCCCCTCCCTCCCTCCCTCTCTCTCTCAAAATAAACATTAAAAAAAAAATTAAAACCATGGAATCCTCAAGGTGCAGGTGACTGTGAAGGTAATTGACTTCTGCTCCTCAGATGGGCAGAATAGATGAAGTTCAGGGAGGTTTTACTTTGTTCCCCAGACACAGCCGATACTTATGTTCTAACTGCATGGTCTTGGTCAGGAACCACTGACAACTGTGCCTTCATGGGAATAAAAATAACTGTGTCCCAGAGAAAAAACTGGAACATAACCTGCCCTGGGAACAAGTGGAAGAAACAGGAGCTGAATAAACCTAAGCTCTGATAGGGTCATGCTGCATGGGAGACATAGCCATGGGCTGTGGATAAATAGGGCTCCGTGGGGTTTTCAAGGTTGAGAATTAAATCAAGCATATCAGCTCCTTGCATTTCTCTGCCTTCCCTATTTTTTTTGAACTCTTGAATCTTGACTTCTCACCCTAAATTGTTAGTCTGGATAATATTTGATCCTGTAGGTGGCAAGCCAAACTCCAAGCAATCACAGCACAATTGCCCTCAATACAATGCAATTTTAGAGTCAAAAAAGATTTTTACATTTTTAATTTTATGTTTTTAAACATTTATAAGAAACTCTTATCAGGCAGCTGTGTCCTTAAAACGAACAGAAGAAAACACCCCAGACTCAAACCTCAGACCTCTTCTCTCTCCTATTGACCCTAATTCCTGGGTCATCCAGGATCATGACTTCAAGTATCATCCCCTAATTCAGGACAACCAATCTTCTATGTAGCTCCAGATTCTCTCTCAACTCCAGATTCAGAGATCCTTAAACTCGCTCATTGATATTTCCAAACTGGAGGTCCAACTGGCATCTCCAACCCTGGCTTTGCATATCCAAAGGGAACAAAAAAGAAACTTCAATGAACAGACATACACTTCTCTCTCTTCTGTCACTCAAGCAACTATATTTTGGCCTTCTGTAAATACTAGATGCACACACTAAGACAGACAGACAGACAGACACACACACACACACACACAAACTCTGATAGGAGCTTCTAAAATGATCCCCAAAAATCCCATCTTCTGCTACTCAAAACCTCTTGGAATCCCCTGACACGACCCCCTTGCTTCTAACGAATAGAATACCTCAACTTTGAAAGTGTGCCACTTCTGTGACTGGGTACAAAGACTTAGGTTTTTCTAGCAAACTCTGCCTCTTGCAAGCGTTGATGCTCAATGAAAGAAAAGCCACAGGGCAAGTAATGGCCAGTGATCTGCAGCCAACACTGAGGAAGTGAAGCCCTCTGCCCAACAGTCTTTAAGGAGAGGAATTCTGTCAAGAGTTGGGAAAATGAGCTAGGAAGGAGATCCTTCCCCAGTTGAGCCATCAAGTGAGACCTCACCTCTGGTCGGCATCTTGACGGCAGCCTTATGAGCAACCTCGAAGCAGAGAAGCTGGGAGGGAAAGGACTTTCTGCTGTATGTGTTCACTACCACATTTCTGCTTCCTCAAACAGGACTGGCATGGGTTCAGAGATCAATACCTTTTTGTTCATCCAATGAATGAAGTATTCCTCCCCCGCTAACACAATCAGGAGCAAAGAGAGTATGGAGGGCCTCCCTGGAGGACACTTTGTCTCTTTTGGATAAGGTCCCTTCCTAAGTGACTTCACATTATTTAACTTGAAACCAAGGATGGACTTTCTTCTTAAGTATGAATCTACCGAAGGATGAACCGAAATTTCTTTCTTTAGCCTAACCTCTCGTTAATAGATGAAATAGAGACAAAGATATCAATTTAAAGCACCATTTTTTTTAGAAGCTAATTAGATCTGGGGGGAAAATCAGGTATAATCAACTTCCAGCCCCAAGTCAAATAAAGTCATGGGATCCCACCACTGAGCATGGCCTTCTTGCAAACAAGAGCTTCAAGACTGTCACTATTCTACAGCTGCAAATTTGTTTCTACTTTCAAGATTAGCCACTGTGCTAATAGATGGCCTCAAGACTCGAAACAGGTTGGAAGCACCCATCATTCTTTTTCCTCAGTATCTCTCATCGAGGCCCATACTTTCCACTTCAAGATCTTAATTTAGGCATCAATCTCACTGCTTCAGAGACCTTCCTTAATATCTTCGTTGTTATAGGCATTTATCTACATCCTATCCGTATCCATGTAATTTGAGCTGACGTTCTCCTAAGATGGTCTCTGTCCCAAGTAGCTAAGTCATTCTATAGGAAAAAGAAATATGTGGCTTTTGGTAAAACACAGTAATTTCTCCAAAATAAAAGTTAGATTGGCAAAGGAGACATTTTGTCAAGAGAAACAGCAACTAAACCAGAGAGGTAGTGACCCGCCCAAGGACCCAGTTTAAGTGATGATCTTCTGTCTTCCGCAGCCTTCTACTTCCTTGGATCATGCGGCCATGACCACACCATCCTTTATCCTTGTGCACAGCATGACCAGTGTCAGGAAATAGCGGTACAAATAATTACAGCCATCAAGGACACTTACAAGTTGTTGGACGTTTTTCTTGGTACTAAAATGCAACTTGCGGACCAAAAGACTTGAAAAGCCACTGAATCAAAGGTCTTAGAAGCTCATTTATTTTCCATTTCCTTTGGGGGTCCTAAGTGTGTTGCTGGTGTGCATTTTGAGAAAAGCAACGATGATGCTCACTTTCTTCTATTTTTGCACTTTAAGCCCAAAAGGCAGCTTTTTATGCGGCCCCTTCCTTCAAAACCCCCACCCTCTCAGATGTGGGTGCAATTTCTTGGTTTTTATATATGGCTTCATCTTCCCTGCTTCCAGCATGGTGCCTGCGAACACATTGAAATCCTAGTTACATACCACATGTGGTAACTAGGAGACGCCAGGCTACAGAGCTTTTAGCCCCGCCATTGTTGTCTGGGATTACACCATCAATGCCAGACCATCTGTCAGGGAAGGGCTGCCAGGAGTGGATATTTATCTGGCTTCTCTGTCAATTTAAGAGGACTTAGCAAGTTGGCCACCTGCCAGCAGCTACAGAACCAACCTTCAGAGAGATGCCTGCTGAGAAACTGACTGAGATTGTACAATTTTAATCTCCCTTTTCATTTATCCAATTTCTCCACATCTGCACGGAACGAAAGGGGAATTGACTCAACACCCCACCCCGGCCCACGGCCCCTCCACATTCGAAGGTGATGCCCTCTCTTCCTTTCCATCACATTCTTTCTGTCAAAATCCCATCCGCCCTTCAGGATCTAGTGGAAATTGCAGCCACAGGTGGCATCGCGGTATCGCTCCTACCTTTTGCGTCGTTATTGCTGGATGCCTAATAGACGGTGCCCAGCAACATAGCCAGGAATGCAGAAGTCTGACTCGCTAAGCCGCCAAGTGTCCAGCTCATGATATTCACTAAGTAATTATTGCAATAAATTGGGATGGAGAGGCAAATCTCTAACCAAATTTAGGATTAGCAGAAATCCTTGTGAGGACCATTTATTGAGATTTTCCGATGAGGCTAACCACTGAAGATGGAAGGCAAGTCAGACACAGGAGATTACAACAGAGTCAGTCCCCTTTCAGTGCAGCAGGTGTATTTCCATCAAGCAATAAAAGAAAGGGTAGCAAAACTTCCAAAGAAGTAATTTGAACTAAGATCTACATATGGAAAAAATGAATTGGCCATTTTTCCCTCTCTTACAAACACAAATAGAAAAAAAAAGTAAATTTAAATAAAAGCCTCACAAAATGGTCCTGTTTTAATTTACTCTGACGGGAAGAGAATGAGTTAGTTTATTTCTCTCTGGGATGTTCCTGCCACCTTTGGTTGCGAAATATAGCTAGAAACTTGGCAGATTGTTTTTGGCAAAAGAAAAAAAATTGGAAGGAAAAGGGGAAGACTAGAGAGACCAGATATATTTTCTTTTCGTTTATTGTCTTAGGAGAACAGCTTTCCGAATGTCCCTGAAGCACAATTATTTCAACTGAAAACCTGGAGCTTCTCTCTGGGGTTAGGTTAATGACTTTGAAGAACAATATGACAGGAGGCAGATCAGTCAGGAGAGGTCAAGAGCTGTCAGGAATTGTGATGGCCGCTGTGGAGTCCAACTGGCTTGTAGTCTCAGTGCTCAGACTGACTCCATGCAATAAAGCCAGTGTGGTCAGCCTAGTCTGTCATCCATAGGTCTCCACAGGGGACAGCATATGTGGCTGATGACAACACCGGTGCCATGTGCATATAATGGGGAAGAGCCCCTTAGAACACGGGATCTCACACTTGGCTGTATACAGGAATCTCATAGGGAGTTAAAAAAAATGCGTAGGTCCAACCCTAAGGATTCTGATGTCTGGAATCCAGTCTCATCTTTGGAATTTTTTAAAACCCCTCAAAATTTGAGAATCACTGCCATAGACGATAAAAGAATTCAAGACCCAGTAGTAGGGGCAGTTGGCCAAAAAGATCCTGAAAACAAACACAAAACACAGCACACTTCAGGCACCCCAGGACATCAAATTTACGTGGAAAACTGAGGCACAAGAATATACAGTTGGTAAAGAATCAGCTGTACAGGAGTCAGAGGACTTTCAAAACAAGGGAATAATGCCACACAGAGCGATGGTCAAGCTTGGAGAAAGTACAGAGGACCTGTGGCCAAGAGTTAAGGACCAGGATAGGACTTGCCCAGGAATGAGCAAAGATGTAAAAAAGGACCACAGTGGAAGGTGCTGGTAGAACAGAACTCCTTCCTCACTGGCAGGAACACAGGGTCACCTTTTCATCAGACTTGACGAGTATAAACGTGCTTACCGAGGCTCATCAGCAAATATATCCACCTATCAGCCATCATCAATTACTAACGTCAATAGTCTTAGCTAATGACCTGTTCACTTATAAAGTCTTAAATGATTCTTTTAGATATGTTAAGCCAAATATACTAGAGTCTTCCATGCAGCCAACCTCTGGAAGGTCACAAAACAAAATCCATTTGAGGACTCTTACACCAGTCACACCCAGACGAGAAAAAGTATACAAATGGCAGGGATTTCTGCCACAGTGCAGACCACAGGGACAAAAGTCACTTCATGTTAAGACACAGTGCTGGTTGTTTCACTCTAGAAAAAGGCTTCTTTAAAATCTGTATTTTTACCTAGGAATTTTTAGGTTTCAAACCTTTCACCTAAGAAAAGGAACATTTGTAAAGATGTCCAGTAACGATCCACATGACCTTGTGACCACAATCGGGGAGGGGGGGGGGGTGCAGCTCTATAATCGAGACCCGGGTTTAGTTTTGGAAAAAAAAAAACACTTTTAAACATTTTTTTTAAATGAGTGTTCGAGTGTCTGAAAATGTCAAGACTTTGACACTGCTTATACCATAGCACGCTATTTGCTGAGGAAACTCACTGCATTCTGCCTCCAAAGCTGAGAAAACAGATGTCACGAGCAAATAAATAAGGCTCCAGCAGAAATATCCCATCAGGTGAAATGATATGTGCCCACCCCCAAACTCATTCCGCCCGGAAATCTCCAAAATCTAAAAATCCCAAGGATTTTTAGTCCTTTATTGATTTCAACACATCTCATCTTCTTTCCCCCCACCCCGCCAGATTCTACCCAATCGACTCTAAGTCACACACCTGCTTCTCCACTGGGCAGCACCAGCTGGATTTCAGGACTGTGTGATTTCAAGAGCTGGATGTTAATTGGGGCTCTGCTCTCCTTACAGGACAAAGGATGTGGAGTCTTACAAAGGACTTGTTTCAATACAACTCTCTGTATCCAAGGAGGGTTAATAGAATTCTGATATTTGCGTTCCCTCCCTGACTGGTCATGCAAAATGCAGCCACTCATGGGCGTGTACGCACTCAGTTTAACACCTCACTATTCAAAATGTGGTCTGTGGATCAGCAACGTGGGCATCCCTGGAAACTTGTTAGAGATACAAACTCCCCGGGTCAACTCCAGACCATCTGAATCAGAAACAGCTTTAACGAGATCCCTGGTGATTTCTGTGCAGGTTAAAATAGACCATCACAGCTCTAGATAGCTTGCCCTTCAGATCTCTCTGGATACTTAGTGTTTGCATCTCATGTATTTAAAGTTTTTGTGTTCATTTCTCTATCCTACTTCAAAACCCATGATTTGAGGAAAAAATTCACAATAGGCAAGGCAAACAAACGATTTCCCAGCTGTTCTATTTCTGTTTTATTCTGGTTATCTCACACTCTCCCGTGTCCTTCACCATAATGCTGGTGCAAATTATCTGCCTTCTTAGTCTCTGCTCACCACTCTCAATATCCAGTTTCACATTTAAGACATGCTTATTGGATAGTTTCTTCGTGATAGACCTATAGCAATTAAAACCCGATTGGTCTAAAATCTATCTTCTGCCTTTAAGAGGCTTTGCTTTTACCGTTACAAGTGATAAAATTGTAACAAGAGATTCGCACGTGATTCTAATGACCAGACCACTTCGATAAAGTCTAAGAGTATATTCACGATTGCTTCCCTCCTTTTCAAATAGGCACCCAACTTTGTCAAATTAGCTATCACTAGCCTCAATGTGTATTTACACATCTTAATATAGTTCTTTGCAATGATGTTTTAAATACTGAATTTGGGGGAGGTTTTTCCGGCGGGGGGGGGGGGTGGTGGTGATGAGGCTGGGAATCATATTAGCAGCCTAACAAATATATAGGCTTACCACTGAATTCCAAGTCAGAAGCCTTATAAATTTTAATTTAGTTTACAGAAGATACCAATTTTCCCCAAAACTTTGGAAAGCATAGCTGGAATTGCACCTTAACCTCTTAATTATGACAAGAAAGTATTTTGCTTCTATACCACTTCAAGAGCATGTTCATATCCCCTGGTGAAAATCTTTGTTTATATTCACATTATTGCTACTTGTATTTAATTCCCAGGGACGAGGGAATCCTGATACATTTTACAGCTCAGATGATACTCACCTGGATTGAACATCAGCCTAGTCTGCACACCAGGCATTAGCTCACATACCAAAGGAGTTACACTATGCTTATAGGGAAAGCTGAATGCAATATTAACTCTTTTATGCAAGTTTGAAAATAAATAGGAACCAGAGAGTGAAAAAAAACAAAAACAAAAACGGTTTGCAAAAAAGTTATTTAGATCATACACAAATCATGTGAACCCATGATCTCTGGCCACATCACAAGCCAGGAATAAACAAGCCTCTTAGAACTAGAAAATTAAGTTGAAAATTGCCACTGATTAAAAAAAAAAATTAGACGTTCATGTCTTCGCTTTTTCTTAGGTGCAGGGTGACTGTTGCAGGGTGGGGACTCATTTTGAAAAAGCACATTTACAGTTTATTCCTTTTCCTGAAATCAATGCTGAGATGACTTACCTGCCAATAAATGCAACCCTGAATCAGAGAAGGTCAAATGCAGAGGTTGAGTGTTTCTGTCTTACTGAGAACGCAGGAGCGTCCTGCTTGATTTTGCGGTTTCACCTCCTGGAAGCCGTCCCTCGCCGGGGCTGCTGCTAATAAGCCCAAAACCCCTTCCGGCAGCCCTCCCCACCACGCCCCTGCGGGCCAGGAGCAAACCCCAGGGATAGCGCCCAAGCCACAGCTCTGCCTCAGCCTTCTCCCGGCTTGGAGAGGTTGATTAAAAATGGAAATTCCTGGGGCGCCTGGTGGCTCATCTGCTAAGCATCTGACTCTTGATTTCAGCTTAGGGTATGATCTTGCGGTTCATGAGATGGACCCCCCCTGTGGGGCTCTGTGCTGACAGCATGGATCCTGCTTGGGATTCTCTCTCTCCCTCTCTCTGCCCCTGCGCACCGTCAGAAAACATGGAAATTCCCGTTGCTCACAGTGAACCAGAATCACTTGATTTGGGGTTTGGGCATGCACAGCTGAGATGACTTATTTTCACTAAGTTTTGAGAACCACTGCATCAAACACATAGATAATATGGATCAAAGTCACAGACATCTCTAGCATTTGCCCACGTCCCTGTCCTGTCTTGCCAAGAAATTGCTTTGGAAAAGATTCGTGGAGTTCATGCTTTGATTATAGTGAAACAACCAATGTTCTCCTATTTATATTAAATAATGTGCGGAAATTATTATTACCTATACATTACCCATGAGTCAGTTGATTGGAGTGAGACGAAATGCACAATAGGTATTGTTCCCAGTAGGAGAGTCTGCGTTGTGTGAATGAAGGTCTCCGTTCCTGGATTCCTCGTGAAAGATTTACGTGAGGATCCGTGCTCAAGTCAAGACAGCCAGGAGGAAAGTAGCCGGCACAAAGCAGTTGATTCAGGATCGTACACTCTCAAGAAAGGCCAGTCAAGAAGGGGTTGTGGGTCATGGACAGGATGGTCTCTAAATAAAGCTGCTTCCAATTATGTGGGGGACCCCTCCCACAGGTCCGGGAGCAAGAGTTTTTGACCCTACAGGGTTTCTAGGGAGCTGCCACGGCTGGCCATCTTCCCCCATGGGGCTCGGGGGTCAAAACCTCAATGCAAATATATCTGATGAACCTACAGGTTACCCTGGGGCAGAGGTTGAAGAGGAGAGCACCTATTCTCTACACCTGTCTGTCCTGGTCTGCCAGCCTCGGGGTGTTGGAAGCTGCAAGGCCAGGACGTTAAGAGCCACCAAGCCAGGATGTTGTACCCTCGGGCTTCTAATGTGTCATCTATTTATCACCGCCTTTGCCTCCAGCTCCTGTCTCGCTGACTACCTGGTCAATCAGTATGAAAGTTACATAGCACTTACTACATGCCAAGCTCACACAGGGACTCCCCTGATGTGGCTGGGCCATTCCTGAGTGCCTTCGTACAGGTAAGAGCGAAAGTTAGTTGCAGCATTAGGGTTTATAAGATGCATCTTCCAGGAGGCTGTAACGAGAAGGCTTTGGAATATGTGCTGTTAAAGAAAGCTACCTCGGGAGAGAAAGCCCCTTTCAAAACTTTGCAGGCCAAATGAGTCTACACATGTACCCAGATTTTTCCAGGGTAGCCTGTAACTCATCTCTCTTGGAAAATAATCTAACTGCCTTTATGAACCTCTAGCAAAGTAGCTTTGAGAAACGTCTTTTGTAATTCAGGCAGCTGACTATAAAAGAAATCATACGAGATGCTTAGTACATAACTACACAGGCATATATATACACACATTTAAATAACTATATACATAGACATAAATATGTATGTATATATATAGATGGATCTATATATGTATATATAACACTGAATATATATATTATGCTATATGATGCATATATTTGGTGTCTCATACAAATATGTTTTAAAATATCCAGAGGACCATTTGGGTTCCTTCAAAATTCAGGTTCACAGGGGCGCCTGGGTGACAGTCGGTTAAGCATCTAACTTCAGCTCGGGTCATGGTCTCACAGTCCGTGAGTTCGAGCCCCTCTCTGTGCTGATGGCTCGGGGCCTGGAGCCTGCTTCAGATTCTGTGTCTCCCTCTCTCTGCCCCTCCCCCGCTCTCTCACTCTCAAAAATGAATAAATGTTAAAAAATTTTTTTTAAAAATCAGGTTCACAAAAGATATCCTATCCTCTGAAACACTGTGAAAATGTAAATCATCTCTGGTTAACCGCAGCTGCTGTCGGGGAAAGTGGGCGGAGGGCATGACTGGAGTCCTCTCTTTCCGGTGGACACACGCTCACAGGTCAGAGCCCGACTGTGGGCAGATGAGATAAAAACCCTTGTGCCAAAAAAAAAAAAAAAAAAAAAAAGATGTTCTTAAAACAGACTCAGAAACTTCAGAGATCTAGCGTCTGCAGAATAAAATCATAATGGTCTTGTGTCAGAGCAAAACAATTAGCACCCATAAAAGGACACAAAGAAGGATAAGGTAACAAACACTGTCCTCTAGACCAAATTCTAGCCACGCTCCCTTTTCTTGATGAGGCCTCACCTTGTCCCATAAACAGCTGAACTGAGACTAACAGGGTTTCTAACATTCCTAAGATGGCCTAGCCCCCACCCCATAAAGTGCATGCCTGAAAAAACTTAGGGCTGCCCGTATGACGTACTGCTTGTTACAGCCAACACTTGAGGATGGCAGGGGAGCAGGTTAACTTCGATCGTTGCCAGGAAACGGACACACCTGTCCCAACTGCATTTGCACGGACTAGCCCTTTGTGATGTGTCCCGTCTCTGGCTATGGAGCCCCCGCCCCCATGCTCCCTCATCTCCCTTTCAACACCCTGGCACCTCGGTGCAAACCCAAATCAGGTTCGGTTCACACTGGACCCGTTCCCCCACGGCAGTAGTTATTTCTGATTAAAATCCATCCTTCCCACTTTAACTAGGGCGTGGCTTTGTCTTTGACAATAGCAGTATGCACAGCCAAGTTGAAGAAGTCCCAGGTTTCCCCTTAAAATAGAAGAGGCGGGGGGAAGGGTACCTGGGGGGCTCAGTTGCTGAGTATCCAACTCTTGATTTCAGCTCAAATCATGATCCCAGGGTCATGGGATTGAGCCCTGAGTTGGGCTCCAAGCAGAATGTGGAGCCTTCCTGGGACTCTCTCTCTCTCTCTCTCTCTCTCTCTCTCTCTCTCTCTCTCCTGCTGCCCCTCCTAAGAACGCACTCTCTCTCTCTCAAATTAAAAAAAAAAAAATAGAAGAGAAGGGAAGGAAAAACAGACTTAAACTGAGGTGTGCTTAGGACTGCAGAGGTATACAGAGAAAGATGTTGCATGTGGAAAAATACCATATTTATTCTCTCTCCATTAGGTGTTTTTCTCCCAGAAATGCACAGAGGTTAAGTATTTGTGATTAAATATCAGTATCAATAATTTCTTTAACAAAACCCCAGCGGATTTGAGCATATGAAACTCAGTGCCCAACCACAAGCTTTGCCTGGGGGCCATCGCTAAGGAGGCTGATTCTGGAACAATCTGAGTAACAATGTAAATAGGGTACTGGATTAGAACTCATCCAGTAAAACAAATACGCATGTGTCCATACTCACATTCATTAAACAGTTAAAAGGTAGAGAAAGGTGGTTCTTCTTTAAATGTTAATTTTTGAGAGAAAGAGAGAGAGAGCACAAGTTGGGGATGGGCAGAGAGAGGAGGACGGAGGATTCCATGTGGGCTCTGGGCTTACAGCAGTGATCCCGATGTGGGGCTTGAACTCATGAACTGGGAGATCATGACCTGAGTCGATGTTCTGACCCTCAACTGACTGAGCCACCCAGGTGGCCCTGAAAGATAGTTCTTCTTTAAAGAAAAATTCAAATTAATAAATGTGGAAGCAATGAGGGAAATGTATGATCATCATAAGGAATATACCTCAGTAATAACGGTAGTGGGCAGGATCCCCTAAGGGATGCTAAAATCAGTGGGTGAAAATTTAAGGAGAAACAGGACATCAACCTAGGCTAAAAGTAACCTCATCAAGGAGAAACCCAGTGGTGACAGACACCACGTTAACCAAGAATTTGAGGCCCATATTGCAAGTAACAAGACATATTGACATCATGTACCCCAGGCTGTTATGAACTGAGGATATAACATCTCTTCTGTGGTATTCTGGCCAAAAAATGCATAAGCTCGATTTAATAATGAGAAAATATGTGGCAAGCCAAGATTGAGTGACCGTCTACAGAATGATCAGTTATTTAAAAAAAAATCAAATGAGTCAAGGTCCTGAAAGACAAGGGTAGACTGAGGAACTATCATAGATGGAAGGTCATTAAAGACCTCAGTTGCTATATGCAATCAGGGATCCTGGGCCGCATCCTGGAACAAAAATAGGATATTAGGGGGCACACTGGAGAAATTTCTATAAAATCTGTGGTTTAGTATCCAACCATAATTTCCTGGTTCTCCCAATGGTTGTTAACATTAGGGAATCTGAGTGAAGGGTAAATGTGGATTCTGTACCAATTTTGCAACTTTTCTGTAAGCCTAAAATTATTTCAAATAAAAACTTTTTTTACAATTTTTTAATGTTTATTCTTGAGAGAGAGAAAGAGAGAAAGCGAGCGAGTGCCAGTGGGGGAAGGGCAGAGAGAGGGGGAGACACAGAATCTGAAACAGGCTCCAGGCTCTGAGCTGTCCGCACAGCCCGACACGGAGCTCCAACTCACAAACTCATGAACTGAGAGACTAAGAGAAAAATTACCAGGTGTACTCACAACTGCAAAGAAAAGACCCTACCCACTCCCCCCCCCCCCCCCCCCCCCCCCCCCCCCGCCATTCCCGGAACCAGCCAGGGCGTGCCCGGTTGTGGTCTGACCTAAAGGCGGGAACCAATCAAGTTCTGCTGAGTGTTCAAATTTAAATGTCAACTAATAACAGCTCTGTAACCGCAAAAAATCCCTAACTTGTTTGTGCCTGTCTATAAAAGAAGCTGTAAGATCCTCACTCGGGGCCTCTTAGCGTCACCAGCAACAAGTGCGTGGAGGACCGGGTTTGAACCTGCAATAAATGACCCTTGCTGCTTGGCTTTGACTCTGGACTCTGGTGGTTTGTTTTCGGGGGGGGGGTCTCTCGAATCGGGGCATATCATTTGGGGGCTCGTCCGGGATCCCCCCAAACCCACCAGACCCCAAGTCAACGGGTCGTCCCTGAGACCGATCGGTAAGTGAGCCGGCTCTGTCTGTTTCTGTTTGTCTGTTCGTTTCTGGCTCTCCCTCAAGGGATCTGTATGGGTGACTGACACAGCCCTGGCGGATGCGCTATAGGGCAGTCGGTTGGGTCCAGTAGGAAACGTCCACTGGCACCCATCTGGGGCACCTTTTTGGGCCCATCGGAATTTTTCTGTTTGGGTGGCAGACACCCAAAACACGCTAGCGATCTAAGTGTTGTGTTCTCTATTCTATAACCTTTAAGTGTTAAACTCCTTCTCTTTCACAGGTGACCTGGCCTGGCCCAGCCAGAAATCCTCATAACTTTACTGTTTCTCCTTTTAATCCTTTCCTCCACCTCCAGGATACAGATGGGCCAATCTCAAAGCACTCCTCTTTTCTCTCCTCGTTGCTAACTTCAGGGATGTTAGAACCAGAGGACATAATTTGAGTTTAGACATCCGGCGGGGAAAATTAATAACCCTCTGCTGCTCCGAATGGTCAACCTTCGGCGTTGGATGGCCAACTGAAGGAACTTTCTGCCTCCCTATAATTGCTAAGGTGAAATCAAAGATTTTTCTACTGGGTCGTGAGGGACACCTGGATCAGATTCCCTACATTCTTGTATGGCAGAATTTAGTGGAAAATCCACCCCCTTGGTTGGCCCCCTTCCTATCGTCGGGAACGTGTAAGGTCCTTGCCATGCGGCCTGCAGATCCCCAAAAATCAAGGACGCCAGCCGCGCCCTTGTATCCCATATTGCCTGATAGTCAGGACCTATTATCCCTAGACCCTCCACCCTATCATCCCCCTCCCCTCGTACCCCAGGCCCTGCCCGCAGCAGCCTCCCCACCAGTCGCCCCGCTAGTTGCCCCCCTAGGGGAACCGGGAGGACGGGAAGCAGCAGCTGCGCTGGAACCAGGAGGACGGGAGGCAGCAGCCGCGCCGGGCCCCATTGAAAATGAAACCAACTGCGAGGGGCCAGCCGGCTGAACCCGCAGACGCACCCAGCGTGAGCCAAACCCTCGCCTCCCCGACTCCACTGTGGCCCTACCCCTGTGGGAAATAGGACCCCCCGATGAAACAGGCAACCCCCGACTCCAGTATTGGCCCTTTTCCACCAGTGACCTTTACAACTGGAAAACACAGAATGCTCGATTCTCTGACAACCCTAAAGACCTAATAGCTCTTTTAGACAGTGTCATGTTCACCCACCAGCCCACCTGGGACAACTGCCAGCAGCTCCTCCGCATCCTGTTCAAGCAAGAAAGCTGTCTGTAAATCCAAACCCCCACACCGCCTATAATTTGACATGGGAAATTACTAACTTAGAGACTCATGAAATCTACAACAAAACCCTAGGAACTGCCCCATTAAATACCTGGTGGCCAGATTTATATTTTAATTTAGAAAAAGTTAGTTAGTCCATTAGAAGAAATGGAAGGAGGTAAATGGAGGCAACTGCAAAGGAGGGTATCAATAAGTAGAAATGGATTTTATGCATGTCCGGGATTTAGGACGGGGGCGATGAGGCGCACATGTGGAGGGTTTGAAACCCTCTATTGCGCAGCCTGGAGTTGTGTCACCTCCAGTGATGGGGAATGGAAGTGGGAAGTAAAACCCCAATTTATTGAAATGTCCTATGTCCGACCATGTACCCGCACCAGGTATGATGAAAACTGTAACCTTATTTGTGTAAGATTTACAGAGGAAGGGAAAAAAGACAGGCGATGGGTCTTAGGACTGACTTGGGGACTCTACTTTTATCAACGTCCCCTCTTTGGGACTGCCATTCAAATAAAATTAAAAGTCTCCCCTCTTGTACAACCGGTGGGGCCAAATCAGATATTAGGAAAAAATAAAAATAAAAAAAGAGACGAGCCTATCCCCAGGCAGATCCCCACTACTCCCTCCAGCAGGACCCCCGTCGTTACCCCAGGAGTAAAAGCACAAGCTGTCCAAGAAAATCAGAACCCAGAAGGCATAGACTCCCTATGGAAATTGCTAACAGCAGCGTATGAGGCCTTAAACCGATCGGACCCTGAGGCAACAAGGGCCCGCTGGCTATGTTATGATATAAAACCCCCCTTCTATGAAGCCATAGGTCTAGCTGCCCCTTTTTCACAGTCAGAAGAGTCGCCAGCAGCTTGCAGGTGGAATCGAAAGGGCCCCAGCCTCACACTGCAAGCGGTCACTGGCAATGGGACTTGTATAGGAAAGGTCCCCTCTAGCCATATCCAGCTCTGTGCCCCGACTAATTACTCTATAGATGAATCTAAATGGATAATTCCAGCTCCTGACAGTTGGTGGATTTGTTCTAAGACAGGGCTCACCCCATGTGTTAGCAGAGATGTTTTTAATTCGTCACCCGAATATTGTATCATGGTATTAGTATTTCCAAAGGTTATTTACCACCGAGAAAATGTTGTATATGATCTGTGGACAGAAGGGACGGAAGCAATAGAGTCAATAAGAACAAAACGGGAACCCTTTATGTCCATAACCTTGGCCACCTTATTTGGCCTCGGTACCATAGGGGCAGGAACAGGGATCTCATCACTAGTCATCCAGCACCAGGGGTTCAATAGCCTAAGGGCAGCCATTGATGAGGATATAGCCAGACTTGAGGACTCAATCTCGCACCTCGAAAAATCTCTGACCTCCCTTTCTGAAGTAGTCCTACAGAACCGAAGGGGGCTAGATCTAGTCTTCCTCCAACAGGGAGGTTTATGTGCAGCCTTAAGAGAAGAATGTTGTTTTTATGCTGACCACACCAGAGTAGTCCGAGAGTCCATGGCTAAAGTTAGAGAAGGCCTGGCCAAACGGAGGCGAGAACGAGAACAACAACAAGGCTGGTTTGAGTCTTGGTTCAATCAGTCCCCATGGCTAGCTACCCTGCTTTCTGCTCTAGCTGGGCCCCTTACACTCCTCCTTCTCCTCCTCACCTTCGGGCCTTATATTATTAATAAACTAGTTGCCTTTATCAAAGACCGAGTTAACACGATCCAACTGATGGTGCTTAGGACCCAATACCAACCCGTCATTACCGAAACATTTGAGTCAGACACATAAGATCCAAGATTGGCTCTTAAGGCAGCAAAGAGAGGGGGGAATGAGAGACTAAGAGAAAAATTACCAGGTGTACTCAGCCAGGGCGTGCCCGGTTGTGGTCTGACCTAAAGGTGGGAACCAATCAAGTTCTGCTGAGTGGTTTGAAAAAAAGGCGGGAACCAATCAAGTTCTGCTAAGTGTTCAAATTTAAATGTCAACCAATAACAGCTCTGTAACCGCAAAAAATCCCTAACGTGTTTGTGCCTGTCTATAAAAGAAGCTGTAAGATCCTCGCTCAGGGCCTCTTAGCGTCACCAGCAACGAGTGCGCGGAGGACCGGGTTCGAACCTGCAATAAACGACCCTTGCCGCTTGGCTTTGACTCTGGACTCTGGTGGTTTGTTTTCGGGGGGTCTCTCGAATCGGGGCATATCAGAACCATGAGATCATGACCTGAGCTGAAGTCAGACACTTAACCAATGAGCCACCCATGCGCCCCTTTAAATAAAAACATTTTTAAAAAGAGACATAGTATTTTCATGTGGCGCTGTCCTTTCTTGTGCCATTTGCAGATTAAACCTAGCACACAATGGGGACATTAATTTCCCTCCTGGAAAATGCATTTGAGTTTATGCTTCTGAAAGTTCTGCTGGTATATGAATGGACACATCCTCCCATGTAAACTGCCAGGTCTGTGGATGAATGAAAAGTCCAGCTTGATTACTAATAAAATGCGTTTATTATAAATGTAGTTACACTCTTCAAACATTATAATAAGTAAAAGAAAATTACTGATGAATATAGCATGCAAAATGAAATGTTAATTGCCCATAAGTGTTATTGTGGGTAAATTGGCATTGAACGAGGGCTACATTTTTAGCACTAATGTATATAATGTGACCCATTTAAACCACATTTCAGTACCTCAAAAATAAAATGTACAAAATTTAGGGCATTGAGTAATTGGCTTTCATTAAGCTTTTCTTAATTGGATACTTTCTAAATAGGTTTATTAGTGATCACAAAATGAATCTATAAAGCAACTTGTAAAAATGTAGAACTTGCCATGTAATGGACGCTGTATTCATGGTTATTACTATCAAGAGAAGTTGGGCGTGTGATAGATAAGCTACGTGTTGCTTAATGTTTGCGTTGAGGTATTTTATTGTTCTAAATGGGGAGTAAATGTCCATTTAAAAAGAAGAACAATAGTCAGCAAGCTGCGTAAGAAATGACAGGAGGACTGTCTGCCTTTCTCCCAATTTTAATCAAGTAAATGAAAGCAATTACCCTCCATCATCCTGCCCGCCAGAGTCACTCACAAATGGGGCCCTGCTGACTCCTGGGTGAGCCACAGCAGGGCTGCTGGATTCCAGCTTCTCCCCAGAGCCAAACATCCAAGCAACAGGAAGCATCCTGCCCAATAAGAGCTTTCTCTCTCCCTCCCTCCTTCTCTCTTTCTCTCTCTCTGCCTCCACCCTCCCCCAATCCATGTGGATTTCAAGTGAAATAATTTCCAAACCAAACAAAAATATTCCAATTTCAAAACACACCCAAATTTTATACTAGAAAATGTAAGTTGCATAATTGCAAATTGTGGAAGGTCATGGCAATACAAGACCTCCCAACTTTTTTTTTCCACTTCAAACACATGGTCTAATCTATTATGCTCAAACTGTACCCTTTTTCTTTTAAATGAATCCAAATGCTCATGACAGTGTTTGCAATTGTGACCACATATTGTATCCCTCTTACATCGACGCAAGGAGAGAGAGCGTTGCATCGGAAAACTGTTGAGCGAGGAGCTTTCGATTCTACATAATGGCCTGGAGAATATAGAACGGACGGAAGTAAATGTCTTTGGCAGCCCTCTGCTTATGAAATACAGGAAAGTGGGGTGAAGGCTAATGTATTTTATTAAGAGCAAATGAGAGATACAGAGCTAGACGATGTAAGAACTGTGACTAGAGAACAAAGTTTTCCATGCCCACACATTTGCCTTTTGTTTTGCTCTGTGTTAGCTTGCAAGATAGTAAAAGAAGATTGATTTTAGTAATGGCGGAGTATTACATGAGATGCTGATTAAAAAAGCTTTCTTGATAAGTACAGTGGCGTGGGGATGGGTAAATCTATTTTGTAATAACAGAACTTGCATTTCAATGGGACGAGGGATCCAGCTGGGGAGGTAAGCATAGTTATTCGTGTCTGGCATCTGTCTTCCTTTGTCAGGGGGGTGGGTCACCAGAAACTGACCCTTCAATCACATGTATACAGAAAACAACCAGTTCTAAGTCATTATGTATTTAATGGATGTATATTCAGTTAACTCTATTGGGTGGCTGTTAAACAGCTGGCCTTGTACTTGGTAATGGGACTGAACTGGAAACACAGAGAGCCCATCTCTTGATCTCATGAGGCTCTGTCTCATGGAGAAGGCACACAAGTGCTGTGCTTTCAGTACGAGAATTTGACCTTGAAATGGAGACCAGGGAAAGTTTTGCTGGAAAATAAAATGATGCTCAAAATGATGGAAATGAATCAACTAATTAGTTCAAAGAGAAAGGGATTTACTACAAAGGAATAGCAAATTCAAATTTTATGTGATGGGGACAGGGGATGAATGGAAAATAAATAAAACTGAACTGAAAGAATATTAGTGAGGAAAAAAACATGAGCAATTTGGTTCAGGTTAGCCATGTGATCAATCGGATGGGGATTATGATGAAAGGGGCCTTCTGGTTTGATTTCAGCTTCTGACAACAAGGTGGATGATGATGCAATTCCACAAGGCAGGAAGCAGCGGAGGCGGCCAGCAGCAGGGAGCTACAGGTGGACACTGTGTCGGGACGAGGTTTAGGCTTAGAGCATGGACAATGAGGTGAATTTTCATGGTAACTCAATGGTGAGTCCATACAATATACCAGAGAGAGTATGTCAAAATCTTCCACCTGGTCTTCTACAAGGATGGATGTTCCCAACTTTGGGAAATCAACTGTCAAGCACTTTGTCCCAGAAACGACTTGGAAGCCTGGCTCTATGCTGTCTGGGTAAAAGTTTCCACTAAGTAATATACATTGTGTTCACCCTGGGGCAGGAAGAAATCAGATGTTGGCAAGGAACTGCCCTTCATTTGACTGTAGTCGTTATGTTTGGTGAGTGGGAAGGAGATCATACCATCCTGGGTGAGAGAACAGCTGGGCAGAAGACTAAGTAGAACAAGTCACTGGAGTGGCATGATCGGGGGACTCTAGGAACCATGATAATTGATATCCAATTGAATTCACTTGTTCTGCATTACAATCACTTTATATTATTTCCATTATGTCCATATTTTTTTTTTCTGAAATGCTATAGTCTGGTCTTCCCTGTATTTGGTGAATTAAAGGAAACCCAAACTATAGCCAGACAGAAGCTGGTCAGGAACAACAGAGATCATCTACTGAGTTTAAATTATTTTTTGGTCACTAGACTGATGACCCAATGTGGGCATCTGGCTGAAGTAACTTTTAATGACCAAGATGGGTTTGTAGAACATGACATCATTCTTTCAGGGCCTCCAGAAAATCTTGGGGAGGGGGGATGAGGTATCCACTTAAAAGATCCAACTTCCTACAGTCTCAAGATAGGGGCTCAAACTATTTTTATTTGGATATGAAGGGAAACGATGGTATCTGGCTGAAGGAATTAGGTTGAAGTCTGCCTTGGTTTCCCTGAGCTGTCTGGGAGCCAGTTGGAGATTCTATACCTTTCCCCAGACCTACTTCTTCAGTAGAAAAATATTCGCGTGGAAAAAAAAAACAGTTGCATATGTATATGGGTAAGTATGATTTGTTTTGGCAATTTAGTAGCAATTTTGCTTGTTCAATATTAATATCTCAGAAAATATTTCCCTTCAAATTAAAGATTTCAAGGATAAGACTGACTCTATGTTTATATTATGTTTTACAGTTTAAATTCTGTAGCTAAGCTTCAATTTCATGATAGAAGCCAATAGAAAAGTAGAAATTGCTTAAAGAAGTTTTTAGAGGCACTTTAGCACCATATCAATTTCATACATCGTGAAATTTCAACTATGGTAAGGCCGAAGTGTACTAAATTTCCACTAAGAAAGTCATCAGGAAAGATAAGAGATTTTCTATCTCTTATACAAATTACAGGTAGGAAATAAATGTGTATTCAGAAAATGTGATACCATTCAGCAACTATTATTAACATTATCACTACTATAATTCATAATATAAAGATTCAACCTAAGTTGAAATGAGTTTGGTCAGTATTTGTTTTAATTTCTGAATATTGTTTGTATGATAAAATGTGGTGCTTTCATTATGTTTAGCTTATGTTTTTTTTTTAAATTTTTTCTTAATGTTTATTTATTTTTGAGAGAGAGACAGAATGTGAGTGGGGGAGGAGCAGAGAGAGAGGCAGACAATGAATCTGAAACAGGCTCCAGTCTCTGAGCTGTCAGCGCAGAGCCAGATGTGGGGCTCAAACTCATGAACTGTGAGATCATGACCTGAGCCGAAGTCAGACGCCCACCGACTGAGCCACCCAGACGCCCCTAGCTTATGTTCTTTCATATAACTACAATCCTACTCTAGAAGATGCCATTCTATGATAATTTATTTGGTGCTATAGATTTCTACTAAGAAAAGTTTGTCAAATATTGCAAGCAAATGAAAAAACTTATTGCAAAGAGTCTAAATCACCATGACCATTTGTAACCATCTTCTTTTAATATGTATTTTGGAAGAACAGGTCATTTCACTGCTCAATTAAAAAATTAATTTGTTCCTGTTGAAAATGCAGAGAAACATGAATCATTTATAACAGCCTGTTTTCAATGAAAATATGAATTCCTTCACAACAACATAATTTATCAGAAAGTTTCTTCTGTGAACAGCTTGGAAGCAGATGTGTTAGTTCAATGGGTCTAAAACCATACCTAGCATCAGCACATGGAATAAAGACATTATTTTATCAAGAGCAAACCCAATTTAGTGTGGCATGACATAATGAATTATAATAAGGACCGGTCTTTCTAGTTTATGGCATGATAAAACAGATATTATTGGTTTCTTGACTTTTCAAACAACAATTGTTAGAGCCCCTAACTGTCAAAGGCAATATGAAGCCAGGAGCAAATCAAGTGATGAGCATTGTTAAACTTTACTCAGGAGGAGGGAAGGGTAAGCAAGGAAGCTGGGGCCACGGGAGGAGTTCCACTCTGGCTAGATTCACTGGCTGTTGGCATTTCTTCCACACAAGGAAAGTAAGAACAAATTATGTAAAGGAATGGCTGAGACATTATGTACCCGACTCATGAACTATGGGGACAGGTAGTTACTTCATAGGAATTTCACACATAAAGACATAAAGAGACACCTGACTATAGATATCTTTCTAGAAAAGTTCAAACAAAAAGGATCTGGAATAAACAACATCAGGCCACTTGGATGGAGAAAACCACAGAAAATGGGGGTGTTGCAGGCACACTAATGGCCCCTCAAAGCTGTCCACGTTCTAGCCTCTGCAACCTGTGAATATGTTACCTTCCCTGGCAGAGGGGAAGTAGATTGCAGGAGCCCCAGTTGCAGCTGTTGTACCAGATGTTGGCATTTCTGCTAGAGTAACATCATCTCAGGTATAGAGTATGTGGATGTTGATGTGAAAAATGTGTTCTTTTCCAACCTATCAGAATGGATATTTAGAAGCACTCTGTAGTCATCTGGAATGGACAACAGCCTTGCCCCAAAAGCCATATGAACACTTCCTCTCCCTGCCATGGTATAGTCCAAAGAGACCTGTGTCATTTGGACATCCTGTGGAACATACTAGTCTATTATATTGGCCGCCCAATCATACAATCATTAAGAATCTAGTGTTTTAAGGCAGAAGTCAGAAAACTATGGCCTATGCATCAAATCTAGCCTACTTCTTACGTTTTACATAGCTTTGTTGGGATGCAGATATACTCTTTTTTTTTTTTTTCTTTTCACATTGTCTATGGATGCTCTCACATGACAATGACAGAGTTAGGGATCTGTGGCATAAGCTTAACCCATTTACTATCTGGCATTTTACAGAAAAAGGGCATGCTGGGACCTCTCTCCACAGTCAGTAACAAAGTATTTTATCTCTCATTTCCCACTATGAAAAAGATAGCACAGTGCCTAGTAGGCTTCTTTGGGTTCTAGAAGAGGTATTTTCCACACTTGGGAATAGGGCTGTGACCAAATATTGGGTAGCATGTAAGGCTTCAGCCAGCTTTCAGTGGGGCCCAGAATAAGAACAGGTTCTACAGTGGGGTCTAAACAACAGACATGAGGTCCAGCCCCTTGGACCACACAATCCTGCAGACCCTACGTGGCATCATTGGTGGAAAAAGACGCTATGCAGGTTTCCTTGGCCATCACCAATGGGAACATCACATTGAAGAAATGCAAGGTTTGAGAGCCATGCCACGTCATCTGCAGCAGAGAAATACACAACTCTCTAAAAAATCTCCCGATGTTCTACTGAGCTCTGCTAGAGAGGAGGTTCCTCACATTGGGATGGTAAATGTGGGCAAAATCGCTGGCTTCTCTCAGACTCACCAAGTCACAAGTTATGTGGGCTCAGAAGAAAGCCAACATAAATTGGAAACAGTGTACGTGGGATCAAGCATGAGTAGGCACTAAAAAGCTGCACAAGCCACCTGCCCAGATCCTTAAGTTATCCACTACTCTTCCCCAGCACTGTTCGCTCAGCTTATGCTTAGAGTTGCATGAATGGTTCCTTATTACCAACTGCTAGAGAAGTGAAAAGTGTGAACTGGGTGAATGGATGGGTAAGCTTAGAATATGAATGCAGGCTGAAAATGGAAAGTAACACCACTACCATTCTGGTCAGAGGACCACAGAAAGATGGTGGTGAGGAGAAACCTCCACTTGAGCAGAACTTTTGGATGGTGCCATAGTTACCCACTTTGTGTGAAAGAAATGGCTCAAGGATATAATATATATGGACTTATGGGCAGTAATTTGGCCAATTTGTCAAGGACCTAGAAGGAGATTGGGAAGATCAGAGACAAGAAGGTCTGAAAGAGAAGCAGATGGACGGAACTATGGGATGGGCATGAAATGTAAAGATCTTTGCCTACCAGAAATCATATGCTGCCTTGAAATAATCACTAAACAACCAAATCAGACAGAATGACTAAGTATCAACCAACCTTAATCACTGGCCACTGAAGGAACTGCTAGTACAATGGATGTACGAACAGAGTAGCTGTGGAGGCACGAATGGAAGCTATGCATCATCAAGCAACATGAGCTCCCACTCGTCAGGATTGATATAACTACTGCCACTCCCGAATGGTTGAGTGGTCAGCAACAGACACCAGTGTCCATTCCCCAGAATGGTTCCCCTCTACAAAAACACCAATTTTGTGGCAAGTTGACTACATCAGATCTGTTCTACCCTGAAAGGATCAGAGATTACTTTTGATTGGAATCATTACTTATTTCAGCAATGAGTTGTCTTTATTGCCTGTAAGGTATCAGCCAACACTACCTGTTGAGGATCTACAGAGATCATATCTTCTGAAGGTATGATATGAAAGGACCAGCAGTCTCACGGAAATGTGCTCATTCCCATGCATCTCTGCTGTAACGTGGATCTTTGGCTGAGGCAGTGTTATGTGGGAGGCTATGTCAGGAGTAATTGTCCCTGATAAGTGATAAGAGAGAGCTACTTTTACACTTTGGGGACAAGGAGGAATATGTTTGGCCTCTAGATACTTCTTTGACCAATTTTAATGGTAAGTGCAAAAGAACAGCAGCTACAGCTGGAGAGGTCATAGGAGGCAATGGTTCAAACTCTCTACAGAGCTGTTAGCTAGTAAAGGAGTCCTGCACGGGCAGCAGTGGAGGGAGAGAATGAGTACCAGTGGCAGCCAAGAGATCACTTGCAGGGGCAGGATATGTGGTTTGTTCTGTCCTCCTTCCTCATGTAAGTTTCCCAGGAAATGAGGCTCGCCAGAGTCCTGAAGGAGCTGATCCCAGAACACAGATGATGATGGATCTGAGCAGCACAGGGGCAAACCCTCAGGGATGATGAGCTGTGCCACCCAGATCCCTGGGGCAGCACTGAACGATTTCTTTTCCCCAGATGCTGAGCAGCATTTGTTCTCCTTCCTTAGGAACTGCTGAGGCTGAAGAGAGCTGTTTGTCCAAGTTCATTACCCACTTCCCCAGGCAGTCAACATCCAGTGCCTGGCTGAAAGGAGAGTGTAAATGCTCAGCCCCCTCACTCCCACTCAGGACATCAGGGTTGGCTGAGCCCTTGTGACAGCAGCACAGGTTGGGTGATGGGCCCCATCCTTCCTCCTCCCCTCTCCCACAGGTGTTGATCCCAACAATTCTCCCCAATAAATGTCCTTTGTGATAACCACTGTCTTGGAGTTTGCTTCCCAAGGAAGCTGGCCTGCTACATCATGTGATGAAGAGATGGGGGCAGCTCACAAGAGGCATCTAAAAGAGCTGAGACGGATGGGGAGGCAATATGGTAACAGAGAGCTATGTTTCCTTGTAAGATTTCTTATGCTATTTCATTTTTTTCAATATATTCACGTATTTTTTAACAAAAAATTTAATGTTACAAATAAGGAAAAGACTAAAAGGCTATTGCACTGGAGAAGCCATGATAATCTGGGTCAGACTGTTTTCCATCCCATTTATTTTCATTTGAAAATCTTCAAAACCAGTCCCCAGGGAAGCTCTTGCCACACCAAAAGTCCAGCTCTCTTAGCTAAATTATATGCAGACTGTTTCACAGTTCATATTCGCTTTCTCCTCATTTGGTATTCCTTCTTGTACACATGCATACGCTCACTCATGCATGTCCCCAACACATAGACAGTCGGCTTCCGTTCCTTCTGTTCTTTTTCTTCCGTTACCACTCTCCATCACTCAAACTTGGGAAAAATAAACGACCACCAGGACATCCTGAACATATCTAGTAGATCCATCTCATAGTCAACACAAGGACCAAAAAGCCAATCAATCGACTGAACGTTGTTGACGTGAGTTGGGTCTATTTCATCTTTTCTTCTGTTATAACGAAGATATTTGATGCCTTGATCCATTGGGTTGAGCTCGTATGGTGTATTTCATGACTATACAAAGTGCTCCAGTTATAATCGTCTCTCCTGGTGTCGAGGGCCATAAGCTTACTAAATATTTTTTAAAGAAAACCAAATCTATCAATGGCAATGACCTACCAGATAAAGATCTGTGTTCTTTTTTAAAAAAAAATTTTTTTTCAACGTTTATTTATTTTTGGGACAGAGAGAGACAGAGCATGAACGGGGGAGGGGCAGAGAGAGAGGGAGACACAGAATCGGAAACAGGCTCCAGGCTCTGAGCCATCAGCTCAGAGCCTGACGCGGGGCTCGAACTCACGGACCGCGAGATCGTGACCTGGCTGAAGTCGGACGCTCACCCGACTGCGCCACCCAGGTGCCCCAAGATCTATGTTCTTTTTAAAGGATATGGGAGAGATATAGAAGTATAGGTCATTCTGGACAAAGAGGACACCAAGATCCTTCAATTTTTCCATGCCACTAAATAATTGCCAAAACTCCAGGTCTTGGAAGTACTAAGATCAGAAACACGTGGGAACAAAAGGAAATTCCCATCACGGTTTCATCACTTCCACATTGCTGACGTGTCCTTTTGGGGACACCACCTCATATACCTGTGTCCTGGACATTTCATCTGTAAAACTCAGCTGTTCACACTAATACGTATCATTCAGTAACACATCTGTGCTCTCCAGTTGCCTGATGGACCCCATTCCCAGATTCCGTTATACATGAAAGATAGTACCAATTCATGAAAGTGGATTTTGTGAAAATTTATAAAAGGGAACCTCATTTACAATGGAGGCAGGAGGCCAGCAGGGCACGCTCATGCCCTACCCCTCCTCAATTACAGACCCAAGAGGAAAAGACCACCTTTCGTGGGAAACTACTTCACTATTCCCAGCAGGAGGAATAGGAGGAAGGAGGAAAACGATTTCCTCTTCCCTGACCCCACCTCCCCCTACACACCTCCTGCAACACAGCCAATGACAGACAGTCACAGCTCAGCCAATGAGAAGCCCCCACACTTGGAACTCCCAGTTTATTCCAATGGACTTGTTGGTAACAGGCTTTCCAACCTCCCTGCCCCCTTTCCTCTACAAATAGCATTCCTCTCCTTTGTCCAGGCAACTTGCCTATCATTTTGCCATAGCTTGCTTATCCCGAATTGCATCTCTGCTGTTCCCGAATAAACCCACTTTTGCTGGTAGAATAACTGGCAGTTTTATTTTTTAACATTAACAATTTTTTTTAATTAAAAAAGTTTTTTTCAATGTTTATTTATTTTTGAGAGAGAGAGAGAGAGAGACACACACACACACACACACACAGCATGAGCTGGGGAGGGGCAGAGAGAGAATCCAAAGCAGGCTCCGGGCTCTGAGCTGTCAGCAGAGAGCCCAACACAGGGATCGAACCCATGAATCATGAGATCATGACCTGAGCCAAAGTTGGACGCTTAACTGACTGAGCCACCTAGGTGCCCCAACATAAACAATTTTAAATAACTGGCTTCTGTTTGGTCGTCAGGTGTTTACCTTGCCATCTAAAGAATTTATTAAATGTGTTTCAAAGAGTGACACTTGAGAAAGGATTTTTTTTTTAATATTTATTTTGAGAGAGAGAGAAATCAAGCACAAGGGGTGGGGGGCCCAGAGAGAGAAGGAGAGAGAGACAGAGAGGGAGAGAGAGAATCCCAAGCAGGTTCTGTGCTGTCAGCAGAGGAACCATGAGATCACGACCTGGGCCAAAATGAGGACTGGGACGCTTAACCCACTGAGCCACCCAGGAGCCCCCTTGGGGACGGAATTTTTTAAAAACGAAGCTATTTGCTAGAATGGTCAAGGGCCATTTAAGTGGCACGGCTTCCACAAAATTAAGATGTCATTTCCCACAGATGACCCCTATTTCATAGAGGCCAGTATTCAATGCCACATTAACTCCACTCTATTTGCATATTAGCACATTGGAATTTAATGAGATTTAGAAAGTTCGTCTTCTTAAAAAGAGAATGTTAATTATATATTGTGTTCCTGTGAAATCACAGATAAGGGACTTCTTAAAAACTTTTATATTATAGAAGGGTGCACAGTATCCTTCGACATAATCGGGTCTGTCAGTGTAGCCTCACTGGCCAAGCTCTCTGGAGAAGTAAAAGGATAGAGCCCCGTTTAAACACACAGAATGTTTCAACAAACAGTTGCTGACAAAGGCTAGCCTCCGGCAAAACTTTAAGTGTCGTTCAACTGCCCTCACCTGTTATAATCAGTAAACCTTTTTCTGTTTTCTCCTGCCATTTTTGTGTCCATTTCAAAGGAAAATACACGATAAATGCAGTTTTCGTTAATAATTCATAATAATCACGGGATGTACCAAAAGACTTAAAAAACACAGACCGCCAGTAAAGGAGGTGGACATCTACACATCTTTTTACTGTTTTAAGAAAATGAAAATCCAGTATCATTCCCTCAGTTTAAACCTTTATACAACGTCTCTTAAAATATATCCTGCATTTTAACTTCAAAAATGCATTTTATTAAGAAAAAAGAAAGAATAGATTACAAACCCGGAACTGAAAATCATGACAAATGACGAATCAATGCGTTGTGAGGCCATCACGTTGCAGCTTCTGGTGGTGCGGACCACACAGTACCATGAGGCTTCACCATCTATAAACCTGTCTACACTCCCAACCAGGTTAATGCGGCTACTAAATCACATGAACACTTCTAACAGATTCAGGGCCGTTAGGATGCTTGTATTCAGCTTTACATCAAATAAAAACTAGCACTTCTGTGTTCTATTCTTCAAGTCTTTCAATTAAAAAGAAGAAAGTATGCCACTCATCAACATCGGTCCTTCATAAACTACTATGTTAATTCATATCCTAAATTTAGTCAGGCATTTACAGAAACAGCAAAATGGATACAGAGCTACGGAAAAGACAGGCAGCTTTTGTAAGGAGGTTGAGAAGGAAAATAAGATGATTAATTTATGTATTCCCAAATTGTTCTGGTGTGGACGAACTAAGGGACCCAACTGTTCCTTGCCAGGCACCCGAGCAGCGTGATCATAAACAGCAAAGTGCCTTTATTATATAACTGGCTTATGAAATTTAAAGAGAACTACATGCATGCACCTTGTTTGCTTTGCCTCAAAATCAATTATTGCAACAAGTTTCATAAGGTCACTGATAATTCTATGATCTCTTGGTATGCATATACACCCTAATCAGAAAGCACTAGTTAGCAGGTTATATTGATTTTTGGTACTTTTCGAGAAATTACCCCGTCACCATAAATGAGAGATGACAGAAGGGCAGACGAAGCATAAATCATGCAATAAGCCATCACCCCATAGAGTGAGCACTCTGTAACCACTCAACTGCTTTTGGAGAAAGTAGGGGAGGGGGGCGTGGCTGCAGCTTATATTTTACAAAGTCTGTCCCGGAGGTCAGGGCACAGAAAAATGTATGCCTGAAGGAGTGTATGTTTTAGGATGGGGAATGGAGCTCTCCACTTCCAGCTGTCTTTTTTTTTTTTTTTTCTAATACATAAGAAACATTCCCCACGGAATACAGTCAAGGGAGATCAAAGAAAATTTGGTGATAAACTTTAGAAAAACAGAAGAACAAACCTATAAAGAAAACTGGCATAAGGTTTGGGGAAAATATTCTCAAAGGTGTGTTTCATATGAGATATTACAGTTGTAAATAAAATTTGTGCATTGTTAAGAGTTGTGGTTTTTATGTTGACAAGTTGAAGAGTTGCAAACATTTCACATTCTTTGGGAAATTGGCATTATCCAGGGTCTTACCTCCCGCCACTACTGAACAATGATAGCAGATTATGAAAATTTTAAAAGGCAAGACATCGCACGCTGACAACCAAAGCACTTTCCGAGTCTGGTTGCATATGAATTTTACATTCAGAGCTGAAGTCTGACACTCAAAACCTAAGGTATCCCAAATCATTAAGAGAAGTCAAATAGAAAAAGAACAATCAAAACAAACCAATGACAACACAACATCTTTCAAGACTATTGATAAACTGTATTGAATGTAACACAGAGAAAGGCAAAGGGGTTTTATATACTTTTGGCCACTGAAGATGCAAACACCAGCCAAAAAGGATCTTAGAAGCATTTCCAGGTCTATTAATAACACCATAGGGACACTAAAGCAAACACGAGCATGTTCTCCAGTAAAGCAAGGTCCGTATTGTCCAATTTTGATTTTTACCTCTAACAAAACTTACGTACCACACGGTGGAGAGACCAGGGATATGGTCTTCACATTTAAAAACCGTAGTCATCAAGCGAGTTAAACTTCCGTTTTAGATCCTATCAGAACGGTCGGAAATTAAGAGCGGTATCTCATCCCTTGTTCTGTAGAACGACGGCTATGGGAAATACATCACTGGATGAGGCCTCCTGGAGCCATCTGGAGTCTGGATATGGCAAGACGGCAGTGCTGCAAATCACCTGCGTGTACATTCAGTGGAAGAACATGTTCTTGTCCGTTGAGAGCCCCCGGCTATTAAAACAGACTGTCGGGATTGTAAGTTAAAACACAGCTGCCAATCAGAAGAAGTACTCTTTCTGATTTTCATTGACTGCACTTTGTATATTAAGCTCACTTTTCAAAACAGCCTCGGCACTGTCTACATTCTCTGACCTTTTTGCCTCATTTCTTTTGTATAACCTTTTCTGCTGATAAATGCGAACAGCAATGGCAGCAATGCACAGCAAGATAAAGATTACAACCGCTATCAGACCTGGGGAGGGAAGAGAAAAACAACGCAAAGTCAGAACTTTTGTCCAAACGGAAGCCCTGCTGACTTCGTTGCTTAATAAGTCATGATAAAATCATTTTCTACATACATCAAGCATCTAGTAGGTATGAATTAAAAATATCAAAACCTCAAGTATTTCTGGATCGGGTGGTGTCATAATATACCCGAGTCTGTCTGTCCCTGAGTTCCTCTATCAGCCCTGGGGGTTCACCTCCATTTATTCTGCATGCATACGATACTGGATTTATTTAGTGCATTTCCACTTATTTTTCAAATTTTTAGTGCATTTACATATAACGCAAGATGTTATTGACATGTCTCTAAGACCCTGTGGTTGGTCACTGCATATTAACACACAAATTGTTATTATTTTAAATTTACAGATAGTAGTAATGTTGTAAAATAATTAAATGTGTTTTTGTACTTCAATATTTAAACACTGTAATTCAGTTGATTCTCAATAGTCTGTCATACTGCTGAATAGGAGGAACAGGATATATGTATATGAATAATCCTGACTAGTGAAATATATTGACACAGATAACATAGATTATTTCGATTATTTCTGTAGGAGAAATATTGATATTTTGAAACATCTGGTTGTAAATAAAATATTTAAATACCACAATTCTTAGCTATGCCAACATAGGGTTATCGACCTTGGCGTTACATCGGGCTAGTAGTTCTTCAAAGCGTGTTCTGTGAATCCCTATTGGTCCTCAGGACACTTTGAGGAGATCCACAGGGTCAAAGCTATTTTCATAATAATTCTAAGATGCCTCTCTCATTGTGTTGACATATCCACTATTAATGTAAAACAGGGTTAGGTAAAATTCCTGGTACCTTAGCACGAATTGAGGCAAGGCTACCGAACTGTAAAAGCGGTCGTGGAATTCATAAGGCAGAAGGCGTTAGATTGCCAGGCAATCCCACAAAAAAGAAAAAAAAAAAAGCAAGCCAGATTCATTTTAAGAGTGTCCTTAATGAAGCCCTAAAAATTACTTATTTTATGAAATACTGACCTTTTGTCTATAAGCCTTTTTAACATTTTGGGCAATGAGGTAGAAAATACTTTGGATGGATCTCCAAGTACGATGGCTGTCTCCAGGAAGAGCGCCTGTGTGAACAGCTGACTTGTGAGCTCAACTACTTACTTTTCGCTTCATGGAACACCATTTTTATTTGAAAGAATGACTGACAAACTATGGTTGTTTTGACTTGGATATTTGGCAGATATTTTCTCTAAAATGTGTGAAGTGAGTCTGTCACTTGAAGAAAAACAACTGACAATATATGTCGCCAGTGATAAAAGTCAAGCTTTCAGATGAAAAAGAGAATTTGGAAAACTATTGCCTGTCACCATGAGTTCAAGAATTTCCTAACACTTAGACTTTTCTGATGAAAACGGTGGAGGTATTAACCGATGAAGTTGTTTTCAGACAAAAATAGGCACAATGAAAACAGCAATGTGGATCAACTGTCATATTGTAAAGCTAGGAATTCTTCATTCCAGTTTAAGTCAGGGGCATAGAACTCTAATGGAAACCGACCAAGCCAACACATTGAAGGTTCTCACCAATCACAGTGGACTCCTGAGCACATGATTTAATGGGCAATTAAATTCACTACAGCAAATTATATAATATTGCCAATGGCTAAGCCAATGTTAGGTTGGGTCGGGCTTACCTGAGAAGGACAGTAATTCCTTGCTCATATAAGTCTAACATAAATGTGGCAACCAAATTCTGCACTTGAAATCTGAAGAATTTACTAACAGATACAGTTGTTTTTATTATTATTAGTCATATTAATAAATAATAATTTTAATCAGAATATCATTTGTTGTTATATATTTTGCCTCTCATCAGTTGAGTCGCTATAAATATTTCTATTGTCTGGCCTCTTAATTTAGGCCTCTTGTTTCAAGAGAGATATTCTGAATTATTTCAATATGAAAAACTGATGAGGTATAGTAGAGACCAGGCTACAGCAATTATAAAATAAATATCAATATTACAGTGGCCCAGACAGGACATCCAGATGGTCATAATCATGGGGGGACTCTGGAACTAGTTTGTTTCATATATGTGATTTATCTCCTTTAATTTGGGGAAGGTGTCATGTCAGGATTTGTCACATCCAACAAAAACCTTGATTTAACCTGCTATACCAAAAAAAAAAAAAAAAGATACACTAAATAAAATACGGCAAACCACTGTGCTCTGTGACATTGCCATCTGAAGCTCTGTGTGAATGTTTTTATGAGGAAATTAGGTAGCTTTCTCTTTGTCTAATTCTCACCATCCATATCTGTGTAGCCTGGCCAGAAACCCTCTGTAATATCTGGGTCACGGTTAAAAAAGTCTTATTGAACAATTTTCCCATCTTACATTATTCAGTGTTTGTAAGTGAAGAAAAAGATGATCTAAAATGTAGAACATAGGGCGATTAGCCAATTTGGAGAAATTTTAAATGGATTAATTATTGTTACACAGTGGGCGCAATTTACGAGTAACGAGACAACGGGCGAAGAATTATACCGCGATGCTACCAGATGGAGAAACACCCTGGAGGATGATATTCTGTGATTTAGCAGATAAATTGCATGTGGTCCCAAGACAAGGCCTTCTGAGCTTCAACGGCCATGATCAACTGCTCTGCTTCTGAAGCTTTGTCTGAGCAATGAGCAAAAGCAGACACCACGTGTTCCCAGGCCCTCAGTTCCAAAGCTGCACACACCTTCCACACTGTCTTTCTCTGCTCTACGTATTTGAGCCAAGACAGATTTCAGAGATGACCTATAACATGTTTCCATTCCACAGTAACAGAGGATGACTTATCAATATACCCCTCCTATATTCTGTAAATATTAACAATGATCTTTGCCCAAAGCAACAATATTCTAAAGATTCAGCATTGTGCTCTAATACTGGCTTGACCGTCCAGTCATTCTCTATGTATATCTGTGAATCTGTGTCTCCCTATATCTATACCAGTTAAATGTATGGAAAAAGCACCATTGGGGGACTGAGACAATTTCTTTGACAAGGAATCGTCATTTAAAATGTTAAGCACATTGGGGCGCCTGGGCAGCTCATTCGGTTGAGCGGCCGACTTCGGCTCAAGTCATGATCTCGCGGTTTGTGAGTTTGAGCCCTGCGTCGGGCTCTGTGCTAACAGCTCGGAGCCTGGAGCCTGCTTTGGATTCTGTGTCTCCTTCTCTCTCTGCCCCTCCCTCACTAGTAATCTGTCTCTCTCTCAAAAATAAATAAAAACATTAAAAAAATAAAAATGCTAAAATGTTAAGCACATTAATTGCTATAGCTTCAAATGAGTTTTTACCACATAATGTATTTTTAATAATATATTAATGTATTTTCTTTTAGACACTCAGTTATTAACTACTCCTTTCGGAGAGACTTACTGCTGTTTGTTTTTTGCTTATCATATGACTAAATGGGAATTCTATCTTATGTATCTTTAATTTATACACCATTAATCTGATAAAAAGAAAAGCAACTGAAATGGCACAAAGATATGACTAGTACTATTCTCTGTTTAAGTAAAATCCTAACGACTTCAAGGAAGTTGATGTCTGAATGAGTAAAGATGTAAAAAAATAGAACAAAAACGGACCAGACATAAAGCCCACATAAATTGCCCAAGTTAAAGTGAAATCACATTATCTGGCAATGTAATAACTTTATTTTTTATGTTCATCTCATATGCAAAGTGTGGAGAAAAGGTGAGTCACTTAGCATTTCCATTATCTGATTAATTACTTTCTGACGATCATTCATCAGGAAGAAAAAGGTATATTTTGGGGGTTGGCTTTGAATAAATTGTGTCTCAGAGAACATGCTGTTTCATTGCCAGGAAGGTATACTTTAAAATTTTTTGTGTTAATTCTGCAATTTAAAATAACTACAAACCACTTTCATTCCATTGGCCTAATATTTGATAAAAAAAAATACAACTAAAAGTGTTATATTCACTGATGTGAGCATCTAAACCATGGAAATACCCATTTCATTGAGTATTAACACAACATAAAATGTATGTTCCCAGTGTTAATCTCAGGTTTTTCCTACTTTTTACATAAACTCTTGTGGAAACAATACGACAAAATCCAAGAAGCCAACAGAAATAGTACCTCCCCAAATATATTCAGAATTCCTTAGGGATTGTAGAAGGCCATTTTCAAGTTAAATGATGCTCAGTTTTACACAGAGTAGCAACTGTATGAGTGTGGCACTTCAGGGAAATGATCAATTATGTATACTGAAAATCTTCAAGGAATTCATGAATTCAAGAAGACTCTAAAAGACAACCCAGTATAAATAATAAACCACCCCCGCCATTGACCTCAGGATCCAGTGTCCCGCAGTGGGGATATGTGTGGATTCCCCACCGTTTCTCTAGTGCTAACTATTCCCCACTCCTAGAGATGAGAAGTACCAAAGAAGAGTTCATTCACGCCTTCTGTTACCTCCAATTACTGCAGAGTCACTTCTGATTGCATTAGCTAGAGGTTCTCTGTCATCTCTTGTTCCAGAATGATCTGCAGTAAAAGGATAAAAAAAAAAAAGTGGGAGGGAGGGATAGAGCCAAGTAAAAAGAAGAAATTTGGGGGAAAAAAAAATCTTAAAACATTTAATCAGTGTGGGATCTCTGTGATTTTTTTTTTTTTAACCTCAGCAGCATCAACTGCAGTGGCTCACATGGATAAGGCACTGAGGATCTAGAAGAGAAATGGGTTGGAAGTTAAACAAAACCAATCTGGGGAGGCCACCTTGAGAATGCATTGCAACAGCGGCATCAGAAGATTCAACACCCAGGGGACAAGTGCATTTGTTACTGCAAAGGAGGAGCCATTCCCCTACCTGCAAATGAGTGTGTCCTCTCCCTTGATGTGGCATCAGTGCCAGCCTGGGACACACAGCTGGACTCTGTCACATGTCCTGAGACGGTGACAGGGGCCGGGTGGCTAGGCTGCAGCGCGGCCTTCAGAGGGGCCACGTGGCTGAGCTGCACCGCAGACAGACAGCCCAGGAAGCCCTGTGCACCGGCCAGGGCTGTCTCCTGGTCTACGTCAGTGTACTCTGGAAATCCAAAGAAACACCAAAATATTAATAATCATGCAAGAACAAACAGGCAAGGCTAGAGATGGAATGTTCTGAGTCTGATAATACAGTAACAACAGACATGCAGTGGACTAAACTCCCCTTTCTTGGGTCTTTATTAAAACAGTCAGATCCGTTAAGTCTCTCCGTGACTACCGCTGAGCCTCCTGAGGTTAACGAAAGCAAGTTTTTAAGTATGGCTAATTTAATATGATATGGTGATCTGGAAATGATTGAAGCCTCCGGACGGATGAGCCAGGTTTTGAACTGATGAGGGTTCGTGAGATGTTACATTTAAAAATAGATGATTAACGTGATTTGTGATAGGGCTTGCAGTCAATGTTCAAGAGATTAAAGTGCTTCCCGATTTGGAAATGAATTCAGCTCAGCCTTTGAGACGTAAGTCACGACCATCACAGGAGCTAGAGGGAAAATGGAGCTTCTAGAGTTCCCCTGTTAACTGCCCAAGCAGACAGCTCGGTCTGGCTGAAAGCCATCTGGTATTCTCTGGCCCCATCCAAACACGCAGGGGGAAGATGTTATCAGGTGGGAAGGCTACACCCCAAAGTGTATTCTCTGGCCCCATCCAAACACGCAGGGGGAAGATGTTATCAGGTGGGAAGGCTACACCCCAAAGTGTCTAGAGTAGCACTAATTCCTCATGCACAGCAGTGAAAGCGTCCACACCTCACTCCCTGTTTCAGGGCTGCTGTCACTCAGGCAGAAACATGTGTGGCCCCTCTAGACAGAAAACCCCTCCCCCACATTAACCAGAGTTGAGTTTCTCTGGGACTATGATGGAACAGAGGTTGGCTTGAATGCCGGAATACTAATTTATGATTTTAGAGTGAAGAATATATTTACATTTTGTGTGTGGCGAGCCTGAAATCTAAACCAGGGGAACTAACTATAGTTTTAAAGTTCAAATGTGACCAGACCATATAGCACCTCCCCACCCAATATGACCATAAAAAAGGAGGACTAATGTCTCCTGCACTGCATATACAAGGACACAGACACAATTTGACACTCTTGTCTCTTAAAAAAAAAAAGATATTTAGTATTTATTGGGTGCTTACAATGGCACCGTTCTAAGGGATTCGCACGTCTGTGTTGACAGCTTCCAGTAGCCGCCAGTATCTTATCCCAGTCAGTCACACAGGCGAGACGCGTGGGTTCAGAACTGCAGTGATGGCCTGAGGCCACACAGCCATCGGCAGTCTGCTCGGGAGTCAGGCCTGTTGGGCTCCAAATCACAAGACTCTTCTATTTATGAACCACTTTCTGATTGGGCTGCTGATTTATTTTGTTATTAGTTTGTTTGGCTGGAGAGCAACTATTCTTGAAGTGACTCTTGGCACGTCACCTCCGAATGAGCCTGACCTGATTACTCTGGATGTATGGCATTCAGGCTCAGGGGCTCTACCTCCGAAAGTCATGTTCTTACTACCAGGCCATCCCGCCTCACTGCACCCAGACTGGCTCCTTGAACCTACGGGAGACCCTCAACCCCCCGGCATTACGTTGTTCCACAGAAGCCATGTCGTGCATGTGTGGAAACCAAGAACTAACTTAGTTCCAACACACAGCATTCACTCATTTGAATGGATATACATTCAAGCATATTTATGTTTAGAAAGGCAGCATTCTTACTTTGGAGGTTTTTTACTTTAATAAGAAAGGAACAAGAAATATACATTAAAAACAACATAATCAGGACAGTGCTTTTCACATTGATTCTACAGTGTTAAAATCTTGATTACAATTTCGATAGGCTTTTGAAAAATCTTATCTTTTGAACACTACCCCCTCCCCGAAAAATGTAAATAGATGAGATTCACTTCTCTGGTACAAATCTGATATGAGATGAATCTTAAAAACTACACCTTTAAGTAAAAACATTTTTCAAATTACAAGTTACGGTATAAAAGACTTTAAACTCTTAAAACGTAAAGTGGGCAGTTAATCAATTAATTTTTGTTTTAAGAGCTAGAGATACAGGAAATAAATTCCGCGCATATCAAGCATGTTACATTCTAGCAGCAGAGAGAGAAAATAAACACAGAAACAGGAACTAATGAAAATTTTGAAGAGTGGTAATGCTCTGAATAAATCAATTAGAAAATGTGATGGAGTGCGTCTGGAACAGAAATTTATCTTGATGGATTAGGTGATTTTTGTGCATCTATTTTAAGGTTGATTCTTCAGAGCCCTGTTCCCTTAGTGGTCTGGAGATATTATTCCAGCATCTTCTGGCTCCATCACTTCTTCCTTAAATTTTGCAAGATTCCCTGTGTGTTAGGAATTTTGCATAGAATATGGTGGGCCCTTCTCATCTGGAGACACAAGGTTTTGCGTTAGCCTGCCAAGTGTCGTAACCTGCTTCTCCTTCCTCTTCTTTATCCTATTGGTCTGCTGATTATTCACACCACATCTTCTCTGCATTTTCTCTAAGCTGTTTTACTTTTCCAGCCTGATTTCTATCCTTTAGGACCTAATATTGTGTGAGTCGAAGCCTTCATCACTTGATCTTCTAGGTGATGAGTTCACGTTTCAACAAACATCACTCTTTCCTACTGACTTTGAGTCTGGAACACTCACACCTTTTTAGTTCCTCAAGGTCTTTTTTTGCTTTGTTGGAAGCAAGGGCTCTTACTAAGTCTCATCAGATGGTGTCTGTCTCCCTGAATATGCCCATTGTGATAGGGAGTGATTCGGTGGCTTTGTTTCTTCTCCCGTTTCATTGTTGTGAGTCTTAAGAATAGAGCTGTTTTTCTCCTCCGCTGGGTGATTGTCAGTCACTGGTTTCCTTAGGCGGCTGACATCTAGAGAAGGTAGACAATGTAGCTGCCCCACATCAGGGAGGGTACGGGCCAGGCACCCCTAACCTCCAGCCAGAGAGGACTCAAACCTCAGGTCATCGTCAGCAGGACTCAGGAACTCCTCAAGTTTCAGGTCACTACCTCTTTGGCAAAGGGGGGGATTAAGCACAGTGACGTTTTCAATGCTGACCTTTCCCCACGGGGGTCCCAGAGATCTCTGTAAGCCAAGCATTTCCAAGTGGAGAGGACGGATCTACACAATTCAGGGTGTTCCCCAGAGACTCTCGCAGGCTGGTCCAGACCCTTCCAACCAGGGCGCACGGGGTCACCCAAGGCTCTCTTCACTGACAACCTCTAATGCTCCCCCCTGCCTGCTGGGCTGGACCAGCAACTCCTATTTGCAGGAGAGTCAATGGGTGGGAATTAGGAGTGAAGGCAGAGCACAGGGGCTTTGCAGCCACCCCCTGCCCCCCAGAACTGAGACCAGGCAAAATTAACAGTTACAATATGTTGTTCATAAGCAAAGCTGGCCTTAGAAATACATAGCATTAGATATCTTTGCTAGACATCGACAACTGCATTAACAAAGCCAACGAGCAAAAATCTCTATCTTTCCTGTTACCTGACTCCTGAGATGCTGACACCACTGTCTCCTGCTTTACACAAACCCTGAGAAGACAATCATGTTTTGGATGTTTCTGGTTGTAAAAATCCTTATTGACTCAGATGTTTGGGTGATCTTGCCTATTAAAAAATCAGCCTCAACTGTACTTTCCAACAAACAGAATGACTCCTGCTTTGTTAGAGAAGAAACCTTTTAACGAAAGATCTACAAGAAAAAGAGGGTACCGAGGAATTAAAATGTGTACGAAGTGCCTTTCCATACGTAGTAAGAGGACTGTTTCTGGAGAAGGTGTGACGTAAATGGAAGAATAATTGCAAAGAGTGCTTCATGGAATTTCTTGTGGCTCTCCTTAACAAACAAACAGAAAACCTCAGAAAACAAAACCAAGTGGTTTGGCCATACCTATGAAGAGGGGCCTTATTTAAAAAGGATCTCAGTATCTTTAATCTATGAAGATCAGATGGAAAGCCTTGCCGAACATGGTGCAATAAATCAGAGGAGGAGCCTGGCATTTTGACCGTTATATACCATTACGGCCAGGATCCTAGACAAGAGTTCATGGGAAAGTAAAATGGCGGAGCAGACGGCAAATATACCACATGGATGAGGAAGCAGTTTTTCATAAAAGGTATTTATTTGTCAACCAAACCTACCGCTCTGAGATATCACCTTGAAAATCTGATTAATACAGAAGCTATTTATAGTTAAGAGATCTCTGGGTGACCTGTACTTCTCTTTCGCTTTCGACATAACTTGTCTTAAGTGCCGTAAGACATTTACAAAATCACAGGGTCCTTAAATAATCTGATTAAACTATCTTACATACCCCTTTGGCTTTGAAGCAGGTTTTCCATAGAATAGCATCGAGACTGACGTGTGTTCCTCTAGCTCTTCTAAGAGCTGGACTAGACACCCTCTTCCCTCTGACCACACACTTTATTTACATCTGGCCTAAATCTCCACTGCAGAAATCTGAGCCACTTCCTGGCTCTGCAGCGTCAGAAGAGATCAATGATCCCGATGGGTCATTGCCTCTAAATATACCAAAGCTACCGCTCAGCACAGAATGAGTGAAAAACATCTTCGGGCTTTTAGAAAACTCTTCTAACATAAAAACAATCCATAAACAGAACTCAGAACTTGATTTGGCAATGAGCTTTGGATATAAAAACAAACGTAATGCAGCCTATTAATTACGGAGGGCTATGGACCAAGTCTGTCTCGAGGCAGACTGGTTCATCCCCTACCACGATGGACGACGAATTTCTGCTGTCACGGTTCCCGCGCCATAACATGTCTGACATAACAAAGTAATGGATAGTAGCTGTAAACTTCACTCAGCCTTTGAACAGTGACTCTGCAGTCATTTTACACTAGGTTAAATTGTATCATTCAAGATGTGAGCACATTTTTCCGTGAGAGGTTTTATGCGATTTCACGATCATGTAATGGTCTTAATTGGGATTTTTTTTTTCATGTGTGGAATCGTGACCCAACAAAATCTCAATGAGTTAGCAAAACAACTTTACACCTGCATATCTCCTTTGATTAATGACATCTTGGAGAGATCTCTTTTTGGATAATGTTCAAGTTAATAGTTCTCTTAAAGGAGCTGATTGAGGAATCATTCACTTCGGCGTCCGTACTTACAACCTGTGAACAACATACTTGACAGAGAGATGGCATCAGACTGTCTGCCTTTTTAGAAGGAAGACCAGAAGGAAATAAAACGGCTTCCTCTCTGTCCTCCAGTGCTCATTTTTACAAAGGAAATGGACCGCAGGAACAAATTTTTAACTCCAATCATCATTAACAAGCATCACTAGCAGATATCAAGCAAGGAGTGTAATTTTTTAGGTAATGACATTAAATTGTACTATGATGACATGGAAACCATCTCGAACCCTCTATTATACTTAATAGACGACACTAACGGAATTCACGTCTACTGCTCTTACTCTGAGTGCTCCCACAGCTCATCACTGGGCCGGAAACTGTTTGCTCTGTTTGCTTTGTGCCCCAAACTCGTGCAGCCACTCTCCTGCCAACCTCCTCCTCTCTTTCTCTTCCTTCAATTCTTGTTCTTTAATAAGGTCATTCACACTGTAGTGTAAGTCCCTGATAATGGCTTTATTGTTTACTTATTCCTGGTGCAGTCACATTTTAAAGCAGGCTAGTAATGAAAGGAATAAACAACTGCCTTCTCTTTTTTATTTTAGAAATTATTCTGGTTTTGTCTCTGTACAAAGGTTTCTAGATCTGGCAGCTGATAAATATATAATTTGGGATTTGTGGCTTTCGCTTTTATCATTTGGTTTTGTTTTGGTTTTTTTTGAAGTGTAAGCAGAGCTCTGCTTCGTTATGTTTGACTACCAGATGAGAGCAACGAGGGTGATCTTGTTGTCAAAGGATCACATTCATCCTTCCCACCTGGAGCACATCCTCGTGACTACATGAGCCTCTGACAAAATCCCAATGTCTACCCTCCCATTTGCTCCATAATTAAAATCAAAGAACATGTTTCGGCAACAGGAGTGTTCTCTGGGTTTGGGACATGACACTTTGATCAATGCTCACGTACTATAACAAGGAGAAAGGTGTTTTCCAGTTTCTAGGTATGGCCAATTCAAAATGGTACTGCTAACTCTCTGGAAACAAAGCCTCCAGAAAGTTAAAGCCACGGTATGCACTGAAGATAGTCTATGACATTCCAACTGTTAAAATACTCAAAAATCAACCTGATGAAGAAAAAAAATTTTAAGATTTCTTACTTACTTACTTAGAACAAGATTTCTCCTGTTCTAAGCTGTACTTCTCTTTTAAAAGTTGCTTGTGAAATAACCACTATCTCAAGTGTCATCTCACAATATAGTTACACAAACAGGACTCAGGTCATCTGATTTTTCCTCACCTCTAGGCACCGAAGCACGTTTTACATAAAGGATTCCTGACACACAGGAAACTGTTCTTACGGCTCTTCGGTAGAGATTGAGTGGCTGTCCTTTCCTTGCTGATGACAGACATTATTTACATCTGGCCTCATCTCCACTGCAGTAATCTGAGGTACCTCCTGGCTCTGTATCCTCAGAAGAGAGGAACAATCACTACTGATCCAGACCTCTAATATGCAAAAGCTACTACTCACAGTAAGTGAAAATAATCATCCAGCTTTTACTAAAATAAATCATAAAACTATTATAGCATATAAAAGTACTGAGATACAGAATTCAGAGCTTAATTTTATAGTGAATTATGAACATGAAAAGCAGATTTAATGTACTCTGTCGATAGTAGGAGGATCTGAACGAAACTGCTTGGCTAAAGCCTTGACTTCCCCACCACAGCCCCCAACTATTACTGAGCATTATTGTCAAAGTTATTGAGTCCTTAGTCTTTTAAGTGTGACAGGGAGTTGGAGATGGCTTCTGTGCTGTCATACTACAGTTTGGTACTGTTTCTAAAATTTACCTTCTTTTTGAGTATCTACTAGTAACCCTGGTTCACAGGACAATCCAAAATTATCTCCATAGTTCTTCCAAAATTTAAGAAATGCATAACGGAGAAAGTTGAAAGAGGGAAGAGATGTCCTTCTTTCTGGGTTTCCATCTAATATGGCAGTGAGTGATCATCTCCTTAACTCTTGGCTTGAAAAGGTAGACAAATCACAACTCCAAAAATATATATATAATTGATCAATGTTTATATTCTGCCCCCTTAGAAGAAATATTCAGAAATCATAAGATGATAGAAATATTTTAACTCATTTTAATTTGGAGGGTAATTTGGAACTATTTTATCTAAGGCAACATAGGATACATTATACTCAATCAGATACACAGGAACCTTTTGTGTGACGGTTACGTGTATGTCTGCTAACCATAAGCTCTGTGAGGACAGGTGTAATGTCCACCTTGCCGAATGGCACTCTTCGTGAATATAACACGTGATCACAGAGTATGTGCTAAACGAATCAGTGAGCCAAAGGGGCTTCCAAAAAGGAAAAATATATCTGATAAGCGTGGGGCCGTGAGAATGTGTCTTGCAGACCTCTAATTAGAGGAGGGTAACTGACCAAGGCCCCTGCTGCTGGGCTCTGAAACCCATCTTTATACTTGGGCTAAGGCCATGCTTCCTGTGGCTGTCTCCCAGCGGTGGCTGATCAGAGCAGGGATTCCTAAGGTGGGCTCATTCTTGGGAAACAGGAGACTCCTCTGACAGCTGGCTGACCCAAGGGCTCCCCAAAGACTGCTCAACCCTTCTTAGATTGCACAGACTTCCAGGATACTTCCGAGTTTCCCTCCCTCTCTCCTTCATTGGAGGCAGAGGTGCGTGCGTGGCCATCTGATGGCTCTGCCGCTCTTGGCCAGCTCCCTCCCCACCTCCTACTTTACAAGTGTTCCCTGAATAAAGTCGTCACATGGTTAATTTTGTCTTGGCAACTGCTTGTTGGAGGACCCGGACTAACATAACAAGGAATTTCAAGATTGAGCAACTCTCTGGAAAATTAATAGTTCCATTTTAGTGTCTATTTTACTATAAATTAATATACTACATTAAAATATAATAATATACTACATATATTTTATTGTAAATTCATATACCACACCAAATTTGACCACAAATTATTACTTTCCTTTGAATTACATTAATTCCTTTGAATTAATGATCAAACAGACCATTAGTCCTTGGTCAAGATCCACACCTTAGGCACATGGCAAATAAATTCTTACCTATACTTTTAGGAGAATGAGTTGATTCAGACTATAAAGTTCACTGCTCAGTTTGGACTTTAATCTTATTTTTCAGTATGAGTGAGATGCGTTTTAATGATATGCTATTCTGGAGTAAAAACATTAACATCGTTAATTCCCTACTAATCTCCCTACTCATTTACAAAAAGGGAAACAAATATTTATATAACGAATGTTATTATTCTACTGTGTCATTAATACAATCTTCCTAATAGAATGCAGATAAGTTTCCCAATTGTTTTATAATATATTTAACATATTTCTACTCACAAAAAGTATTTTCATCAGCAATGCTGGCATTAAATTTGAAGATTTTATTTCCTTAAAACTATGATTGTATTAACATTAGGCATAACTATTACAATTTTCTATCTTGTGTTTTACATTTTTATGTAATGCCTCATCTCAGACCCTGCTAGATGAGGAGCTCCTGAGATCAAGATTTGTTATATTTCTTTGATTCTTTTTATTACTACAGTTGAATTTACATAATTTACATGATGAAACTCACTTGGAATTTTTCAGTTAAGCTTCCAAATATCTAAGTAGCACTTTGCACGTATTTTTTACGTCTACTCTGGCATACTGAGGGAGAACAATGCAATTCACATTTCCCCTGTTTGCAGGATGAGAGCACACGATTTTGGGGGCTAATCACGGTCCTAGAGGGCCTATAAATATTTATAAATTTAACTCTTAACCCACTCAAGGGCCAATATTTTGATCATTCACCCATGGGTTTAATCAAACATTCTCAAGAATCTGAATTATGTACAGGCAGCATAAGGAATGATTAGTCAAGGTACAAACTGCTGCAAAGTTCAAAAAAATGAAAGATTCCATTTACTATCTGGGACAAAATACTGCAGGTTCCTGTCAAATATCCAACAAGAAATAAAAACCAGGCTACAAGAAGTCCCCTCACCCTCCCAAATAAGGTGAAATATCACTCCTCTTTATAATTTACTTGCAACTAGAAAGAAAACCCTTTCAAAATTTACCACCCCTCTTTCCGCGTAGTCCCCGTTGGCAAGTGTAAGAAAACGTATATATATATTTTGACATTAAGATGGCAAGAGTACATTTCTACTTCAGTGCGAATAGTCAGAAGTAACTGTTGGATATAACTAATAATCACAAGGCACAGACACTGGGTTTCGGCAAGAGCGGCTGGCCACCACCACATCTCAACAAAGCAAACAGGCCCCAAGCCAGAACCTAAAGCACATTTACTAATTAGAACAAAAGCCATTGCTCTCCCCTACCTTCTCTTTTAGGCCTAGTCCTGGTTTGATCATTAGATGACAGCTTGTATATTTGGCAGCTGATCGATACAAAGGCTGTTATTTCTACCTTTCCTTCTATTTTTGAAGTGTGAGAACTGGATCACGTTTTACTACGTGAGAGCACAGTGGCATTACTGTCAGAGGGCAGGGCTTGCTCAGCAAGACGTCCCTGCACAGGGTCACACAAAGTAGACCTGAGAAGGTAGAGTTTCTGCCTCCATTATCACCGACTTTATAATTAAAACGAAACAAGATTTCTTTCGGCATGATAAATTGGTGTGTGGCCTATGCGTGTGCACGCGTGTTTCCAGTATGACTCTTCTGATCTTTATGCGTCACAATTAGGGAAAGGCTGTTCCTTTCCTTACCTGAAATCCGGCCCAGTACAAGAGACTTGATGGCGCTGAGTTCTGTACCCGATGACAGATGGACTTGTCTCCTTGCGTTGTCATCAATCTACAGAATTGTTACGTGAGAATGCAAGCATCCGCACGGACGCCATTTTGTTGAGGAGAGGACAGAGGGCAAAGGAAGGCAAAAAAAAAAAAAAAAAAAAAAAGATAAAAAATAGGCAGTTTAGTGTGGCCCCAAAGACTGAGAACAACAAATTTTAAAGAGCCATTCACAAAGGTGAATGATATTTTCTAAATTTTCCATTCTATCCTAACAGTGTGCCCCACCTTCTGGCCCCTTATATCCCTTTAATTTTCTCCATTGTATGAGAAATCCAAAATTGGTAAAGCTAAAAAATATATAGACGAGTTATTTTCACCTTAATACTTTTACTTAGCTTGGCCCTTTAACCTGAGTCATTCAGCTAAGAAGTCTTCCTCTGTGTAGAGGGCCAAAATGTTCGTGCTTTGCTTCCACAGCTGGTACAGTGAATAATTCCACTGGTTTCATTAGAGCGACGATGGCCCCACTAGTGGTACGTATGATAAGCCATTCGGCTTTCCCTCCTGAGCAATGTAAAACAAATGAGGAAAGTGTAGCATTTTTCAGTATCCAATGGACAGAACCTTGATCCTTTCAAAAACGAGACCACATTTGAGGGTCTGTCCATGGTCTGTGTGAGAGCAGCACTGAAAGAATGCCTTCAGTCTGTTCATGATCACGATTCTGCCGGCGGTCCTTCATGCTGGGGAATCCTAACTATAACCACTGCTTCTGTTGAGTTTCCTGTATTACCTCTACAAAGAGCACTCCTTCTTCTCTGTTGATCTCTACGTGGTGAAGCTGTCCATCCGCCATGTTTTTGAAATCAAAGTTAACGACATCAGGTTCTTGGTATCTGTTTAGCTTGTACCTGATCTGCAAACTTCCTAAAGTAGGGGAGAGAAGTTACAGTTTTAGTTAAAATTGTAGTTAAAGAGCTACTTATAAAAACTCAGGAGTATTCTTTTTAGTTAGTAATTTCTGGTGGAAAATTCACGGCTTATTTGGATGCCTCCTGTCCTCATAATTCCCAGAAGTCAGCTCCTATGTCAAACTGCACTATTTTTGAGATCAGGACCACGCATGTTACTAATAGGCAGCCTTTCCTGCAAATCTTGAATTTTTCCCCTAGAAGTCAAATATGCAGTCAAACATAAGCAAATCTCCGAACTAGCTTCTACCTTTAAAAAAAAATACACCTTATTATATTATGAAATGCCAAACTACTGTGGAATATTACAATAACGTTGTTTCTATAATCTTTTTAAAAATACATCTACCACTCCAATGATGCAATTGGTTAATGGAATTTTTATAAGCAAATGGAGTTTTACTAAAGATGAGAAATATTTCCAAGTGGTCACAGCCATGGATTTTGGAATGAAATTAGGATGAAATGAACAGTTTTGAGCCAAACTTACCGTGAGACTTAATGCTACTCACTTAGCTGCCTGCAAAGATGCCAATTACTTTATTTCACAGGGTATCTCCAATTTAACAAAGAAAATATCTTAATGTAGAGATATGCTTCAAGTTCAAAAGGTACACAGTGGTGGTAAATATACTTATTAAAGTATATTTAGTGTTCAGTGCCCTTGGGCCATATTTATTTTAGTTGCAATGATATATTCAGGTTTATAAATTTATTTTCCTCACTCAGACAATTTATCTACAGGATTCCTATCTTTAATCTGGATACAGGGAGGAGGAAAATATCCATAAGTGGTTTTCTGCGACAAAGTTTCTGTAGCATACACACATCCTAACCCAGAAGCCACTGCCCTGCAGTAATGTACCAGCATTTCCCACGACAATTTTGTTGCTGATGATTAGAACCGACAGGTTACTTTGTGGACATTTTCTTATACATAATGCTAGGTTGTTAACATTCCCCCCAAATGTCTCTACTTTTAATTGATGGAAATATTTATTATATGCAAATAGGCATCTCATTTCAAAATGAACCACAAAATTGATACTGATATTATATGGGATAGTAAAGAGTTTCTAACAACAATAAAATACAGGAAGTATTTTATATAAATAACAAGTTAACATTGAAAATGCGAAATTATCAAAATTATAACAAAACTATCTTAATAATTTCATAAATAATCCTTTTAGGTTAAATTTATAGGACAGTATAGGCACGCTTTTCTTCCTGTTTGCAGTTTGAGAGGCAAGAACATCAGAACGATCCATATTATTACTAATGTTCTAATTTAATTTTCTCCCTCTCTCTCTCTCTCTCTCTCTCCTCTAAAAAGCACTCACCATTTTTGGCAATGATAACTGAAAGGTATTCTTTATAAAAGGAGCTCACATAAAGCAGTAAGCTTGGTGCTCGCGCTGTTCGGAAGCTAAATTTGATCATTTCTCTGCTCAGCTTCATGTCGCCATGAAACGAAGCAGCGTGGGAGCTGGAATTTTTACTTAAGGAATAATTTTCTTGAAAATTGTAAATCACAGATGAGCCAGATCCAAAATATGCAGAGATCTCTGAAATGACACACACATTTTATGTTAAAAAAATTAAATACAAGGATCTTATTTCAGCTATATTGATATATTATTTTTAATTAAAAATATCAAATTATATAGATATAACAAATCGCCCCAAACCAGAATTAAATAACACAGAATATTAACAGAGCTCTTATGATGGTCCTTGAAATGGCTTTATGCTAGAATTATATGTAATTAATTTACTAGTTCACCTTCTAATTACAAGCATAACGTTCTCCTCTCTGACGTCAGACATAAACCAGGCTTCTTGACTTTCGTCTCCCTTACCGTCCATTTGCTTATTTAAATTTTTGGTCCCATCTATTATTTTGTAACTAGAATGCACTAGTCTTCCTATAATAGGAAGGAAGGAAGTTTGAGGGGTCCTCTTACCTTCCAGGATCAACAGGCAGAAATGTTCCTTTTTGCCTAAACACTTTCCCCTATTTATTGTGCCCTACGAGAAGAAGCCAAGTCCTGCGTTAATAGGAGAGGGCAGTGGGCATCTTTGTAGCAGTGATCAACATAAGGAACTATCCAGCCTCTTTCAGTTTTACAAAATCATAGTACTTTACTTATATGAGATTAATATCCCAAATTCACACACACATGCATGTGCACACACACACACACACACATATACGTGTCTATATATACACTTATATACACACACATTTATGTACATATGTATAAATGTTTGCATGAAAATGAGGATCTGGAGGAATAATCAGCACTGGATCCTTGAATCCTGCTTCTCTCCATTACTATAAAAGACCAGTTGTGGGATGTGAGTAGCAGATGATGCTCACGGGGTAACATAGCAACGTCTCCGTTCCTTGGCACTGGAGGACTATTTTGTTTGCTTGTTTTATTATGTTATTATAATGGACCTTTTTATAGTCAATATGATATGCAGAGTAGGATTCCTGACTGCACTTAGCGAGCTTAACTAGAAATCATTTTGATTCAGAAAAGGAAGACAAGTTCTTGGGAAGAAGTGGTCTCCACTCTACCTCTAAATGTGAAAAACCTTCTAAAATGAGAGCAGCAGGGTGTGAGTTGTTTATCACAGGCGGATTTTAAATAGTAACTTAGTTCTGGTCAAAAGTGGAGGACTTTTAACCCACTTTTCATGAAATAATCCCAAATGCTTTCTGTGCAAAGCAGGGGCTGCTTCAATTTGGAGGCGATTTTTGTTAGCCTTCAGTAGCCCAGACACACGCAAATAAAGCAACTAAATTAAGCTGGATGGCAGTTTTCTGTGAGCAACTATGACAGCATAACAAATGTTTGTGTATTCAGAGAAGTCCATCTAGAACACTTAATACTATACTCAGTCCTTTCTTTCTTCCATGACATAGGTCTGTGAACAAGACAGACAGAAAAATATTCCACTTCACAGACATTGGCCACATCATAGAGCAAAATGCCAGAGTAATCTTTATTTTGTTACACATCCATATTTAATGGAAAAGTAATTTTTATTCTTTTTCAATGTTTGTTTATTTATCTTTGAGATACAGAGAGAGAGAGGAGTGGGGGAGAGAGAGGGAGAGAGAGGATCCCAACCAGTCTCCGTGCCAGCACAGAGCCCAATGTGGGGCTCGAACTCACAAACCATGAGATCATGACCTGGGTGGAAATCAAGAGTCGGTCGCTTAACCGACTGAGCCACCTAAGCACCCCAAAGTTATTTTTATTCTTGGAAAAAAATACGTTTAGCAAAAAACCGAAAAACAATACTTCCTAAATTTCCTTGCATTATTGACTATCTTCATCAAAAATAACAATAATGCCTTTAAAGATTTTAAAATAGAGAACTGCCCCGTGGAACAGGTTGTTAGCATATTTACTTAAGCACATCAACACGGGATAAATAAAAGCAGATTGAGCAGCTAACACTTTAAGACAATGAGAGGAGGGGCACCTGGGTGCTCAGGCGGTTGGTTAAGCGCCCGACTTCGGCTCAGGTCATGATCTCACAGTCTGTGAGTTCGAGCCCTGCATCCGGCTCTGTGCTGACAGCTCAGAGCCTGGAGCCTGCTTTGGATTCTGTGTCTCCCTCTCTCTCTGACCATCCCCTGCTCTTTCTCTCTCTCTCTCTCAAAAATAAACATTAAAAAAAATTTTTTTAAAGACATCAAGAGGCAACTTTAGAGGATTTATCATGAATAGTTTTTCTTTTTTTAAGAATTGAGGCCAATATCTAAGAAATGAAATAGGATTAGCATGAAATAGTTAACTGGCAAAAAAAAAAAAATCAGAAATGGAAATAATTGGGTTTCAAATAGCTACCCAGAAAATGACTACAGGATGTTTTCTTCATATCGGATGAGTTTTCCTGCGAAGACGTCCCACGCCATGCTTACCCTTCGAGCAGAAAGGCCCCGTGTATGCAGAGAAGGTGCAGTCACAAGAGAACCCGCTGAGCTTTTCTCTGCACTTCCCTCCATTGAGACACAACTTCCCGTAGCTGCTGCAGTGGCCTCTACAGCCCGGCTCCACGCCAGGGGTCACCTTAGCCCTCTCTTCCAGGTCCAGGGACATCCCGTTCAACTGCAGAGACCGAATGCAGCCCAGAAAGCCCCTCTGTCTGGTGGCTGTTCCACCTAGAAGGGAAATACTGCAAATGGAAACATGTTCCTAGGCGTTTGCTTCAGGATTGAAAGACCCAGCAAAACTGAGGCTTCGCAGGGAAGGGCAAAGGCTGTGGCCTTACAGGGAAGGGCAAGCGTTGGATGAGCCAATATAATTTGGGAAGCAAATTTGTGACAGGATATTGAAAGGATTTAAGAAGATAAAACATTAATTCCATTTTTTCGCAAAGTTGAATTTGTTACACGTTGGTTTTCTAAAAATGATTTATTAAAATACAAGTCGGAGAGGTTCTCTTTTTTAGTTGCTTTCTTTCCGAGAACAAAATGAGGCTGTATCTTTCATGCAAAGTAACAATGAGATGGATTGATACTCGTATGTGGAAGCTAACTTTGTTTTTGGCAATTTTAAATCAGCATATATTTGTGGGTGAGTGCGGCTCGTTCTTCATATTGAAACTTGATCCTGATGCTGGTCTGGTTTTAATTTACTGAGAATTATGAAAGACACCTTGAGTTCTTCTAACTTGACTGTGGACCGATGGGGTCTTTTGGTTATTCTTCCATCGAAAACATGGTAGCTGAGATTATCTGCTTTTGTCTGGCATATGTCCCAGTGAATTTTTCTCTAAATACTGGTCCAGGGTGGGTCATTTTAAGCTTGGAAAGATTCTCAACAAACTGGGGAAAGGGGTCAATGGAGAGACGGTGGTGTAGCATTTATTGGGTAATACATGACCATATATGCACTTATCAAGTCACCCTGAAGAGGTTTACGATGTCTGAGTGGAATCAGACCCTGACATTCTACACCAGAGGCTCTCCAACTTTAAGGAATGTAAATGTCACATGGAAGTCTTCTTAAAAATACAGGCTCGCTCTAAGAAATGCTGATTCTGTGGGCTGGAAATAGGGCTGTGGATCGAAACAATCAACAAGCCTCCCAGGTGCATCATATTCAGGTGGTCACCTGACTACCACATTTTCTGGGCACTATCCTAGTAAGAATGCAAGCTCTAGGAGGATCTTCACCCACCTGTGTGCCCAGGAACCCTCAAAATTAATGCCCGAACTCAAAGTGGGAAAACAGTACTCTAATCTAAATAGTCTGGATGATTCTACCCAGAGGCATTATTAGATGGTCACGGGTCCTCTACAAAGGAGCTTTGTCAGTGAATGGATGAGGCTGTCTCACCACCAGAATGTTAGACCCACTCCGTACATACTGTCTCTTTCTAGAACATGTTTCCTCCCTCCTCTACCACCACACTTAGCTAGCTCCTGATCTAGCTAGCCTTCATTACTTAACATCTCCTCATCTTCAGAAATTAAAGTTGCTGTTGTTGTTTTTAACTTTCAGAACCGAAAGTTGGAAAGACCCTAAATGAATCGGCCTTTTGTCACCGTGTACCAGGTGTTACATTTCACCACTTTACTTTTGTATATCATCAGAGTCCCACCATTGCATACACTTTGGGGATGGCCGCTTCAATCACACTGCACCCCAGCACACAGGACGGTGCCTGACGCAAAATAGCTGTGCAATAATTATTTATAATCATACCTAATTGATCAGCAATTGAAAATAATAACTGATTCTTAATAATTAGATATTAATAATCAGTCAATGCAATGGCTCGTTAAACTGGATTAGGCCATAGGAGTGGGGGTTGGGTGCTTCAAAGGCTGGAGAGAGGAACATCACTGGCCCCATGAGGTGGCTTGGGTTCCCAAAACTGAGAATGAGGATAAAACCCAAGGAATATTTCTGAATACATTAATTCTATATTTTTGGATAATGAAATACCATGAAGGGGAAACTGAAAGGAATCCTAAGAATTTGGGGCTCATGACACTGATGGTATTTAGAATTCAGATTCATAGACATAAGGGTCTCCATGCAAACAACTGTACTTAAATTGGTGTATCGAAGTTGTTTCACTTAACATTGTTTGTGCCTCTTCTATGAAGCAAATACAAGTCTTCAGGGTGTGGGTCATACTTGCTATTTATAAATCAAAATGCAGTGTGCTACGCAGCCAGACATATTCCGATTCCAGTTTCCGTGGGCAAGGCAGGGGAAAGGAGTTCACCTCGTCCCAGAGTCTCAGAACAACGGCCAGTCTTCTTGTTCGCTTCCTCCTACATCTACTGTCTCCTTCCATTCTTGAAGCCTCTCTCCTCCCCTTAATCTTAGGACTCCTCTTCTTTTCCTTCCACGTTAAAGCTGCCGTTCACCTGCACTTCAGACCTCCCTATTCTCACACTAACTCATCTCAACAGAACGTCGAGAGCTCAGAGTTAAGTCTTGGACCAAATGCTCTTAGCATCTTTGCTGGAGTTTTCTTTCCTGGGTAAGGAAGGCTTCAGCCTTACTTTTATCTTTGGCCCAGGAACTCTTTGGAGGAGGGTCAGGTGCTGGGAAGTCTGGATTACTGGTATATTTAATTTACTTTACATTAGAGTACTTTAAATCATGAGATACATACATATATATATATATATATATATATATATATATATATAGTATACAGTCACATTAAATCATGGTCTGTTAAGCATTTGTCACTCTGTAACATCATTTCCCTGATTTAGGAGTTGATCTCCTTCTGCCAGTGACATCATAAAAACTAAATAACTTGGGAGGCCAACAATTGAATACCATTCCTTTTCATCTGCCCCAGCTTATTTATTCTTATCTATTTTGTTTTGTTCCAGATGATGAGGACCAAGGGGCATAGAGAATTCCAGGGACAAACCCAGGGGCATAGCTGAGGAAATATTAAAACACACACATTCACTTAGAGGCAGAAAAGGGCAAGAATCTACCGTTGGCCTTTTATTGTAAGGGAGTCCCTTTCTTTTAACACCAAACTATGGTCAAAAAAGATCATTTTCATTGTCTTCTGCTTCTTAGATCATTTTTGGTTTGGACGGCATTTCAGTTCTACAAGCTCTACTTAGTAGCTCTGTGCTGGGCATCGAGTCTGGCCTTGGAGGTTCAGAATTATATGCAACTGACCTTGCCCTCAAAGAGCACGTGATCTAGTAATAGATTCAAACAGGGAAGCACATGATTACCACATGAGGTTAATGATAGAAATAGGTACCTGGTGGACAAGAAGGTCAGAGGATGGTCCCGGGACATTAACAGGAAACAGCCCCTTCAAATACATGTATGAGATACATATATTTATAGTAGTGAGAAGAAAATCAACACCCAGCCCTGTAAACAGGACATCTGAATTGTGAACTTGCAAAGAGTTCACGTTTACCTAACCAAATAGTTTGAAACTACATTTTTAAATTATCAAAAAAAAAAAAAGTCTAATTAAACATAAACATATGTGTCTTACAAGTGTGGAAGATTTTTACTTTACCATTAGGTTTCAAGTTAATAACTTCTTATTTTAAGATTAACTACTCTGGAGAACATGGCCAATGTAAACAGTATTGGGCTTGAAAGCTTAATTAAAGATTCCAACAACTGTCCAGGGTTAGAGTAGGTCCAATTAAAATGAGCTGCAGTTTGATTAATTGATTCTGGATGTTTCCACTGAGCTATTATGTTTGGAACTGTCTTCCAATTAATTTCCTATCAATTTACCTGCCATGCTATATCAGATATAATGAATTCTGGAACTTCACAAACACTAGGCATCTTGTGAAACTAATGCCTAACCTTCCTATGTGAAGGAATAAAAACCTGAATCTGTTCACTTACATAACAATACTGGGACCTGCACCAATAGGTGTGCTAGGTGATGAACAGAGATGGAGTCCAACCCTTTTATCACGTTCATTACTCTCAGGAAGTGAGTCTAAGTGACAGATGCTATTGTCACGAAGTACGAGCCGGCTCTTTCCTATGCCAATTTTTTTTTTTTTTTTTGGAGCAGGAAGACCTTTAATTTTTTAATGGCAAATTATTTATGTGCTGTGCTTGAATACTATTGAGGATTAATTGGGAACAATGGCATATTTGCCCAGGGGCCTTAGAAAAAAAAGAAATGGAGAACCTCTTCAAAATTTAAAGTTATAGAAACTTGTCTGGCAGAGTACAGGGGCTCTCCCTGACCATGGCACTGTGACAGAGAAAGGCCGCTAAGGCTCTAACCACTGATCAGCTTGGAACAGGAAGGTTGTTGCACATGCATGCAGGGCCCAGGACCAAGTGAGGGGATTAAAGGAAAAACACGGTCTTCTACAGATTATGCATTGGATCTTTAGTCCTGGTCTATTCAACCATCCTGGGGGAACGCTTAGCATCGTAGAAATGAGGCATTAACGCACAGACCCGTGAGACTGGACCCCAGCAATAACTTTGCCATGGAATGTTCCTCATTGAGGAAAACCCTAGGAGAACTGGGAGGAGGAGGAAGAACCAGCTCTTCCTTAGGTTCAAAGAACTATTATGGTTGAAATAGGAAGCTGTGAAGCAACAGTATCATAGTGCAGAAAATGCAGGCGCTATTCTCTGAACCAAAGTCAATGGTGAGGACATGCTCTCGTGGTAGTGACAGCAGAAAAATGTGGGTCTATTTAGATTTCTTATATGCCAATGCCACAGCACCTCTCTGGTCTGACCCATTTTAAAGAAATGAACTGTTAGTGGTATTAGTCATATTCTCTGCTCTGAAGAGATCCCATCTGAATTCAGATTTCAGTCAACAGTCACCAAGATCTGTTTGCTAAACAGGCAAAAGTAAACTGAGTGCCTCTTAAGCTGATCATGAAAAAGACATCTCAAGGAAGAGAGAACACAATTGAAGTAAGTAATAGGATTACATTAAAGAGAAATGTGACTTTCATTGCATTGCACTTTGGTAATGTGGGAACATACTTACTACAAAAGAAAACCAGACTGAAAGAAAAATTACTCAAACATAAAACTACTGCCATTCTCTTCCCATAACTATTTTAGCCTATCAAAAGTAAACTAAAAGTAAAAAGAAAAAATCTAGAATATATTATGATTAATGACTCTGTTCATCAAAAGACCCCATTAAGTACATGAAAATACAAGGGCGCCTGGGTGGCTCAGTCAGTTAAGTGTTCAACTTCAGCTCAGGTCATGATCTCACAGTTCGTGGGCTCTGTGCTGCCAGCTCAGAGCCTGGAGCCTGATTTTGGATTCTGTGTCTCCCTCTCTGCCCCTCCCCTGCTCATGCTCTCTTTCTCAAAAAATAAATGAACATTAAAAGATTTTTTTAAAAAACTAAAAAAAAGTATATGAAAATACAATCCACAGAAAGAGAGAAGAAATCTGTAATAACGTTACTTGAAATAAATCCAAAATTCTTATAAACCTTAAAAAAAAAAAAGAAGAAGACAACCCTGTAGAAAATGGGCAACAGATTTGAACAGCCATGTCACAAAGGAGGATATCCAAATGGTCAATAGCTATCTGGCAGTGTCTTTTAAGGCTTAACATATGCACATCTTATGACCCAGTAATTCCACTGTTAGGTAGAGACCCAACAGAAATACAAGCATATGTTCACCAAGAGACCAGTACAAGGATATATTTGTGATATCCAACTTTGCAAGGGCACAAATGCCCATCCACAGTAAACAAATCTACCTTTGTACCGGTCATGTCAGTTTCCCAAAATATCCCTGAGCGATACTAATGTGTAACTAACGGTGATAACCAAACTTCAGACCTTCGACAGGCTCAGAGTTCAACATTAACCCTCACGTGTGGCATTTAGAAACTGTTTGCTCTAGAAGCCCAATAAATATTTGTGGATTTGATGCAATTCAAATGCAATGCAAATGACTTATGCATCCATGTCAGGAGTTCTTACTTCTCCTTCAGGTCCTAGTCACAAAGTATTGAGATGGAGTTTGCCCCATTTAAAAAAACCTGTCAGTAAAAGAATTTAGACTGCAAACAAAAATTGCAGAGCTAGTTGAATGAAAATCAATTCAAGGCTAATTTAAGAAGCTTCTAAGAAAAATGCTGAGTTTACAAACCAAAATAGAAAATGACCACTGTCACATTTCAGCTTAAAAAAATGATTGATTCTTTTCTCTCCATCATTTCCGTGGTTGGGGAATGTTTGCGGGTGAATGATAACAGCAATGACTCTCGACATTGAGACTTCATTGTAACAAGGTCAAGGACATATGTTTAATACACCAATTAACATCATGCCACTAAACTTATTTTTTAAGGTAATAAATAGAATGTCTGAATAGGACTTTTTAACTCAGACACATCATAAATCACACACACACACAAAGGACAAAGTGAAAGAATGTGAAAAGGTCAGTAAAGACTCAGTGCCATAAATAAGAACAAGAATGGAGAAAGAACTAGAAGGCTCGAACTAAAGGGTGAATTGCCATTTTTATTATGAGAAGCCATCTGACAGTTGGGATATTTGGGAAAGGAGAGGAGATTGTCACTGCATTGGTGTTCACTGTTTCTAATCACATTACATTCACGTTAAATGTTTCCACTGTCTCATACAAGGCTTTGTGTTCATTATTTTATTACTCCTTCACTTTGCACGGAATCCTATAGTTTGGTTTAGATGAAGATACTTGTTCTAACGTTTGGAACTGCAGGTATTGTTAAAAACCTTCTGTTCTATCATTTTTTGGTGTAGACTAACAGTTCCATCTCTGAAATGACCATTTCCTTTATTTCCATTTCAATGTCATAGATCATTGTTGCCCAGCTGAATCACGTTTTTATCTTGCTTTCTACTTATTTTCACTGATTTTGTTCAGAAGGTGAAGCATTAGTCTGGCCTCAGAGTTATACTCCGAGATGTGGACACACTTCATGATTGGTCTTTAGAGGAGAGAGTGAAGCCAGCAATGGAGAGAGTGCCAAATCCTACCCACTAGACCATCAGGGAGGTTTGAAGCCAGTAATGGAGAAAACACCTTAGATGTTTTCCATGACATCCCATCCTACTAGTCATTTCTGAGACACCACCCAAAAAAAAAAAAAGTAATGTCCACATTGTGGACATATCAACATTGACCAGGCTGTGGTAGCACAGTGAGATGGAGAATATAACTGGAATCAAAATTAACATATATCCAGATATCCACATTTTACTTGTAGGTAAAAGTGTTAAAGATATATCTCAAACAAATATATTTCTACATTATCAAATTTTCTAATGTTTCATATTTGTTGTATTATAAAATGACTTTATTTGGTATTTGAAATATTCCACAATAGTGTTAATGTTTTCTGCCAAATTTGTTTACAAGCAAGAAGGTACATTTCTGGCAAAAGCGACTAAATGCTGGGATACTAACATAATCTATCTTAGAGTGACTAACATTAGCTTAGTCTTACAGTTGAGAGGGCTCAGTCGGCTGAGCGTCTGACTTTGGCTCAGGTCATGATCTTGCCGTCCATGAGTTCAACCCCACATCAGGCTCACTGCTGTCAGTGCAGAGCCTGGTTTGGATCCTCTGTCCCCCTCTCTCTCTGCCCCTCCCCCACTTGCACTCTCTCAAAAATAAATAAAACATTAAAAAAAAGTTTTTTAAAAAGACGTGTTTCTATATAACTGAAATCACCATCATCACTGTCTGGATTTAAACATTTTTTTAGGAGAAAAAAGTTATACTGAACTATAGACTTACTCTTTATAGTTACATTTATCTCATTAATATATACTGATACCCCAAAACAAATGATAGTCATTATGCACACTTAAGAATACTGATCAGCCATAATTAATTTTAAGAATGATGGGTGAACTGCAAATTAAACTCTTGAACTTGTAAGTAAGGGGAATGAAATTACCTTTTAAACTGTGAACCAGAAGATCAATTCTGTTGCATTAGAAGAGAGACTCCTACTCACCCACAGAGTCATGACTCTGGGAACACACTTAGCTCTAGAATATTGGAAGGTATTCATATGTGGGGAAACAGTGTCCAAGAGAAGGTGCCTTCTACATCTGACATGTACTGGCACAGAACATATGAACAAAGAAGCCCGATTTCCTGGGAGAGTGTGATTATGGGGCGGGTGGGATCTCACTGAAGAAAAGGAAGGAGGGGAGATATTTTCTCCAGGGTGTGAAGAAGGACCACCAGTCTTTTGCTGCCTTGAAAGAGTATGGTTTATAGAGTTCGTAGTATATAATCTAGACTGAAGGGTCAGGGAACGGCGTGAATCATCCTACAGGTTAGGATAAAGGAAGAAAACAAGAAAAGCTAACTTCAGTTGAAACTGAAAAGTGCGAAATGATGTGAGAATCCCAGAGACCTAAGAGAAGTGTCTTGTCCCCGAGAAGATTAGCAGGAGTAAGTAGTCACGCACTAGCAGCAACAACAAATCCACCACAAGCTGTGTGTATATAAAGTACGGCCCAACGCTGCTTTTCACTTGTGTCCGCTTCAGCCCACACCAACGTCATCTCTCACGGGGACCACTGCCCTAGCCTGCTTCTACCCTGTTCCCTCCATCCACATTCTTCACAGTGGTCAGGAAGACGTGGAAAGGTACATTAGATCAGGCGCTCCTCTGAGCCTCAGAATAAGACCCAGATTCCTCACCACAGTCTCAAGACCCAGTCAAAGTGACCATGATTTGCAACAGGCTTTCCCTCAGACCAACTCTACCGTCCTGCTACCATGGCTTCCTCCTTGCTCCCTGACTCCTTCACTTCGCTTTGAGCCATGGTTCCTCTGCTGGGAATTCTCTCCCTCCAGATGTTCACGTTCCCTCTTCTGCTTCCTCTGGCCTCTGTTCAAATGTAAGGTCCTCAAAGAGCACTCTCCTGACCACCCTGCTGAAAGTAGAAGCCCCTTAACCTAATTTATTGCTCGACTTTTTATAGAATTGATCATTATCTGAAATTGTGTCTGTATATACATATATACACACACACATAGATATATGTGTGCATACACGCATGTGTGTATATGTGTATTAACAACATATTATAAATAATAACTATATTATCTTACTATTTCCTCTTTTATTGGCTGCCTCTTGTCTCTTCCACTGAAATATACTATAAGGAATGCAGAGAGCTACTTTTTGGTCTCAGTAAACGCTACACTAAGTTAGCTCTAATCTTTATTGATTTTTTACTAGCTTTTCACCCACTTTGCACTAATTCATTGTAACTTAAAAAAATTTTTTTTAACATTTATTTATTTTTGAGAGACAGAGAGAGACCGAGCACAAGCAGGAGAGGGGCAGAGAGAGAGGGAGACACAGAATCCAAAGCAGGCTCCAGGCTCTGAGCTGTCAGCACAGAGCCTGATGCGGGGCTCGAACCCGTGAACCATGAGACCATGACCTGCGCTGAAGTCAGACGCTCAACCGACTGAGCCATCAGGCACCCCACATTGTAACTTTTTAAATTATGATTTAACTCCCATTGAAGTATGTTAATCTAGAAATTTAAAAAATATCTTGATGTGTTTATTAGTAATATTATAAATTGATAAGTTAATATTCCATCTTGTAAGTGTCATTTTTTAATGACTAGGTTGGGGCCTGTTCCTAAGAGCGTGGTCTACTCATGGGGTAGAAATAGAGATAAAAGAAAACCCTGATGTGCTCTTTGACAGCCAGTGACCTGCCTCTCCCTAAGCCTTTTTTAAAACATGGGTCCTTAAATGCTCCCCAATCAAGAGACACAGGGCATCAGAACGGATAAAAAACCAAGACCCATAAATATGCTGGTTGAAAGAGACCCATTTTAGACCCAAAGACACCTCCAGTTTTAAAGTGACGAGGTGGTGAACCATTTGTCATGCTAAGGGACATCAAAAGTAAGCTGGCATAGCCATACTGGGGCCAAAATCAGACAAACTAGATTTTTAACCAAAGACTGTAAAAAGAGATAAAGAAGGGCACTATCGCCTAATAAAATAAAGAGGTCTATCCAACAAGGTCTAACAATAGTAACTATTTTTGCATTCAACTTGGGAGAAGCCAAATATATAAATCAATAAAAAACACACTTACTGAAATTCATTGGTAACAATACTGTAATAGTAGAAGACTTCAACAGTCTACTTACAGCAACGGACAGATAATCTAAAGCACAAAATCAACTGGGAAACAATGGCTTTGAATGACACACTGGACCAGATGGACTTAACAGATATATTCAGAGGATTTCATCCCAGAGCAGCAGAAGACACATTTAGAATGCACGTGGAACATTTTCCAGAAGAGATCACATACTGGGTCACAAATCAGGCTTCAACCAGTACAAAAAGACTGAGATCATTCTTTGCATATTTTCAGACCACACTGAAACTTGAAGTCAACCACAAGAAAAAATCTGGAAAGACTACAAATATATGGAGGATAAAGAACATCCTGTTAATGAATGAATGGGTTAACCAGGAAATTAGAGAAGAAATTGAAAAAATACATGGAAGCAAATGAAAATGAAAACACAATAGTCCAAAACCTTTGGGATACAGGAAAGGTGGTCTTACGAGGGAAGTAGATAGCGAGAAGTCGGGAAGAAGAGGGAAGTAGATAGCTTCCTCAATCAGGAAGCAAGAAAAGTCTCAAATATACAAACTAACCTTACACCTAAAGGAGCTGGAAAAAGAACAGCAAATAAAACCCGAAGCCAGCAGAAGAAGAGAAATAATAAAGATTACACCAGAAATAAAGGATATACAAATTAAAAAAAAAAAACAATAAAACTCGGAGATGGTTCTTTGAAAGAATTAACAAAATTGATAAACCCGCTAGCCAGACTTATCAAAAAGAAAAGAGAAAGGACCCAAATAAATAAAATCATGAATGAAAGAGGAGAGATAACAACCAACACCACAGAAATACAATTATAAGAGAATATCATGAGCAATTATATGCCAACAAACTGGGCAATCTGGAAGAAATGGATAAATTCCTAGAAACATATAAACTACCAAATCTGAAACAGGAAGAAATAGAAAATTTGAACAGGCTCATAACCAGCAAATAAATAGGATCAGTAATCAAAAATCTTCCAACTCTCAAAGGTCCAGGGCCAGATGGCTTCCCAGAGGAATTCTAGCAAACGTTTAAAAAGAGTTAAAACCTATTCTTCTGAACTGTTCCAAAAAGAGAAATGGAAGGAAAACTTCCAAGCTCATTCTATGAGGTCAGCATTGCCTTGATTCCAAAACCAGACAAAGATCCCACTAAAAAGGAGAACTACAAACCAACATCCCTGATGAACATGGATGCAAAAATTCTCAACAAGATACTAGCAAATCGAATCCGACAGTACATTAAGAGAATTATTCACCACATTCAAGTGGGAGTCATTCTTGGCCTGCAGGAGTGGTTCCATATTCAAATCAATCAATGTGATACACCACATTAATAAAAGAACAGAAAAGAACCATATGATCTTCTCAATAGATGCAGAAAAGGCACTTGACAAAATACAGCATCCTTTCTTGATAAAAACCCTCAAGGAAGTAGGGACAGAAGGAAATCTCAACATCATAAAGGCCATATATGAAAGACCCACAGCTAATATCATACTTAATCGGGAAAAACTGAGAGCATTTCCCCTAAAGTCAGGAATACAACACGGATGTCCACTCTCACCACTTTTATTCCACATAGCGCTGGAAGTCCTAGCCTCACCCATCAGACAACAAAAAGAAATAAAAGGCATCCATATTGGTAAGGATAAAGTCAAACTTTCACTCTTCACAGATTTCACTCTACATGGAAAACCTGAAAGACTCCACCAAAAAACTGCTAGAGCTGACACATGAATTCAGCAAAGTTGCAGGGTATGAAATCAATGTACATATATTGGTTGCATTTTGATACACCAACAGTGAAGCGGCAGAAAGAGAAATCAAGGAATCTATCCCATTTACAACTGCACCAAAAACCATAAGATACCTGTGAATAAACCCAACCAAACAGGCAAAAGATTTGTGCTCTGAAAACCAAAGAACATTTATGAAAAAACTGAAGAAGAAACAAAGAAATGGAAAAACATTCCATGCCTTTGATTCGAAGAGTAGATATTGTTAAAATGTCTACACCACACAAAGCAATCTACACATTTAACGCAATCCCTATCAAAATAACACCAGCATTTTTCACAGACCTAGAACAAATATCCTAAAATTTGTATTTGAACCATAAAAGACCCCAAATAGCCAAAGTAATGTTCAAAAAGAAAAGCAAAGTAGGAGGTATCACAATGCCAGACTTCAAGCTGTATTACAAAGCTGTGATCATCAAAACAGTAAAGTACTGGCACAAAAAGAGACACATAGATCAGTGGAACAGAATGGAGAACCCAGAATTGGACCTATAACTTTATGCTCAACTCATCTTTGACAAAGCAAGAAAGTATATCCGATGGAAAAAAAGACAACTGCTTCAACAAATGGTGCTGGGAAAATGGACGGCAGCATACATAAGAATGAACCTGGACCGCTTTCTTACACCATACACAAAAACAAATTCAAAATGGATGAAAGACCTACATGTAAGATAGGAAACCAACAAAATCCTGGAGGAGAACACAGGCAGTAACCTCTTTGACTCTGGCTGGAGCAAGTGCTTACTAGACACATCTCCAGAGGCAAAGGAAACAAAATAAACTACCGGGACCTCATCAAGATAAAAAACTTCTGCACAGTGAAGAAAACAATCAACAAAACTAAAATACAACCTAGGCAATGGGAGAAGGTATTTGCAAATGACATAATGGGTAACATGGCTAGTATCCAAAATCTATAAAGAACTTATGAAACTCAACACCCAAAACATAAATAATCCAGTGGAAAAATGGGAAGAAGGTATGAACAGACATTTCTCCAAAGAAGACATCCAGATGGCTAACAGACACATGAAAGAAAAAATGCTCAATATCACTCATCATTGGGGAAACACAAGCAAAACCACAATGAGATATCACCTCACACCTGTCAGAATGGCTAAAATGAACAACTCAGGAAACAACTGATGTTGATGAGGACGTGGAAAAAGGGAAATCCTCTTACACTATTGGTGGGACTGGTGTAGCCACTCCAGAAAACAGTGTGGTTTCTCAAAAAGTTGAAAATAGAACTACCCTCAGACCCAGCAATTGCACTACTAGGTATTTTACCCAAAGGACACAAAAATACCAATTCAAAGGGGCACACGCACCCCAACGTTCACAGCAGCACTATCAGCAATAGCCAAATTATGGAAAGAGCCCAAATGTCCATTGACTGGTGAAAGGATAAAGAAGATGTGGTGTATATATATATACAATGGAATAATACTCAGCCACCAAAAAGAATGAAATCTTGCCATTTGCAAAAACGTGTATGGAGCTAAAGTGTATTATGCTAAGCAAAATAAGTCAGGCAGAGAAAAGACAAATACCATATGATTTCACTCATATGTGGAATTAAGAAACAAAACAGATGAACATAGGGGAGGGGAAGAAAAAATAAGATCAAACAGTGAGGGAGTTAAGAGACTTAACTATAGACAGCAAACTGAGGGCTGATGGAAGGAAGTGGGTGGGAGACGGGCTACATGGGTGATGGGCATTAAGAAGGGCACTTGTTGTGTTGAACACTGGGTGTTGTATGTAAGTGATGGATGACTGAATTCTACTCCTGAAACCAATATTACACTATATGTTAACAGTTAACATGAATTTAAGTAAAATCTTGGAAGAAAGTAAAATAAAATAAAATAAAATAAAATAAAATAAAATAAAATAAAATAAAACGAGTTCTTCTTTCAATATCATCACATTAACCATGTCAATTTTCTCAGTTACCTGTGAGTAAAAAGAAGGGAATTGTATAAACAGATTTTTATTAAGAGTAGATACATTTTTCAGAGATCTTTCTGCCTTTTTAATTTTCTATGACTTGACTTAAACACAGCGAGGATTTTAGTTTATAAAACTTTCACATAGGGCAGCCTTTGGATTTGAACACATATGGGGATGTCAAAAGCCTAACCGATTGCCTCCATAAAGATGAAATCTCTTAGGTATATTTATTAAAATTATAACACATGATTGATGGCAGAAGACTCAAGTCTGTTCCAACACAGTCTTCTGATATAATAATAGTGCTTCCAGCCACTACAGCTACCTGAAATCAAATTAAGGCCCGGATTCCTATCAGACACAATACATAGTGACTTCATTTCTATGAAGTTAAAATTCGCACAAAGGATAAAAGGTCACGTTCAGGCGAACTGCAGCAGACCTCACTGTAAAATTCTAGGACTGTTTCAGCCTTCTCAATTTCCAAGAATAGTAAGGCTATTTCCAAGATACTGACAGATTTTAAATTGCCATACCTTTGGTTGCAGCGATCTCTCAGGTTTTGTAATTCAGGAAATATCTGTGTCAATTTCCTGAATTTCCAGCATGTTACTAAAAGTTAGGTATTTCAAGTATTCCTCATTATTTCCATACCCTTAAATCAGTCGAGTGGCCATAAGATCATGATTAGATTGTCTATTACAGTGCCCTATTCATAGAATCTGTTCATTAAATATTTATTGAGTGAAAGAATAAATGATAGAAGTAAGGAGTATATAAATTCATTAGAAATCCCAAATATGTCTTAATCAAGTAAGTCACAAATAGGCTTATCTTTTGCAGTGAGAGTAATAAACAAGATTATTAAGCAATGAACGATGTAATAGGTATGTTGAATTTTATTCTAAAACACAACTGTTAAAATGCTTGAAAAAAAGTTTCTCATCATTTATAACCTATCCTGCTTTTATAGCATTGCCGTGCCCTTTTTTTGCATTAAAATATCTGCAAAGTGATCAAGTAAGAAATAATTCCTTGCACTCATGGTCGATGAGTTCTGTAAAGTAATTAGCAAGATTAAAAATAAACACTTCCAGAAGGATTCCACCATCAAGTGTATAGATACCAAGTGAATGTATTTAGGCAATAAAGGAACAGTTGGATATAAGTATGAGGTAGGTGATCAGAAGGCATCCAAAAAATAGGCAAAATGAGAGACACCAGCAGAACTGACGGTTTATACACTTTGTTCCTGCTTTTCCTTTTGTCTTCTACTGGCCTGTTTTTTGACGAGGGTCCCTGGTTGGCATCAGCTGGAATTACAGGGAGAGTTCCTTAAATCCTCTGGGAACAGAGATAAACACCTCCAACATAACACTAAAAGCACTAATGTAAAAACAAACAAACAAAGCAAACAGATTACATAATCTGTAATAGTAAGAATCCAGATTTAGGCATTAATCAAATACAAATTTAAATCTCACTTACTAGGTAGATTCCTGAAGGCAAGGCTTTTAGATCCCTGGTAGCTCAGTCACCTCATCTGTAAAATGGGGTTAACTCATTTCACAGGTTTGGGTACCAGGAAGGCATAAAACACCTGGCACAGCCTGGGACGTAGGTTCTCAGTAAACAGTGGTTTGTTGTGGCTGTTACCACCATTTTCATAGTTGGTATGATTTCATTTTGGCCCACAACTGCGCTGACATCATAGAGTTAAATGACAACAGAACTTACCCACGAAGAGTTGACTGTTGAGCTGTAAAAGGACATGGCCGTCAGTGGGAGCAGGCTGCGTCTTCGGTAAGAGCTGATCCACTTGGATAGTTGCCTCTTTCATGTTCCTTTCAACCTTGACGTGGTGCCACTGGTTGTCATTGAAATGAGTGGGTGACTGCACTGAGATTTCAAAAGGTCCATTCCCCACATCAAATGAAAAGGTCACTACTGCCGGTGCTGGAAATATGAGATACGAAGATTGTTCAAGTTAGTCCACACGGGGGAAAGCGGAGTCCTCTTCAGGAACAGCGCCATAGCATAGCAGTCAGGAAATACAAAGATAAGGGCTCAAATCTTATGGAAGGAACCAATGACGTCAGTAAAAGACAGAGGGGGAATAAGACAGTCAAACACATTTGGGAAAAAACTCCGATCTTAAAAAATTCATCCTCAGAGTTAATTTCTCATATTGAGAAAAGAGTAAAGCTATTTGGCCAGAATAAGAAAACTAAATAGGCTCTGGCCTTTTATGTAAAGATAATTTTTACAATGATTCAAAGTTTCTATAATTTTAAAAGCATGTAATATACATTTGATCTTAAGAGACTAATGGTGATCTAAGCGTATACCAAAATTATAAGGCTGGGGATCTAATTAACTTTGTAACTGACTGAGAATTTAGTTTTTAAAAAAGTTTAATTATCTGAATTTAAAACCCTTCTTAAATTGGTTCTAGAGAATACCAATTATATTCCCAAATTATTGTGTTAAATATTAAATTATTTTCTTGCAAAAAGGCTAACAATATCAGATTTTTTTCAAAAGGACACAATGAAGAGATTCAGCTGATAAAGTAGAAACACAGTACGTTAACAATTAGTTAAAGGATTTACTACTAAATAGAATTCCACAGGCCTCTAAGGAAAAGGAGACTCACAGTGTAGCTCTATCCTTATAAAATCGGTAATCCCCAGGTTCTCTAAAAATACCCCAGATGAAGCTGTTGTCTTAAAAAAGAAAGACACATCTGCACTAAGTTCTCCATGGAAAGTAGGGAAATGAAGGTATGAAGCCTCAGTATTGAAGGAAGCTGAATTCCAAAATGATCCTGTTTGAAAAAAAAAAAAGGAAAAAAATCAAAAAGAAAAATTCATGAAATGAATGGCATAATTACATTTTCAATTTTTAGTATTTCTGCTACTAAAAATATTGCTAATTTATACAAACCTGCTTTTCTTTTTTCTATTAACTATATACTTACTCTACAGGACATGGGCAGAAGAATGGAGATTTTACAAGGATTGTGATCCTGGATTCCTTCCAACATAGGAGAGGAATGATCACTACAGAAATGGTCTGAACGTTATATTTTATGTAAGAAAAATAGCCTCACCCCAAATACCACCCTCTGCCAAAGTGATGTGGTAAAAATCTGCCAAATATTCACTAATAGACTTAATTTTTTTATAACTTGAAAACTGAAACACCTACATTCCTTTGAATAACAAAACTCTAAAGAAGCTCAAAGCGGTTTTTGTTCTGACACTTCTAACACACACACTTCACAGAGTTACGCCTTCAACTAACTGTTTTCATTAATGGGCCTTGTGATTTTCTAAACTGAGACTGGCATTCAAAATATTCTCACCTAATTAAAGATCAAGACACTTACTTTCCTGATCTTCTCACAAAAATGCTCTTTCCATTCAAAATTATCTCTTACTTTGCCTGTAACAGTGAAGTGATCAACAGTAGGAAAGGGCTCTTGAAAAGTTTAAAAATGCTCAATATAAGGAGAAAATGTGCAAAAGGTTGGGGGTATAAATTAAGGGATGTGAAAACAATTATGTGGACTATTAATTGAATTATAATTTCTGTCCACATGCCACTTCTCATCTTCACTTTCCCATTCTTTTTTTTTGGGGGGGGGGGGGAGCAGTTATACCTACAACTTTCCTTTTGAGAAAATATTGTGGGACTTATACAGCAGAAAGCATGGGAAATAAGTATAAATGTAGTGATCGAAGTGGCAAGAGCGAAATCCAAGTGTCTCTGTGTGGCTGATGAGAAGCACCACCCGAGAAATGAACTATGTATTTGCTGCTGCCACCAGCAAGTTCTCGACACACGGAATATAAATATACACCTGCCTCCATACGCACTCACAACATTGGTTAAAATTCTATCTAAATTACCTTCCTGGAAGACGTATTGATCCACTGAAGTCAGAAAACAGTAATTTCAAAACAATGGTTCATTATGTTAGCAGGGAACAGATAGCTAGAGTTAAAAATCGCAGACTTGCCTCAGCTTCTCTCCGTTCCTTAGATTTTAATTTATTTTCTATAAATCCTGGACCAAACAAGCGGTGGCTGTATCCAGTTTACGTTTTCTGTTTTTCTTATGGACCTGATTCAAAAGTCAATTCTCAGCTCATCTGTGAACAATTTTAGAGCTGCATTTATTCCGCTGAGAATATACTTTGAGGGCTTTTTTTTTTCTACAGCCAAATGAAACTGTATATTATCTGAGTTGGCCAAGCCTAGTCTTATTTCCATTTTACAGCTATTTCTATGCTTAGACATTTTGATCTCTAGGAAAAACTGCAAGGAAATGCGAAATATCAAATCAGGGATAACAACACATTTGTGTTCTTAAAAGCTCTTACCTGACCTATTTTAAAAGGAATTAAATGCCTTTCTGTTGAAATGTGATGTATATGAAAATTAAAGCTGTAACTTTAAGTTGTGGAACATCACCGAATCTTCTTCATTCGGTCAGATTAAAAAGAACACTCAGAATTCCTTAAAGGTCTACATGAGATAATATTACTATAAGACATAATATTTCAGTTGTTTCATTTCTATATCACACCTAACCCAATGAAGCATCCTGCAGAAGGTTTCAGGAACCTGGCTGAAATAAACAAACAAAAAAAACCAATTTCTGAATTGCTGCTATCTTTACAATGAATGTTTTTATAGTAATGAAAACAATGTATTACCTTAGGTAGCTTAAACATTCTCACATACATCATCATGCCTATTTAGCCCAGTTAGCAAACCTTATTGTACAGATTCACAATAGGTTAAAAAAATAAAAAAGAAAAGAAAAAAAAGACACCATTTTATTGGATTAGGAAATTGCTGCTAATTCGAAACAATGGTAAAGAAAGCAAAGGCCAATATTTCCATGATCAAATCATGTTTATGGCGTATGATATCTCAGCTCTTTCCAGACTGTGCTAAGAAGCACCCAGGAGAACGTGGACTGCCTCCGAAAAAGGAGGGGAAAGAACAGGAGGCCCAGCAAAGCAGAGCCCAGCAGGCGGGCGCCAGCAGGAAGCTGCAGGTCTTTTGAAGAGAGAGTTCCTGGCTAAGGTGGTTCAAAAATCCTTAAGCTGCATCCAGGGGCAGACTGGAATGCAATCACCTGCAATCGGGAGAATAGGACCACTTTTATCATCCCAACAAAAACAATGCATGATGTGTTATTCTATGTAATTAACTAATAATTTAAAAAATTTCAGTAATTAATAATTCATATCTTTTCAATTAAATTCAGTAGAGGGTACTCAAAACTTGGAAATATTCCTTCAGGAATCCCACCTTTTATTCTTCCCAAATTAAAAAAAAAAATGCAATGGATACTGGGATCCAGACAGTTATTTACATAGAAGAGGAAGATGTACTAAGGATTGAATTCCATACACAAAGTAAAAAAGAGCTCATTTAGGAAACTTAGCTTAGTAGAATGTTAAGATTACAAGTAATTTAAAGGGCGCCTGGGTGACTCAGTTGGTTGAGCATCCAACTTTTGGTTTCAGCTCAGGTCATAATCTCACAGTTTCGTGGGTTCGAGCCCTTGTCGGGCTCTCCACTGGCAGAGGGTAGCCTGTTTGGGATTCTGTCTCTCTCCCTCTCTGTGTGCCCCTCACCAACTCACGCTCTATGTCTCTCTCTCTCAAATAAATAAACTTAAAAAAAAGAATTTAAAAATATTCTTTTTGATAAACTTTTATTTATATCATTAATAGATTATCCATTAAAAAGAACAGATTTAGGGGCGCCGGGGTGGCTCAGTGGGTTAAGCGTCCAACTCTTGATTTCAGCTGCGATCATGATTTCACAGTTCGTGGGAATGAGCCCTGCATCACGCTGACAGCATGCAGCCTGCTTGGGATGCTCTCTTTCCCTTTCTCTGCTCCTCCTCCATTCACACTCTCTCTCTCAAAATAAATAAATAAATTTTAAAAAAATAACAGATTTATAGAGACAGAAAGTTAGATTAGTGGTTCTCTGGAACTGGGGAGAGGAGGCAATTAGAGAATAACAGGGACTAAGGGGTGGGGAGTTCTTTCTGCATAATAAAAATGTTCTAAAATTGATTGCAGTAATGGTTACACAATGCTGTGACTATACTAAAAGTCACTGAATAGTTCACTTTATATGCATGAATTATACGGCATGTAAATTACACCTTAATAAAGCTGTTTTTAAAAAAGAACAACATTTGAAAAAGCCATTATTTTTTAAGGCACTGTGTTTTTACTTATAAAAGCAAAAGGCATATGACACACTAACCCTACCTTTCTTTCTTGCCCCACTTTATTGAGGTATAATTGTCATGTAAAGAGCTGTACGTATTTAATGTACACAACTCGATAAGTTTGGTAACACTACCTTTCTTAAAAGTAAATAAACTGAAGTGAAATACAGAAATGCCAAGGCAAGGGATAATTTACTAGTCAAACGGATCTTTCTGGAGGTAAGAGTCATTTCAAAAGCTGGAAGTATAATTTCTTGCATTTGAGTTTTTATTTGGAGGTAATTGTAGCTTCTTGTGCGGTTGTAAGAGATAACACAGAAAGATTCTGTGCATCCATTAGCTAGATTTTCCCCAACGCTAACATCTTGCAAAACCGTAGTGTATCAAAACCGGGATATTCACACTGATAGCAGTCAAGATGCAGGACATCTGCTTCATGGCAAGTAGCCTCCAATGCTTCTCTTTTATAGACACACTCATTTCCCTCCTGCCCTCACTCTTCTGTAGCCCTCTTACAACCCCTATTCTCTATTGTCATCCGAAGAATGTTCCATAAATGGAAGGTAGGTAGCCTTTGAGACTGACATATTTTTCACTCAGATTTCTCTCTGAAGATACACCAAGTTGGTGTGCGAATCAATAGTTCATTCCTTTTTATTGCTGAACAGTATTCCACGTACAGATGTACCAAAATTTGTTTAACTATTCTCCTGTTGAAAGACATCTGGATTGTTTCTAGTTTTCAGCTATTACAATCAAAGCCGCTATGAATATCCATGTAAGAGTTTTTGTACGAACATAAATTCTCAGTTCTCTGGGATAAGTGCTATCCCTGAGTCATAGGAGAGTTGCGTGTTTTACTTTTTATGAAACTGCCACAGTCCTTTCCAGAGTGGCTGTATTATTTACATCCCCGCCAGCAATGTGTAAGCGAGCTGGTTTTCCACATCCTAGTCAGAATTCTGTATCATTATTTTTATAGCCATTTTGAAGGGTGTGTAGTGACATCTCATCGTGGTTTTGATATGCATTTGCCCAAGGGCTAATGATTTTGAGTATCCTTTCATGTGCTAATTGCCATCTGTAGCCCTTTGGTGAAATCTCTTTTACCCATTATATCCCTGGCTTGCTGAGGGCCACCTTCACTCTTGGCCTTTCCTCTGTGCACAGGTGGGAAGAGAGAACCCTCTGATGTCTCTTCCTCTTTGTATAAAAACACAAGACCAGGGGCGCCTGGGTGGCTCAGTCGGTTAAGCGTCCGACTTCGGCTCAGGTCACCATCTGGCGGTCCGTGAGTTCGAGCCCCGTGTCAGGCTCTGTGCTGACAGTTCAGAGCCTGGAGCCTGTTTCAGATTCTGTGTCTCCCACTCTCTCTGACCCTCCCCTGTTCATGCTCTGTCTCTCTCTGTCTCAAAAGTAAATAAACGTTAAGAAAAAAACAACAAAAAACCACAAGACCAATCAAATTAGGGCCCCAGCCTTATGACCTCATTTAACTTAAATTACCTCTTTTTTAAAAATGTTTATTTATTTTTGAGACAGAGAGAGACAGAACATGAATAGGGGAGGGTCAGAGAGAGAGGGAGACACAGAATCTGAAGCAGGTTCCAGGCTCTGAGCTGTCAGCACAGAGCCCGACGCAGGGCTCAAACTCACGGACCCTGAGATCATGACCTGAGCTGAAGTCGGACGCTTAACGGATGGAGCCACCCAGGCGCCCCTTAAATTACCTCTTTAAAGACCCTACCAGTTAACACAGTTACAATGGGGTTAGGGCTTCAACATATAAGCTTTGGGGGTGGGGAAACAATTCAGTCCATAACATCCCTATTTTAATTGCATTGTTTCTTTTTATTTCCACTGTTGATTTCCCAGGGTTCTTTATATATTCTAGATACTAGTCCTTTGTCAATTCTCAGCCCTCATCTTACTTAACCTTAATCTATCAACAACAATTAACGTAGTTGATTATTCTCCCCTCCTTGAAACATTTTCTTCACTTGGCTCCAGAACACCAACACTCTTGCCTTTCTCATTAGTGTTGTAATACTGTTTCTTTCTTTCTTCCTCCTCCCCTCTTCAACCTACTAATGTCTGAATGCCTCCAATCCCTATTAATATTGGAATGCCCACTTATCCATCCACAATAACTCCTGCTGGCCCATCTCATGGCTTTAAATATGCTGATGGCTTACAACTACATATCTGAAGCCTGGAACTCTCAAACTAACAACCCCACATTCTATCTGAACATGTCAACTCAACTTTAATATGTTCAAAAACTGAGTTGTTTACATTCTTCTGCAACTCCTTGACCCCAGCAGCAATATTTTCTATCTTGGGAAATGCCAGTTCTGTGCCTCTAATTGACTATTAGACCAAGCACCTTGGTGTCATTCTTGATGCTTTTGCAACCTACATCAATCCATCAGCAAACTGTATTGCTTCTCCTTTTGAATTAGTCCCATACTACAACTATTGTCATTGTGCCCATGGCCCAAACCACTATGACTCCTCAGCTGGGTTGGTGATATGGTCTTATAAATGGCCTCCTTGCTTTCACTGCCCCTGTTAAATCTCATTAAAATGTAAGTTAGATCACATCAAGCCTCTACTCAAAATTGTCTAATGTTTTCCAATTGCATTCAAGTTGAAAAAATTAAACCTTTCAAAACCCTCCATGATCTGACCACCTGATCTTCGAATGTCTTCTGCCATTCTCTTCGCTCACTCTGCTCCAGATGTTTTTTTTTTTTCAACGTTTATTTATTTTTGCGACAGAGAGAGACAGAGCATGAACGGGGGAGGGGCAGAGAGAGAGGGAGACACAGCATCGGAAACAGGCTCCAGGCTCTGAGCCATCAGCCCAGAGCCCGACGCGGGGCTCGAACTCCCGGACCGCGAGATCGTGACCTGGCTGAAGTCGGACGCTTAACCGACTGCGCCACCCAGGCGCCCCTGCTCCAGATGTTTTAATCATCTTGCTGTTCCATGAGCATATCGGCTACATCCCCATCTCTACGTGGCTACTCTGGCTTTTTCCTCTGTCTCAGAGTACTGTTTCACAGATATACACATGCCGTGCTCCCTTATTTCCTTCAGACTTTTATTCAAATGCCACCTTCTTAGTGGGCATTTTATGACCATGCTGTTTAAAATTTCCAATCCCACACCACCCTGCCTCAACTACGTTGTCTTCACAACACATCTTATTAGCATCTATCATACCATATATTTTACTTTGTTATTGTCTATCATCCTCCAAGAGAACTCAAGCCCCCAAAATGCAGATACTTTTATCTATTCTGTTCACTGTGTGCATGCTCTCTCTCTCTCTCTCTCTCTCTCTCTCTCTCTCTCTCTCTCTCTCTTTCAGGATGTGGAGAAGGCATAGTATAATGTATGGGCTCAGTAAATATTTGTTGAATGAAACGATAAGATTTCCTTTGTCAAAGTAGCAATAAGAAAGCTTACTGTACTTATCTCAGTAAATACACTCAAATTCTTTGGTAGACAAGTAGAACGAGGGAGGGAAAGAGGGGAACAGAAGAGAGAGTGAAAGAAGAAGAGGAAAAGGAGGAAGGGGTAAAAAAAAAGGGAGAAGAAACATGAGGAAAATTAAATAAAGAGAACCTAAGGAAAGAAAATAAAAATATAAAAATTAAAAAGAATTTCCTATTGGTAGAGGATTATCAGACATAGTAGAGCTTGCAAAATTATATGATTATCTGTTAAAACAGAATTGATCCTCACTCTCCTTAATGGTTTATACGTAGTCTGCCAAATGGAACAAAACTCTGTCGAATGGAAGAGAAATTAACCAAATCACTAGTCAATATCTTTCTCAAGTCTATGAATGTAACTTCTGCAAAGTTATTTATTGCCTACATGCACCTTTGATTATTTAATGCATTTTGGGCAGCTGTGATTTCTCAGACAGCTGAACAAGTCAATGCAGACAAAATGAAAAAAACAATTTCAATGACAAGAATTTCTTAGAATAAGAAACTTAGAACAATCTTTTTTAACTATGCTTAAGTTTTGGTGGTTCCTTGATTGACATAAAATTTCAACACAATGGATTAACTGAGAAGAAGTACATTGAGTCAAATAGTTAGAAACACTCAAATGCCAGAGTTAAAAAACTACCTTGTTCAGATTAATGAACTGAGAGCAGAAATTTAGATCATGTTTGCAACACCAAACAGTTTAAAAAATACACACTTTCTATAGTTTACCATATGATATTCAACTTGAGGGAGAATTAATGCCAAAGTGTAACACTGAGACGCATCCTTGTTAAGTTACTGACCTTGAGGACAGAATATTAAAGTATTTGGTCAGAAAAAGCCAATCCTCTAGAAGGTGAAAAAATAAGTTTGGCTTCAGAATACAGCAAGATTCAATACCAGAAGACAAAGAAGCACTCCCCACAAATTTCTGAGAGAAAGAAAACGTATCCAGCCTAATTTTTTGTGTGTTAAAGCAATAGGCAGACATTCTCATATTTGAAAGAAATCTGAGAATAAAGCATGCACAAACCCTTTTGAGGAACAATAAAAGTAAAAGCCTACTTTGTAATGAAATATCAGCCAAAAGCTATCTGGAAAAGGTGTGGAAGGACAGGATGACTGCATGTCTCAGCGCAGACAAAAGTAGGATAATATGTACAAATGGTGAGTCACAAAGTGCAACCCACTAAAATGTTACATCAGTTTCTAAAAAGTTGAAGGGGTGACTGAGTGGCTCAGGTGGTTAAGTGTCCGACTCGTTATCTCAGCTCGGGTCATGATCTCATGGTTTCATGAGTTCGAGTCCCACATTGGGCTTTGCACTGACAGTGTGGAGCCTGACTGGGATTCTCGCTCTCTCTCCTCTCTCTCTATGCCCCTGCCTCACTGACACTGTGTGTGTGTGTGTGTGTGTGTGTGTGTCTCTCAAAATAAATAAATAAACATTAGAAAAATTAAGAAAGATAAATAAATAAAAAGTTCAAATGTAGGGTTACCTTATACCCCAGAAGTTCTATTCCTAGAAATATACTCAAGATAAGTTAAAACATGTATCCAGGAAAAACCTCATACATGGATGTTCATGTATAGCATTATTTATAATAGCCAAAAAGTGGAACCAAGCCACACATCTGTCAACCGATTAATGGGTAAACAAAATGTCATCTGTCCATACAATGGAACATTATCTGGTCATAAATATTAATGAAGTGTTGATACACAGTACAACATGGATAAGCCTTGACAATATCATGCTAAGTGAAAACAGCAAGTCACGAAGACCACATACTCTTGTGTTTGCATCTAAATGTTGTTGACTAGGGTTGGAGTCAGCGCAGGAGGGAAACAGGGACTGTCTGATCAGTGGGTACAGGTTTCTTTTCGGGGTGATGAAAATGTTCCAAAATTGGTTGGGTTGTGGTGATGGCTGCATAACTCTATAATGTACCGAAATGATCAAATATACTAAAATATGATCAGACTGTACGCTTTAAATGGGTGAATTGTAGGGCATGTGAATTATTTCTCACTAAAGCTGTTACCAAAAAAATAATATAAAGTTAAACTTGCAAAGTTTATTTTAGAGTTCTGAGGCAACAAATATTCCCAAGCACGTGCATACTCAAGAAATGCAACACTCAAGAGTCTTTCTGGAGGAAAACAGAAAACATCAGCTACCTGACAATGCAGTCCAAGAAGAAACAAATCAAAATAAAAAACCATTCAAGAATAGAGAGGCTCTGATGATAGATTAGCAGTTAGCATTAAGAAATAAACAACTATACAAATAACAGCAAAATTAGCAAAAAGGAGAGGTGGGGGAGAAAAAGAAGAGGAGAGGACAAATGAGTTACTTTTCCCATTTTTCACAATAGATCAATACTGTATAAAATTTAAAAATGAGTTTAACATAAAGCCTAGGGACTCTGTAATGTTTTAAATTTTCATAATCTTTTTTTAAGGTTTAGTGGGATCATTCAAGTTGAACATATATTTATGAGATATATAAATAATGTAAAGCAATTCCCTTGGCTTCAATTTGGTTTTCTTCTTTCTCTGTCGATTTCCATTAATAAAGTTTTGCAAACTTATTTCTCAATCTCTGTTTCTATTTTTCTGTCTAGAGTAGTGCTTCTCTCAACATGAGAAGGTTTTGCCCCCAGGGGACATCTGAAAATTTCTGGAGACATATTTGGTTGTCACAATTAGGGGAAAAGTGCTACTAGTGGATTGAGACCAGGGATACTGCTACATGTTCAGCAATACACAGGACAGCCCCCAATCATAACAGCCCCAATGTTGGGATTGCCAAAGTTGGGAAACCCTGCTCTGGGAATATCTAGCAATGTCTGGAATAATATTCACTGATGTGAATCATTATTTCTGAGCTGTGTGAATCTTGGTTATTAGTATACCCTTTTCTTTGACATTTATACATTTCTGTATACCTTAAAATTTTATAATGCCTATATCAATTAAGTCACTAATATTTAATATTAAAACTATAAATAAAGGTATGCATGTATATAAAATTATCACAAGAGGTATTATTACAGTCTTGAGAATTATCAGGATTCCTGGTCTCAGAAAAGGGGAAATCTTTTGAAAGCATGAGAGAGAATGTTCCCTCACATTTGTGAAGCTGCTTGAGCATTAATTACCAGTGAGTAATATAAGTCATCTCAAAAGAACAGAAAACAAACAAAATGGACAAAGTACTGTTTTCTCCAACAAGTAGAAAGTATTTCAGTTTTACAAAGGTGCTGGATTATTAGAAGAGTAAAAATCAAAATTATTAATATTAAGTAAAATCATATATTCATTTGAAAGCACTTTCACTGCCCAAGTCCAAGTGTATTGATGAAAGATGGTTCAGATGAAACTAGATACTCCATGTACTATGTGATTTTTCAATTGGAATACATCTTTCAATAAAAGCTGAACTCTTTTCATTCAAAGTATATATTTGCACATCATTTAATTGCGGATACATCAAAACCTTATTCCTGTCTCTTTCAAATAATTCAAGGTTATAGGTTTCTTGAGCCATATATGATGGATCTTTCTCATTCTTTCACAAACTGCTATTTATTGATTATCTTTCATGTAACAGGTAATGGACTAGGTGCCAGGAACACAATAATAAACGAGCAATGGATCTGCTCTTGAGAGGCTCAAAAATAATTAAAAGCCAGTATGAAAATATATCTCTGTAATTTGTTCAATATTCTTTGAAAGTATAAGGCCAAGTCCTCTAGAGACCTACTGAAGTCTTCACTGAGTGTAGAAAGTTTCAGTAAATGTTTCGCTTGGGGAGATTTTGCAGATGAAGGAAAGGAAATGAAAAGGCAGTGAAGCCAGATGCCATCAGAGGTCCATGAGTTTTCCCTCTGCCACAGGACCTGCAGAAGTAGGGAAAGGTCTCTGTAGATGTCCTCCTGACCTGTGTGTCAATACTGGATATCCACTCTTTCTCTTTAGCATTTGGGGAGAGTTCTGAAGACAGTGTAAGCACAGTGGGCATGCTCTCCAGTTAATTTTTCTGCATGCCAAAGTTGAGGGATTACCAGTCAAGAAGACTTTGGATGGAACCTCAAAATGAGGATGTTCCCACTGCTTCTGGGAGAAAGGAAAGTATACGAGTAAGCCCTCTGACTAATTACAACTTATTAACCAGTAAGCCCAGATGTTTTCCCATAATTCTTTCCTTTGACTCTTTTGCTTCTACAGTTAATAAAAGTTAGAAACATGTTCAGCAGGATTCTATGAGTGTCCTAGAGGACAACCGTGTTACTAAAACCTTGGCTGTTTTATGAATTTATTTCTGGTATTTTTTTAAATTGAAGTACAGTTGACATACAGTGTTACATTAGTTTCAGGAGTATGACAGAGATTCGACAACCGTATATGTTATGCTGTGTTCACCACAAGTGTAGCTACCATCTGTCGCCATGCAACACTCCTACAATACCATTGACTATATTCCCTATTCCGTCCCTTTTATTCCCTGGATTTATTCATTCCATAATTAGAACTCTGGTCCTCCAAATCCCCTTTACCCATTTCACCCATCGCCCACCTCTGCCCCTCTGGCAACCACGATTTTGTTCCCTGTATTTATGGGTCTGCTTCTGTTTTGTTTTGTTTTGGTTTTTAGATTCCACATACGAGTGAAATCATATGGTATTTGTCTATCTCGGGCTGACTTATTTCACTTGGCACAATACCCTCTAGGTCCATCCATGTTGTCGCAAGTGGCAAGATCTCATCTTTTTCATGGCTGATATATATACACTTAATAGATATATTAATAAGATATAGATTAATAAGATATAGATTAATTAATTAATAAGATATAGATTAATAAGATATAGACTTAATAGATATATTAATAAGATATATAATACTTAATATATACTGCTTCTTCCTTATCCCTTCATCTACTGATGGACATGTAAGCTGCTTCTATATCTTGCCTATTGTAAATAATGCTACAATAAACATAGGGATGCATATATCTTTTCAAATTACTGTTTTCATTTTCTTTAGGCAAATGCCCAGCAGCAGAATTCCTGGATCAAATGGTAACTCTATTTTTAATGTTTTGAGGAGCCTCAATACTGTTGTACACAGGTTGCACCAATGTACATTCCCACCAACGGTGTACAAGAGTTCAATGAACACTCGTTCAGTGAACAAGAGTTCCTGGCCAACACTTGTTATTTCTTATCTTTTTGATACTAGCAATTCTGACAAGTATAAGGTGATATCTCATTGTGTTTTGATTTTCGTTTCCCTGATGATTAGTGATATTGAGCATCTTTTCACATGTCTGTTGACCATCCTTACGTCTTCTTTAGGAAAATGCCTATTCCAGTCCTCTGCTCATTTTAATTGGATTATGTGTTGAGTTGTGGAAGATTATTATATACTTTGGATATTACCCCTTATCAAATATATCATCTGCAAATATCTTCTCCCATTCAGTATCTTGCCTTTTTGTTTTGTTAATGGTTTTCTTTGCTGTACAAAAGCTTTTTATTTTAGTTTATTTTTGCTTTCGTTTCCCTTACCTGGGGAGACATAGCTAGAAAAATGTTTCTAAAGCTGATGTCCAAGAGATTACTGCCTATGTTTTGTTTAAGGAGTTTTATAGTTTCAGTTCTCACATTCAGGCCTTTAATCCACTTTGAGTTTATTTTGTATATGGTGTAAGAAAGTGGTCAGGTTTCATTCTTTTGCATGTAGCTGTCCAGTTTCCCCAGCACCATTTGTTGAAGGGGTTGTCTTTTCTCCATTGTATATTCTTGCCTCCTTTCTTGTAGATTAAGTGTGGATATACCTTTGTAGTATACTTGAAATCTGGGAGTGTGACACCTCCCACTTTGTTCTTCTTTCTCAAGATTGGTTTGGCTACTCAGGGTCTTTTGTGGTTTCATACAACTTTTAGAATTATTCTAGTTCTGTGAAAAATACTATTGGTATTATAATAGGGATTGCACTGAATCTGTATATTGCTTTGGTAATATGGAGATTTTAATTATATTGATCCTTCCAATCCATGAGCATGGTATATATTTTCATTTGTTTGTGTTATCAATTTTTTTCATCAATGTCTTCTAGTTTTACGGTATTCTTTAGATAAACCAATTTTTAAATTAAGCAGTTATCATCCTTGGTTAAAAAAAAATGTACCATTCTGGTGAGTGATGTTGATAAGAGAGGTTATCTATGTGTGTGGGCAGGGGATATAAAGCAATCTCCATACTTGCCTTTCAATTTTGTTATAAACCTAAAACTTCTCTTTAAAAAAGAGCATTTAGTTCATACTAACATTTAGTCTTTTTTTTTTTGAGGGCTTTTTTTTTTTGGAGTCAGATGTATTGAAGGATAATTTACATGAATAAAAATGACCCTTTATTTGTGTAACAATCTTGATAGATGCATAAAGCCATGAAACCACCACCACACTCAAGATGTAGAACATGTCCTTAATCTGTTCCCCTTTGCAGAATTCCTCTCACCTTGAAGCTGTTGGCAAGTGAAATCCTGTTTTTGTTCCCATGGTTTTGCCTTTTCCAAAATACCTTAGACACTGAATCATCCAGCACATATTTTAAGTAAGACTCTTTTACTTAGCATAAAGATTCATTCACGTTACTGTATGTATCAATACTCCATTTCTTTTTAATGTTCAGTAGAATTCCGTTGTATAGAGTGGCTACACCACAGTAAAATGGGAACCTTATTCATTCACTTGTTGATGGACATTTGGGTGGGTTCCAGTTTTAGGAGACTATGAATAGAGCCAGTATAAACCTTTACATACAGGTTTTTTTTATGTCTCTTGTATATCTAAGAATGGAATTGCTGTATCATATGGTAAATGTGTGCTTAACCTATAAAAAAACAAAAACAAAAACAAAAACAAAAAAATCTGCCAAACTATCTTCCAAAGTGTCTGTAGCATTTTACATTTGCACCAGCAATGAGAGTTCCTGTTACTCTGAATCTTCACCAGAATTTGATATTGTCTGTTTTTTAAAAAATTTTATCAATTTTAACAGTTATATATTGATATCTCCTTATGGTATCATTTTACATTTTCCTAATGACTAAGGATATTGAGAATCTTTTTTTTATTATTATTTTACATTTACTTATTTTTGATAGAGAAAGAGCACAAGTGGGGCAGGGGCAGAGATAGAAGGAGACAGAATCCAAAGCAGGCTCCAGGCTCTGAACTGTCAGCACAGAGCCTGATGCAGGGCTCGAACTCACAAACCACAAGATCATCAGGACCTGAGTCGAAGGTAGACACGTAGGTGGACACTGAGCCACCCAGGCGCCCCTTGAAAATCTTTTTATGTGCTTTTTGAAATCTGTATATTTTCTCTGATAAATGTGCAAATCTTTTGCCCATGTCTTAATCTGAATATTTTTTATTATTGACCCGTGAGAGTAATGTTCTTTCTATATCCTGGACACTAGGCTTTATCGGGTATGTATTTTGTAAATATTTTCTCCCAGTTTGTGGCTTGTCTTTTCACTTTCTTAACAACGTCATTTTAAAAGTAGTTTTTAAATTCGATGAAATTTAATTTATCATTTTTAACAATTTTATGGATCAGGCATTTGGTGTTGTATTTAAGAAATCTATGCCTAACTTAAAGTCACTAAGATTTTTTCCTATATTTTCTTTTTTTTTTTTAATTTTTTTTTTTTTTAATTTATTTTTGGGACAGAGAGAGACAGAACATGAATGGGGGAGGGGCAGAGAGAGAGGGTGACACAGAATCGGAAACAGGCTCCAGGCTCCGAGCCATCAGCCCGGAGCCCGACGCGGGGCTCGAACTCACGGACCACGAGATCGTGACCTGGCTGAAGTCGGACGCTTAACCGACTGCGCCACCCAGGCGCCCCTCCTATATTTTCTTAAAGAAGGTTATAGGTTGTGGGTTCACATTTAAGTATATGATTAGTTTTGAGTTATTTTTTGTACACAGTTTGAAGAATGGGTTGAGATTTTTGTTTGTTTTTGTTTTTTTTCAAATGCATTGTAATTATTCCAGCACTGTCTTAAATTGGACTGTTCTTTCTCCATTGAGTTGCTCTGGCAGCTTTTTCTTTTTTTTTCTTTTTTTTATTTAAAAAAAAATTTTTTTTTCAACGTTTATTTATTTTGGGGACAGAGAGAGACAGAGCATGAACGGGGGAGGGGCAGAGAGAGAGGGAGACACAGAATCGGAAACAGGCTCCAGGCTCCGAGCCATCAGCCCGGAGCCCGACGCGGGGTTCGAACTCACGGACCGCGAGATCGTGACCTGGCTGAAGTCTGACGCTTAACCGACTGCGCCACCCAGGCGCCCCATCTGGCAGCTTTTTCAAAAATGAATTGAATGTATATATTCTGGGCTCTCTGTTCTGTTTTATCAATCTATTTCTCTATCTTGATGTCAATATCACATTGTCTTTAATTCTACAGTTTTGTAATGTGTCGTCTTAAAAAGTGTTAAGTCTCAAACTTGGTTTTTATTTTTCACAATGTTTTAGTTATTCTAGTTTCTTTGTGTTTTGGCACACAGTTTAGAATAAGCTTGCCAATTTCTATGAAGAGGAAAAAGAAAAGTACCTAATGGGTTTTGATTGGGATTGTAATGAACCTGTATATCAATTTTAGAAAAACTGACATCTTAACAATATCAAATCTTTCAATCCACAACTATTATAGCTCTCATTCCACAACTATTATATTTTTACTTAGTTCTTCTTTAATGATTTCTCATCAATGTTATGTAATTTTGTTACATTTATGCCAAAGAATTTAGTATTTTTGGTGCTACTATAAGAGGTATTTTAACATTTTAATTAACAGTTTTTATTAAGAAAATACAGAAATTTATTTTTGAATACTGACCTTGTATCCTGTGACCTTGCTAAACTCACTTTAAAAAAAGTTCTTACAGATTTCCTACCTAGAAATCCGTATCATTTATAAATGGAACATTTTATATCTTCCATTCTGATCTATATGCCTTGAATTCCTTTTCATATTGCATATGCTAGGACCAACAGTACGATATTGAATCGGACAGGTGATAGCAGACATCTTTGCCTTGATCCTGATCTCAGAGGGAAAGCATTTTAAGTCTTTGGCTATTCAATATGATATTAGCTGTCAGATCTTCATAGATGCCTTTAATTTTTTTTTTTCTTTTTTTGGAGAGAGAGTGCGGGCAGGGGAGGGGCAGAGGGAGAGAGAGAGAATCTTAAGCAGGCTCCATGCCCAGTGTGGAGCCTGGGCTCAATCTCACAAGAGATCAGGACGTGAGCCTAAATCAAGAGTCAGATGCTTAATGGCCTGAACCACCCAGGTGCCCCCATATATGCCTTTTAAAACACTGAGGATGTTCTCTTCAGTTCCTACTCTGCTTTTATCATAAATAGGATGTCAAATGCTTTTATCATAAATAGGATGCCATTTACTTTTCACATAAATCTTCAAGAAATTTATTTCCATATTCATAAATAAATTCGTAAGGACAATAGTATTTACTAAGTTTTGTGTCTGTAGCACAACTTTAAAGGCAGCTTTATCGTTCATACCTGTTGTGCTTTAAGACAAACACCTAACAATGTTACCTGTGCTTCTGGTATCAAACGACAATGGCAGCAGTCACGTGGAATTTCAGAACCACATACATTTAAAAAAATAATCAAAGAAGGACTTGGAAAAAGACAACCTCAATTAATTAGGGGCAAGCTCATATTTGGTATCAATAGGTCTCAGAGTCATTTTTGTTTCTTTGTCCTGCCTTCTCAAGGCTTCTGTCCTCTTTCCTAGAAAAACATAGCTAGATAGAAAACTTTCAACATCTCTCATGTGTGTGATAAAACCAAAATGTCTATTTTTTTATACTCATTTTTCCGTTGTTCTGTCAAAGAAAATCTAAAAGTCCCTTTGTCTCAGTGAAGGGTACTAGAATTCTTACTGTCACAGCAGCTTTACTTCGATCAGAAAGTCAGAGATCTTTCAACCTCCACTTTCACGCTTTCAGCCTCCACTCCCATCCAGATCATGCCGAATTTACCTCTTTCTCTGAGCCCCTTCCGTAAGTCCCATGCCAACAACTGCCTGGTTCAAGTCCTCATCATTTTTCCTTGTCTTACATCAAAGGTCACTTCGCTGGCCTTTAGATTTATAACTGGTCTTCATGTTTTCAATTGGATTGTGAAGATTAAGCTATTTCTCAGCCTTAAATTATTCAATATTCAGGTCCTACTGCCTTCAGGATAGTGTCTGCATACCTTTCTTCTGCTTATCAGGCCCAGTGTGCATGATTCCATATCTAGAAATCCCATATCTACCCAGTCTATCTCTACTGGGAAGAAAAATAAATGTGCCTAAGGCACTGCACCTTCGGGGGTGCAGATTTCCCATGTAGAGAAAGGGGGGGCATCCATTGTTCTGTAGCCATTGCTCTTCTGACTGAGAAAATAAGAACGAGTCCCCCAGGCAGAAAACAGTCCTGTGACGTTATGTGAGGATGAGCCTCAAGCCTAAAATAGATGTGTGAGAAGGCCAAGGAAACTCTCAATTACTATTTCATTTAAAAGTGAGAAATTATTTAGCAGGTCTCTAAATACTTAAATTGCTTGCAAATTCTTATACCTAATGTTTTTCCTCCCTCTGCAGCCCCACGGTCACAAAAGTTTAATGCTGTGGTTTCTCAACTTCAGTACTATTGACATTTTGGACCAGATCATTCCTTGTTGCAGATGGCTGTCTTGCACATTATAGGATATTTAGCAGTATTCCTGACCTCTCCCTCTAGATGCCAGTAGCACTCAAACCCCCAACAACTGTACCAGTCAAAAGTGTCTTCAGGTATTGCCAAATGTCCACCGAGGGGCAAACACTGCCTTGCATGGAAAACCTCTACTTTAAGTGAAAAGTGCAGTGTGTTTTAAGTTCATGGCAGAAAGTCTGTGCGAAAGAAGCCCTCAGCGCCAGTGGTAGTGACGTGAGTCAAAGCAGACACCTTCCCGGGGACTGTGGCAAATGATATAAGGGAGAGGGAGGAAGCCAGCCCAGGCCCCTGAAGGGTTAAGATGAGAGCCAGCAGGGAAAACTGTGTGTGAGGTATAGAACAATTTCTCTGCAGTCACAAAATCATCGTACTTCCCTGGATGCATCCTGAGTTTACAACCTCGTCTTTTTGCACCTAATTTTTCTCTCCATGAAATATCCTATGTCTTCTTCGTGTGATTGTGTGAGCCTACTGGCAGGACAGGAAGTAGAGATGCTTAAGATTGGGGATGGTAGGTATAATGGCAGACATTTTTTATAAGTATATATAAATTTTTATAGGCCAGTATCATTTTTGCTTTTTAACTAAGCAGCTTCTGCTGTGTATCTCCATAAATCCACTGCGTTGTTAGATCGTCTCTTCCTTTGTCGAGCCCCTAGAATAAAACTTTATTTTAGGGTATACTTTTAATGTGAATAAGTATTTTTCCCATTTCCGTTTTAAGTCCTGGAAATAACTAAAGGCACAAATAATTAATGCATCAGTCTCCACACGTATGGATACATATACTCATTTCAATCCCTGCTGAAAAGAAATATTTTCTGTGAAACTATATTTGAATTTTAAAATTCTGCTTTAGAGTGCGAATACATTGAATATACAAAACAGCGTGTCCCATTGATTTAGAGTTGGACACACACACTGGAAACAAAAATGAGATCAAAAGTTGAAATATGTTTGACCAAACTGGCATTTGATCCTATTGATGCTCTAATTTCACCACGGGCCCAACAGGAGAAAACTCACATACATTCTCCACACTTTTATGCAGCACTGAGGCTTTCCAATATAGATAACAGCAGGTAGAAATTTAGGAATGCTGGGATGTGTTTACCAACCAATCAAATTGAGATGCTTAGTGGTTTCTTTCTCTTGGGATCTGAACAAGCCCTGCTGTCACAGCCTTTGTTGCAGGGCTTTAAACTTTATGAGGGTACGTTCTTTGCTGACCTACTGAAAGAAAGACTTCCAACACTGCTCATGCGCTGTCACAAGAGAAGTCTGATTAATTATTCTATGACAGAAACATGAGTCCTCAGCGACATCGGTTTCCCCAGATATGTTTACAGCACAATGCCACCACTTACTGTCTCCCCGGCAGAGTAGAGGCCCCAGTTTATAAGCTGCTTCTGAGTGCGGTCGGCCCGTGTCTGTAACCACGATCTTCCTTACTGGCAGGTGTTCTTTATAAGAAAGGAATCCAGTGTCATTGGTCCTAAAAAACAGTAACAACAACAAAAATCCTTAAAATTACAATCTGTAATTATAAAATAAGCAATAATCCTCACTACCTTTCAAAGCCAAGGTATTCTGAGCTAAATCTGCACACACAAAAAAGCAAGGAAACAATTGCTCACTTAAGCATATGAAAATATGGCCACGTTTTCACGTCTCCTGCAGACTGACTATAGCTGGTGATTCTGAAATTCAGTTGAGCATTTTCTACCTTTTCAGTGGAATGGTTATGCCGAGATAATCATTTCATAATGTACAAAAGTATCAAATCACTACGTTGCATAATATAATATAATATAATATAATATAATATAATATAATATAATATATATTGTATATATTAATATAATATTGTATACCAATTATACAATATACTATTGTATAATTAATATACATATTAATGTAATATTGTATACCAATTATAATCCAATAGCAAAAAAGAATAGAAAACAAGTAAATTAATAAATAATTACATTTAGTATAATGACTGATATTGTGTTCTTAGTTCTAGCATTTTGTTATTTGTTGCTTATTTTTTCCCATAGGATTTCCTGTATTTCTGCACCCTCTTTCCTAAATCTCTTGGCTAACTACGTATTTCTTTGTATTCAATTTTATTTTTTACTCACTTTTGAGCTATATGTCTGTTTATAGTTTTTAATGTTTGCTTTACGGATCTTTACATGATGCGTCTTTAATTCATCCACTTTACTTAGATTTTATGTTATATTACTTAATATAAAATGTCAGAAGCTTACTACAGGATAATATTCTTAACTTCCCCCTACCCCCCACCACACACACACCTGCTCCTTGTGTTATTGCTGTAATATAGTTTAAATCTAGGTGTTATAAATGTTATAATAAAATTAAACAGTAAATTTTAATCTACTTTTTTAATTAAAAAAAAAGAACTTAAATGCTGGCTTTTATATTTCCTGACATAATCATGATTTCCAGTCTTCTTCGTTCCTTTCTGAAGATGAGTTTTTGTCTGGTATTATTTCTCTTCAGCCTGTAGCATTTCTGTTAGTATACTGTTACAGTGCAGTTGTGTTGGGAACAAATTCAGCATTTCCTTAATCTGAGAAGGACTTCATTTCACCTTCAGTTTTGAAATATCTATTTATTTAGTATAGAATTCTAGGTTGACATTGCTTTCTTTCTCAGCACATTAAAGAGATCATTCCATTGTCTTCTGACCTGTGCTTCTGATGAGGAGTCAGCCTTCACTGGTATCTCTCTGTTTTCCTGCATGGAATGCATTCCACCAGATCTGTCCAACCTGGCTGTTGCTTTTACAATATTTATCTTTATCATTTTTTTTAGCAGCAATTTGAACAATAAGCCAAGGTGTGTTCTTCTCTGTTTTTATTCTGCTTCAGATCTTCTGAGTTTCTGGAATCTGTACATTGATGTTGTATTAGTGATCTACCATGGCAGTACAAACTATCCTAAAACTTCACGACTTAAAACAACATTTATGATCTATGTTTCCGTGTGTCAAGAATCTGGGCAGAGCTCAACAGGAGAGTCTGGCTCCGAGTCCCCCGCCCAGCTGCAACGAGAGTGTTGGCAAGGACTACCGCCATCACAGTGCTTGACAGGGGAAGGATCCGCTTCCAAGCTCACTCGTGTGGTTCGTCGTTGGCAGTAGTCTGCTCCTTGCCAGCGGATGGACTGAGGGCCCTGGCTCTTCACTGGTGTCGGTTGATGGTCACCTTCAATTCCTTGCCATATGAGCCTCTCCCCAGGACAGCTCATGACACGGCAGATTGCCTCATCAAAACAGGAGTCGCAGAGAGAGTTGCAAGGAAATCAGAAATCATAGTCTTTTGTGACTCCATCTCAGAAGTGACTCTCCTCCCTTTGATCATATTCTATTTATTTAAAGCAAGTCACAAGGTCCAAGTGAAATGCCACTGAAATGTCCCTAGAGCTCGTTCAGTTTTCCAGGGGTAGCTCTCTGCTTGATTCCCAGAAACCTCCCCTGTGCATATGCGGTTCAAGGGCAGTCGGGGCACTGAGGGGAGTTGACAGAGTGAACTCTGCCCAGGTAGTTTTCTTCTTTCTGGGATTTCCACTCCCTCCTCAATTTTTAGTCATTTTGGCAGCCCTAAACTCTGTCCTCTGATACCTGGAGCCGAAAAAATCTAGTATTCCCTTGGAGTCCTAACCACCTCATGGCACGTGGTTTGGTGAGTGCCCTCATGCAAAAAAGCATATAAACATCTATCTCACCCACTTGAATTCCTTCTTTCAAGGGTCAACGTCCCCCAACCTTGGTAGTTTCTGCCTACATTTGGCTGCTCTCCACCTTCTTCAACTAGGTGCTTTTCTAAATATATTTCCAGAGATTATAAATGTGTCTAAGGAAGGTTAGCTCCATGCAAGCTACTTTACCAGGAGCAGAATTTAATACGAGAAATTTTAAAATCTTATTTTTAAAAATGGCTTTTTTTGAGCGAGAGAGAAAGAGAGCACACGGGGTGGGGAGGGGCAGATGGAGAGGGAGAGAGAGAGAATCTTCAGTAGCCCCCACACCCAGCACGGAGCCCAACGTGGGGCTCGATCCCACAACCCTGAGATCATGACCTGAACCGAAATCGAGTTGGACATGTGACAGACTGAACCACACCAGGTGCCCCTAAAAATTATTTTGATGAATAATATGTTACAGAGGCATTGGAGAAATTTGGTGATTAGGTTAGGTATTTTTCCTGGTAAGCACTGCTATTAACATTTTATTTGCCCTTTAAGACACACTATTATTGTGTAGGCATTTTGTGTGTGTGTGTGTGTGGGTGGGTGGGTGTGTGCGTGTGTGTGAAGGCAGTGAGGAAAAGAGTGCCCTCCACAGGAGGTAGATATTCTGAAAAACTGGAGTTTGAGCAAGAAAGACAATACTCTATGAAACATGTAACACTAAAAATATAATCGTGACTCCATGCAGAAACCTCCTTTTAGAGTATTCTAAAACAATCTTTTTTTAAATATAATGTAGCCTTGATGTTTGCCAAATAAATACACAGAGTATTCCATAATTCAAAACGTGAGCTCAATTAACAACAGATTACTGAAATTAATGTAGATTCTGTAACCAAATCAATCCCATTTACAGCCAAATTGACTATTAGTACTTTTAAAAATAATTCTTGGGGTACCTGGTTAGCTCAGTTAGTTGAGCCTCCGAGTTCAGCTCAGGTCATGGTATCACGGGTTCATGGGTTCGAGCCCCACATCAGGCTCTGTGCTGACAGCTGAGAGCCTGGAGCCTGCTTCGGATTCTGTGCCTCCCTCCCTCTCCGCCCCTCTCCCACTCGCACTCTCTCTGACAAAAATAAATAAGCGTTAAAAAAAATTTTTTTAGATAATTTTTATGTACAGATCCAGGTGCTTAGTGATGTAAGATATACATATGGAATGCTGAAATGCGAATAGGAAAATTTAAAAACCTTTCACTTCACAAATAAATAAAACCAATGTATATTTCAACTCTAGTCTCAAATATACTAAATATCTTTTCAAAATTTTCTTTTTTTTTTTTTTTTTTTTAATTTTTATTTTCAACGTTTATTTATTTTTGGGACAGAGAGAGACAGAGCATGAACGGGGGAGGGGCAGAAAGAGAGGGAGACACAGAATCGGAAACAGGCTCCAGGCTCTGAGCCATCAGCCCAGAGCCCGACGCGGGGCTCGAACTCACGGACCGCGAGATCGTGACCTGGCTGAAGTCGGACGCTTAACCGACTACGCCACCCAGGCGCCCCTCTTTTCAAAATTTTCAAAGGCAAACATACACATAAGGCTTCTCTTCTACTTAAAACAATATTTCAGCCTTAGTTTTCAAATCCCTAAGTGTTTTAGATTTCCTTTTTTGAGGTATGATAAGTAGACTATTAGTTCTTTGTGGCATGGTTTGTCCTTAAAAAAAAACTAAAGAGCTACATGTTCAAATAACTGTGAGACTTTCTAAGTTTACATGTTTAAAGGTTTTAGAGGTAGATTGTTGAAGAACTGTGCTTCAGTAATTAATGTCTATAAATATATTGTGAAAATAATAGAATTCTTAACCACATTCAATTTTAAAAAGAATGATAACTGACTTACAATGAACAGGAAACATGAAACAGATGTCTCTATTTCATCCTATTATAAAAATAAAATGTAATGATTTGTGGTCCATTTCCAAAAAACTCAAATAAAAAGATACTGGTCTTCACATTTAGGATTCAAACTGATTGTAACACATTTCGTCAAAACATACCTTTATGTAATTTCTTCACTGTACTAATTTGTTCAGTATCTGCCTCGCTCTGCTGTATGTTCTGAGTGATTCATTTTTAACAATAAACTTTATATCGGGGTGTCTGGGTGGCTCAGTCGATTAAGCGTCCGACTTCGGCTCAGGTCATGATCTCACGGTTCGTGAGTTTGACCCCTGCCTCGGGCTCTGCGCTGACAGCTCAGAACCTGGAGCCTGCTTTGGATTTTGTCTCTCCCTCCCTCTCTCTCTTTCTCTGGCCCTCCTCCTCCCTCTCTCTCTTTTTCTCTCCCTCAAAAATAAATAAACATTAAATAAAAACAACTTTATTTTGCATAAGGAAATCACCATTCATTCCGGTCAGCGTCACAGTTGCAGTAATACTGAGAATCAATGCAGTTCCCTTCTAATCCACAAGTACACTTCTGAGGATCAGGCAAAGAACCTCCCCAGTACGTCTGTGTTTCATTGGTTCTTCCAACCCACCAACTCAGAGGGCGTCCATCTGAAAGATAAATGCGAGAAATGTGACATCAGCTCTAGACCCCACAGCCTTCCAGGCCAGTCCATTCCCTTCCTTCCCAAATCAGTCAAAAGACTGAAGGCAGGAAAAGGCTGGTCTGATGTAATGATATTCCAAAGACTGCTACTGATGGCATTTCCTTAAGAAAGCTTTTAAAAAATATATTTTATTATTTAAGCTTAAATGGTCAATATATTTTTCTTTAAGTAGAAAAGAAACCAGTAGTTCCTTTTTAATTCAGACATGACATTTAAAAATGTTTTGAGAGGAGTTCACATATGTAAGTTCTTTAAAAATAATTTCTGAAACAAGAAGGCATCAAAATATAAGCCACAGTAATTATGATATCAGAAGCAAAATTGATTTGAGATCATGAAATGCCCATTAAAACACTATAGAATGTTATGGAAAGTCAGCGATTGATCTCAATACATTTATTCAACTAAAAACACATGAGCTGTTTATTTACATTAGGCATTGTATGGCACCCCTTCCTTATGATTTAGGATCTATTTGGAAGTTTGTGGGCTTTTTTCTTCCATTTAATGGCTTGGCTATTTATTTGGAGACTACAGAAATAACAATGAAAGATCTTTATGCCTGAAGCAAACGCTACACTCAAAAACAAAGTTTCCCTTAGCCAAGTGCATTGCTTTCTATGATGAATGTTCAGCTTCCAGCTCCTTCTTAGAGTTACGACTAAACATGATGCCAAAGAACTAGCACAAAGAATAGACAGAACATTCAGGTGAGGAATGCAGGCAATCTGTCTTAGCAAAAAACAATAGGTAGTGAGGAAAAATCATAGTCATTTGAGAATCAGGGCATGAGAAGAATGTGACATCAAATCAGTCAGCTCCTCAAAGTTGTTAGATCATTTTTCTGTTGACTTTCAAAACTTTTAAGTTACTGCCATGAGCCCTATTGAAAATACGGACTTATACTAATTTCTCCCTCATTTACAAATGTCAATGCTCATAACAACTTACCATTTGATTAAACCTCTACTAATGCTGATAACCTCTCTCCCAGTGTTCCTTTCCATACCAGCACATACCATGCCAAAAAACCCAAGCGAACTGGAAGTTTGTGTTATGGATAAAGACATTAAAATCAAGGTTTTTCATTTTTTTTAATTGCATGATGAACTTAACCATCTTGAAACATTTAATAGGTATATTCCAATATACCGCTTAAACATTATGTGTTCATAGATTAAAAAGAACATAAATTATTCCTAAATATTGAATAATATTTTCACCAATCTTCCTTGAAACCACTGAATATTTTAAAGTACCAAGGACATGCGGTTCCCTTTAAGACTTTTTCAAGTGTCCTGAAGAATTTAAATAAGCATAGGAAAGAATGAAGAAAGTCATGAGAAATTTTCTAAGTTAAAAATTAAAATTATAAAATATCAGTGATCATGGTAGGACATTCCCCTTCCCATAGTTAAAATCCCAAATGACCTGAGTATCCACATTGATCATCTTTGCAATGTGCTGAGTCATAGCTCCACAGCTTGCAGAAAATTTATTTTCATACACATCCCACTTTATTCGTTCACAGTTATGGCACCATTATTACTTGAAACTGCTCTACCTTTAAGATCTGAAACTGTAAACTTAACTTGTCTGACAGCACCTTCCTGTTCTTCCCCGTGTATTTCTTATTGTGAACTTAAACTCCAAATTGTTCTATTTTCCTTTTTTTATGTTTATATATTTATTTATTTGAGAGAAAGAGAGAGAGAATTTGTGGGGGAGGGGCAGAGAGAGAGAGGGAATGAGACAAATACTCCGAAGCAGGCTCTGTTTTGATTAGCGCAGAGCCCGAGGTGGGGCTCCAACCCACGAAGGGTGAGATCATGACCTGAGCTGACTGTCAGTTGCCCAACCAACTGAGCCACCCAGGCGCCCCTGTTCTCTCTATTTTCAAACTCAAGTTCATTCCATATGAGTTCTTGGGTGATGGACCTAACGAAAATCTGTGTATGTAACAAGCATCATCACCCTTTGTTCTACAGCTTTTTCTTTACTAGTGGCTCTCAAGACTGGCTGAAACACCCAGATGCATGGGCACCATTGGCCATGAAGGGAGGGGTTCCTTCACACTCTATACTGTGCTCTTTACTTTGGGTGGTGCTTGCTCGCCAACCCCTTGGGGATTTTGTTTTCTGTTTCTTCCAGAGTTTGGCTGATTTGTGACTTTGATGCTTATCTTCCCTTTTGTCTTTCTTTTCTAGTTAGGCAACTCAGTTCATTTTGTTGCATCTCATTCATTTATCCTTCCATAAATAAGGTTCTCATTCTTCTTAGATTAGACTTCCATATTTGCTTATCTATGTTTTTAGATTCTAAGCATCAATGAACAATCAGTTGCATACTAAACTGCTACGTGAACTATAACCATGATGCACCAGAGAGCTGAAATGAGAGAAGCTCACTTCAGGCACTTTGTACGTGCTGTGCTATGTCATCCAATTATTGCCACGCCCTGTGAGGTTGGTACCACTGGCCCCATGTCATAGAAGAGAAAGATTCATCTATCCAAGCTCTATACCTAATCAACAAGAGCCCTGGAATTTGAACCCACATCTCTCCCTGCCTTTAAGTCTTATGCTCTTTACACCGTAATTATCTGATGGTCATTCACAAATGGGATTGAGGTTTCAGGGCGGGTAAGATGTGAGAGGAGACCAGCAAGATGGGAAGGGTTGGTGGGGGTAAATGGCCAAACGAGGACATTCTGAAATAGAGGAAGGAGAAAAAGGAGGAGAGGTGTGAAGCCAGTCACAAGGGAAAGAAGAATCTGGTTGTATTACGTGGGTGGACAGTAAGTAGAAGAGCTGCTTAACTAGAAGCAACAAGTTCAAATGTCATCCCGAGAGTTCAGAATCTTGGGGCACCTGGGTGGCTCAGTCAGTGAAGCATCCGATTCTTGATTTCCACTCAGGTCACGATCTCACGGTTTTGGAGTTTGAGCCCCAACTGGGCCTCTGTGCTGACTCTGCAGAGCCTGTTTGGGATTCTCTCTCTCTCTCTCTCTCTCTCTCTCTCTCTCTGTCCCTCCCCAGCTCCCAGCTTGCATTCTTTCCGTCTCTCTCAAAATAAATAAATGAACTTAACAAAAAAGGGTTCAAATCTTTCTGCTTGACCCATATGACATATGACATTCACATATGAAATGCATGTCTTTTAAAATTGTTGTCATGGTATTCAGACCTCTCTTAAGATAACAAACAGGGGTAAACACGCGCCAAGTAGCTTTATTGTGCAGATGTCTCAGAATCTTTCTAATTTCTAAAGAAGAATATACCTCAATATTACTCCTAGAAAACAGTGTCTTAGGGAATGGTATGAATCAGACAAGAGTCTGTTTTGGACGGACAGCAAAGAGGAAGGCCTGGAGCTTAGTTAAGTAGAAAAGCGTCATGAGGGGCGCCTGGGTGGCTCAGTCGGTTGAGCGTCCGACTTCGCTCAGGTCACGATCTCACAGTCCGTGAGTTCGAGCCCCACATCAGGCTCTGTGCTGACAGCTCAGAGCCTGGAGCCTGCTTCAGATTCTGTGTCTCCCTCTCTCTCTGGCCCTCCCACCATTCATGCTCTGTCTCTCTCTGTCTCAAAAATAAATAAATGTTAAAAAAAATTAAAAAAAAAAAAAAAGAAAAGCGTCATGACTGAAGTCGTGTTTCTTAAAGCTTAATTCCCTTCAAAAAGATTAAATTCTAGATTACACATTGGGTGATGAGAAGATATGAGGGATGCCTACGGGAGGCCAGATGGAAAGCGCCTGCAGTAAATTCCAGCATTGCGCCAGCACTGGGTGGTGGGGCCCAAGATACCGTCACATAATGAGATGTTCTAATGGGAAAACAAAACCAAACACAGAACTGAAGAGCAGACTGGTTATTAAAAGTAGAATAAAGGAAAGAGTTAAAAGATGGTTTTCTGATTTCCGATTTAAACTGCTGAATAAACTGTTTTCAGCAGCCTATCCTAATTTTCAATTTTACCCAGAGGCTAGCTGCCAACAATCCATGAAAAAAGAGTCGCACAGAATAGTCACTTTGAGAAAAGTGAGTCATATTTTCATTAACTCTCTTCCTGATAAAACAAACAGTATGTGTCACCTGCCCTTTCTAAAGGATAGACACTGAGCATTCATTGAGGATCAGAATGAAGCTCCTTTCTGTAGAGTTATCTGACTGAGGCCAGGAAGAGACTCCGAAGGCAATCGAGGTTTTGAACAAAGCTCAGAGTAAATTGACCTTGTTCTTTCTTCGGGCAAAAGCATTGCTGTGACTTCCAGACTGTGACATGTTTGCTAAGTATACAGGGGGCAGACACGCTCCGTGGCCGAATGCCACCACCACCACGGCGTGATTCAAATCCTCGGGAGCTGGTTAAGTAAAGCGACGGTGCCATGTGCACAGAGGGACAGGTGCCTCAGTTTCCTTACCTTGTTTATTGGCAAGCCGTGACTTCTTGCAGTAGTAGGTAAGCTCCTGCTCACAGTGGTCCGCAAGGTTAATTGTGGCCTGGAGCTGCTCCATGCTGGCCACATACTCGAAAAACCCAGCATATGGGTTCTCTGGGTTAGTGTTTCTGACTCTTGTTAGGTCAGAGCCATTGTGCTGTATGACGGTCCATGCAGTTTCTTGTATGCGGAAATGGGGAAGAAAGAGAGGAGACCATCACTAGTCTGCAAAAGTTAAAATAAATAAAGAAAATCAAAATCACCTTTTATCTGAGTCAAGTTTTTCTAGTCATCAAACCTCTCTGAGGTTTCAACACAAATGGGTTCTTAAAATATTTAAATTATAGTAAAGTGACTCTTTTCCCTGAAGTTTATACGACTGCCATGCATTTGCCATGATTTTTATTTTACGTGGCCATATAATTTAACCAGAAAATGTTTATGGTGAAAAATATTAAGAAAACTAATTATTAAAATTTGCGACACGTTTCATTTCATTGAATCCAATATTCTATTTTTTAAAGATGCATCATGATTTTACTTAAAAAAACAAAAGAAAAAGCTGCCTATTATAACTATAAAACATTGTTGATTATTGATACACCCTGAATTCAGGGATGCTACGATGTGAAAAAAGGTGTATCTGTGAATTTCTGAAATATTTTAAATTATATGATATAAGCGATGATTTTTCTACTCTTAAAAATTCCCTTTACCATTCCCTTTACCAGCAAAGAAAGGTCAGATTTTTATGGGCTATATATATCTCTCTCTTCAGACAACATTTAATTATGAGTGCCCATCCTTTTCTTTTTAAATCGAATTTTAAATATTCATTTTGGTATTGTGTGATGTGCATAGTTATGGAATACAATAGGACATTACTTCCTTGAGCTGAACACACCTGATACAGCATCAGCAACTCAACTAAAATAAAAAATAAAATATCTTTGAGTCCTTGCTAGAGCAATCCCTATCGACACTTGAATGTCTGTAAACATTACCATCACAATGATTACCAAAATTATGAAATGAAATAAAAATCCTACAATGTTTGTAATGGAAGGTAGGCATATTGTATCTAGCCTTCAACCTTCCCAGAAATTGACTTCGCATTATATTTACGGTGATAGATGCAGGCACAAGAACAGATTAATCAAAAGTCCTCTGATTTAATAGGTAAGAAACAGATTGGAAGTTGTCAAAACTCTGCTATCTATGTGACGTTAAGCCACATAACTCTTCTGTATTACAGAGGACTATTCCAAATTGGAGGAAACAGTAGGTAGAATTTCCTCCCCTCTCTTTAGCTAATGCATTCACATGGATCGACAACCAAAACAAGATAAGAGATTTCACTCCCATGCCTCACCAGGTCACCAGAGTTTTGAATAGAAAGGTCTGTCTGCTAAATAAGACGGGAGGCAGCTGTGACAGTCTTATTGCCTTCTATGTGTGAGTGCATCACTATTTTTCTTGGAAACAATGGCCGTTACTTTTATTTCTGCTTTGCATTTCTCCTCACCATTCAGCTTTATCAGTAAATTAATTTCCTTAAAGAGGACATGATATAAAAGCTAAGGAAATTAATTATGGATGGCCAGACTGTGACATAGTATAGACCGTCAGGATATTTGAGTTGCAGATCTGGAAGAGATGTGCCCTTAAGAAAGTCAGGTAAAATCTGAGCCTCCATTTCCAAATTTAGAAAATAAACTGGCAGAATATAGGACAATATCATAGGTCTGAAATTCTATGATTTTAGCCAACCCAACCTTCGCTATTAGAGGTTTGTGATTATTGGAGCGCTTGGGTGGTTCAGTCGGTTAAGCGTCTGACTCTTGGTCCGGCACAAGTCAGGACCTCACGGTTTGTGGGATCGAGCCCCGCCTCGGCCTGCTTGGGATTTTCTCTCTCCCTCTCTCCCTGCCCCTCCTTCGCTCGCATGTGCTCACTCGCACTCTCAAAAGAAATACATAAATACATACTCTTTAAGAAAAAAAAGTTCATGATCATTAATCAGGCAAATCCACTAACCTAGCCTCCACTGGAGTCTGCTTTAATTGTTCAGCAAACAAAATTTCCTTGTAATGAATCAATGGACAGCATGAGGAAGCTCGACTCTGGCTGGGTAGCTGCCAAAGGAACAGGACAATATGCCTGCTTTTGCCTCTTTGCCTTTTGGTTCACTCCGAGAGGGGCTTCCCTAGAGTTTAGCATCCACTGGGTCACAGTAAACACATGATTCTAAAGGTCTTTTAAGGGGTAAGAAATCCAAGGCTGTGGTGCACGACATCCCTTGAAGGACCGTGCCCAGAAATGTTTCCTTTTGAAATTCTAAAATTTCAGTGTTACGGTAGTTTCTTTAAATGATTTCATTTTTAAAAACTATTTATTCATTTTGAGGGGGGCCGGGGCAGAGAGAAGGAGAAAGAGAATCCCAACCAGGCTCTGTACCGTCAACACAGAGCCCAGCGCAGGGCTTCAACTCACGAACCTTGAGATCACAACCAGAGCCGAAATCAAGAATCAGACGCTTAACTGACTGAGCCACTCAGGTGTTGCTGATTTCATTTTTCAATAAAAAGTGCTACAAAGCATGAAGGAAGTTAAACAGATGCTGCATTTATCAGGCAATCTCGATTTCCGGGGCGAAGCAGAGACATCACGAGGAGCAATGAGAAAATGAGTGCCCAGCAGCCATGCAAAGCCCCATGTGCTTTGCAAACAGGGGAACCTCTCACAACTATTAACCCCGAGCCTCTCTCCTGCTCTTTCCGACATGATTGCATTAGCTGATGTTTAGAAATTACAACCGTAAAGGACACAGACTTTATCATCATTTGTAACTCAGCATTTTGTGATTTATTCCATGGGGCTTTTCCACTGGCCTGGAGGCTCCCTGAGAAGAGTGATGGTTTCTGATTTGCTAACCACCATATCTGCAGCACACAGCACGGGGCTGGCACAACACGCCCAAAAGACTTTAGTTACAGAACTGAGGGAATAAACACATGAACGAATTAAAGACAAGGTACTCTCCAGACGAGAGTACAACCTTCAGGTTCTATGGTGGCCGTGAGCCTTGCCTTGCCTCTCAGCTGCTTTAGAACTTTGTAAACTGTCAACTCATAGTTTTGCAAAAGAGTAAGTCTGACACTGTGGAGGGCGTGACACATTATCCTACTTGTAAGTTAACTGGTTATCTTGCCTCCTATCTGCATTCTATCCGTTTGTCTGCATCTAGCTACCGAGATCTAGATTTACACGGGTGGAGGAAGACGGCCGCTCACAGACACAGAAGTCTTTGGATCAGGGGCCGTCTGCCCACGGAAAATCTTAGCAGCCTCTAGGCTCTACGGCCCAATGTCCTGTGGGCCAATACAGAGAGCGCCAGACGCGCCCGCCCATGCGGGGTCTGCACCCAAGAGAGGAAACCCCCAAAAGTATGAGACTTGGAGATTACGGGCGATGGCTGGCACATCTTCTCCTCCCCTCCACAGAGGGAGACGGGCCTTCTGGCTCTAGAACGCCACAGATCTCTGGGGAGAGGCGCCAGTCCACAGGTTGTTTAAATCACTTTTGGAGGGCAGGCAAATGCATCTGGGGGGGATAAGCCTTCTCAATCTCTCCAGAGAAATTCACTATCTCTAACTTCCAAGACATATGCATATGAAATTATCCTTTAACACAGGCTTCTGGATTTAATTAATTAATTAATGTGTTTAGTCTTACTTATTGGCTCAGCAAGCAAAGCATTGTTTTCCTTACAACAAGTAATGATTGCCCACAGACGAGCAAATTCCATCCGGCAGAAGTTCAAGGGACTCCCCTTTTCTACTATGGACGAAGCCAGGTCTTCCTCCGTCTGCACATTAATTTCAACATTACCGATGTGCCCCGAGGTCTGTTCTTTGGATTCTCCTTTGAACTGGTTGTAACAGCTTACCAGTTTCCTCATGAACAATGCGTTAAAATCTTTACAATGTGTTTTTGAGCTTTTATTTTTCTATCTGCCTAAGAGTCATGATTGTATTATTTTTTTTTTTTAATTATCCTCTACCAAAGGCCAAGAGAGTTAAGTTGTTGCAGTAAGGAGACACAGGGACATGAGTAAGGAAAGACAGCTGAAACGGGCAGCAAATCTATGAAATTTAATAAATATACTAAAAAAAAAAGGAAAGGCAGTTTGGGTCCACCGGTGTCTTTCCCCGAAGAGATTTCTAATATATAGATTGTATGTAAAGCACCTGAGTAATTAAGAACCTGATTTATCTTAGGCTGACTGCTATTTTTTAGTGTGATAACAGTGTAAAGAAAAAACATGCTGTTTAAGCAACACTCTTGCAGAGCTCGTGTTCCTTCAGGATTAACAGCGGAGGGTGACAGATGTGATGAAAAGCTGTGAGGTCAGGTAGGAAGTGCTGTGTTCAGGAAAGCCTCGGAGATGAAAGGGAAGAGCAGCTAGTGTTCTGGGGCAAAACTGGACGTAAACAAGGCTGCATCTGAATAACGATAGTTGGTTATTAACTCTCAGAGCTATCAGGAAGGCCTGATTGTTGAAATGCCTAGAGTAAAAATAATTTTGTTGTTATAAATCTTAGGGCGCTCCAGCTTCCCAGGGGATGGTCTCAGGAGCCCCTACCTCAGAGCTTGTTTAGAGAGCAGAGGCCCAGGCCTTGGGCTTGAAAATTGAGTCAGTGAAACTAAATGTAGGAGTCTTGGTGGTGGTGCAGAGAGAAAGAATAAGGTTAAGCGACGGAATTAGCATTATCATCAAAGTTTGAAAGCCCCAGCTCAAGCACTCATCAATCGCTCCCCACTGAAACAATTGTCCTTACAATGCATATGTTTGATCATGAGAAACAACGCCTTGAACCTAGAGCTATTTCATTTTAGAAAGAGCAGTGGATTTAGGGGCTCCTGGGTGGCTCAGTGCATCTGACTTTGGCTGAGGTCATGATCTGACGGTTCACGGGTTCTAGCCCCACGTCGGGCTCTGTGCTGACAGCTGGGAGCCTGAAGCCTGCTCAGATTCTGTGGCTCTCTCTCTCTGCGCCACCCCCGCGCCCAAAAAATAAACTTAAAAAAAAAAAAGAAAAGAAAAAGTGGATTTAATGTAGAAGACAAAAGCCATGTACATTTCTAAAGAGACAGCCACTGGGATTCCTATTATCCTGTCTACTTATTTTTAAATTATATTTACAGTACTCTGTTTAGAAAGAATTTTCAGTCTTTAACATAGTTTGGGAAATTATCCATTCAAAAGAAGTTTCCTTTGTAGTTTTTAGCTTGTAATGCTTCAAGGTATTTAAATCCACATGGAATCATTTGTTTGACAATGATTCTAGACTAATAACTGGATTTTTTTTAAGTTACCCATTTGCAAGTTACTGATTCAGCATTTTGCCTTGTTTTTATAATTGTTATACTTGATTTATACAACTAGAGGATATGTTACTGGCTATAAGCAATGTGACACTGATAGAACACAGCCTTTTCTAGTGGAAAAATGTTCAGACTGGGAGAAAGGAGACAAGGTTTTAGTCCCTGATTGCTCCCTAATGATTCTTTCCCCAACCTCCCTGCTTTCCTCATTTGCAAAAACCAGATCAATAGGGAACGTTTCAAGCTGTAACATTATTTTTCACTGGGTTGTTACATTCTGGGATTGCCACTTTAGCGTGAATGTATTTCAATATTCTGGGGTTTCTGATGACACTTAGCTGATTCCTAACTGGATTATCTGTATCTGCTCTCAATGGCTTGCTTTTCAAACGGCTTTACATGTTGCGAATGTCCTCTCCAGCATCAATGCTTTCTGATCATTTTGCTGAGGCAAAATTAACCTCTGTATGTGTGCATATACATATTTCCTTCATGTCCGTCAGAGTTGTTACCGAATTAGCACGACGCTTCGTTGACTGCGATAAGGCTCGTGACTGGTAAAGTAATATGAGGAGGTAAATGTTGATTTAATAGAAAGGGAACCATTCATTCCATAAAATGAAACTCGGAATTTCCTTGTCATTTAGATCATTTAAGTGCACCTGGCCTATCAATTTTGGAATGATTGTCCATACAAAGATAATATATGTATGTATGTGAATATAATCCAACCCTCACTATTTGCAGTTCCTCATTATCTGGAAATCGCCTACTGCCTAAAATTTATTTGAACCCCCAAATCATGACTCGAGGCACTCTTGTACATCTACAGACATGCACACGCAGCAAAAAGCTTGAGTTGCCCAATCCACACGTATCCAAAAAAAATTTTTTTTAACAATGGCCTCGAAGTGTGGTGCTAAAGAGCTGTCTAGTATTTCGAGTGCAAGAAGGCTGTGTGACGTGCCTCATGAGAAAACAGGTGCTAGAATAAACCTCGTTGAAGTGTGAGTCACAGTGCTGTTGGTTGTGAGTTCAATGTCAATGAATTAACAGTATGTATTAAATAAGGTGTCTCTAATCTGAAACACAAGTCAAACAAGGTCATGTGTTGATCGGTTGATGAGAATGTTGGCTAATTCAGTGTCTGTTGTTGCCTTGCGGAACATAACGATGTTACAATCACGGATAATGAGACTTGTGTGTGTATGTGTGTGGTGTGTGTCTATGTTTCGTAAAGTTTTAAAGATTACAGATACTTATCAACCTAGAGGTATCTGATTTATAGAATCAAAACCTTCTAAGCATGTGCCTGTGGATACTTCAGGATGCATTGTGGGAACACAGGATTCACAAGGACGCAGGGATAGATTGTTGCATGTCACTCACAACCCAAGCTGTATGAACAAGAAAAATCAAAAAGTTATTTGACACTTAAATTCCTGTATTTCACTGCAAAGTCTTCCCTTCCTCTCTGTGAAGTATTTTCAAATGTATTATGTTTCAACCTCACATAATAGAACAGTCTGTTTTGTGAAGTTGGAGAAGCACAGGTCCAAAGCAGTGATTCTCAAAGCTAGGTACACAGAGGAGTCAACTGGGAAGATTTGTAAAATATTGATTCTGTTGTCACCGCAAACATGTTGTCAGAACCTGACTCAAGTGCTGCCTGGGGGTCCGTGCTGGGTCCGTCACTGAAGGGACACACATGCGGGAATCATGTGTCTTAGGGTGCTTTGGCGTGTGGGCAGTGCCCGAATGTTTGTGCCCCCCCCATTCATATGTTGAATCATCGGGTAATTAGGTCATGAGGGTGCGGATCAGTCGTCTTGTAAAAGAGACCCCAGAGACCCTCTTCCATCACATGAGAATACCAGAAGTCTGTGGCCCAGGAGAGACCCTCAGTTGACTATGCTGGTGCCACGAGCTTGGACTTCCCAGTCTCTAAAACTGTAAGAAACGAATTTCTGTTGTTTGTAAGCTACCCAGTCTGTGGTTATTTTGCTACAGCAGCTCAAACGGACTAAGACAGGCAATGCCTTCAATGACTGTGAGAACAAATGGAAGACGCCTAGCTGTGTTACACGAAAAACCTTTGAAGATACAGTCTAATTTTCTAATTTTCCCAAATATCTGTTGCCATGGTTTCAGCACCATCCTCCAGGTTTTAGAATTACACATTAATCCAAAGGAAGTTTTGCTCCCATATTCAACAGCCTTTCTCAGTATCTCCTTTGAATGTGTCACGGACATCTCAAACTCAAAATGTGTAAAATTTTGACCGAGCTGCTGGTCTTTGCCCTCAAACCTTTTCTGACCACCTCTCAAATGTCGGCAACTCGACTACTCCAGCTGCCCAAGCCAGAACGTGGTGTTATTTTGGTTTCCTTTTGTTTTCTCACATCTCACACATACTTGGTGAGAAAGTCAAAACTGCCTCCACCATCCACACTGCTATGATCTACCATCATCCTGCCTGGATCCTTGCACTACTTGAACTGGTTGTCCAAGCGGGTTTCCACTCCTACTACAGACATACAGAGACACATACATTATACACAAGTACACATGGATCCGCATCTTATGTATAGCCATGCCTATGGAGTGTATGTGTGTATATGCATGTGTGTGTATGTGTGGACCCCTGCTCCTAGATGGGCATTTCCCAACACTGGAGCCATCATGATCCCACTGAAGGCAGTCAGAGTGCATCCATCGGTGCTTCAAAGTCCCCAGTGTCTTCTCATCTCATTCAAGTAAATATCAGGGACTTTACAACATTGTTGTAAGGACCTCGTGACTTCCCCGCCTGCCCCTGCCGTACTCGACTCTCTTGCTCTCCCACTACTCCCAGATAACTTGCCACACTCCTACCACACTAGATTTGTTGCTGTTTTCTGAAAGCACCTGGGAAGATCACTGCTCTCAGCACTTAGCACTTGCTATTTCCTTTGCCTGGAAGGTTCTTGCCCCAGATATTCACTGCCTGATTTTTAAGTAGTGAATCTTCCTCTGAAACACCTCCTACTTCAATGTAATATTTCCTTTTTCTGTTTGTTTTGCTCCAGAAAACTGTGACTTCCTGACACGGAGCTATTCAATGTAAACTTTTGGCCACGATGGAATAGGCAGCTGCTGAGCAGTTAAAATATGGCCAGTGAGGTTGGAAAACGGGATGGTTAACTTAATCTTGTTTTTATTAATTTAAATTTAAAATGTATTTCAATTCATTTAGCTTTATTAATTAGTTTTTATTAAATTTGTTTTTTTTTTCTGAAATTTATTGACAAATTGGTTTCCATACAACACCCAGTGCTCATCCCAAAAGGTGCCCTCCTCAATACCCATCATCCACCCTCTCCTCCCTCCCACCCCCCATCAACCCTCAGTTTGTTCTCAGTTTTTAACAGTCTCTTATGCTTTGGCTCTCTCCCATTCTAACCTCTTTTTTTTTTTTTTCCTTCCCCTCCCCCATGTTCATAGTTTTTATTAAATTTGAATCGAGGGTTGCTTGGGTGGCTCAGTCGATTGAGTGTCCGACCTCGGCTCAGGGCATGATCTCACTGGTCGTGAGTTTGAGTCCTGTATCGGGCTCTGTGCTGACAGCTCAGAGCCTGGAGCCTGCTTCGGATTCTGTGTCTCCCTCTCTGTCCCTCCCCCACTCACACTCTAACTTCCTCTCTGTCAAAAATAAATAAACATTAAAAAAATTGAATCAAAATAGGCATTTGTTACAAGTGCCTACTACAGTAGACAGCACAGTTCATCCAGACTCCATTTTTTTGGGTTTGATGATGCAGAGATCAAGATTCCTTTTTATGACATTTATATACACCCCTTCCCCTCCCCCTGCTGGCTCCCAAGCACCACTGGTTGAAAGACCATATTCCCTTCACTGTATATCAATGCCTTTGGAGTAAGTCAACTATCCATATGGTTCTTTGTGTCCCTTCAAATCTGCTGATAAATCTTAGAATCTGCGTTCCAGTTTTCATCAAAGCAATTATATCAACAAATAAATACTCCACTGGAATTTTAATTAAGGTTTTCACTGAATCAATACCTACATGGGAAGAATTGAGATTTATACTATACTGAGTTTCCCAATCAATGAAATTTTTACATTTTCCCATCTAGTTAGAATTTCAATTTATCTCATGAGCATTTTATCCTTATCTATATAGAAACCATGCATATCTTTCATTAGATTTATTACCTTGTATTTGAGATTTTTTTTTACACTATTGAAAATAAAATCTAAAACTTCATTTTGCTTATTGCTGGTATACAGACATGAAATTAGTTTTTACATTAACTTGATACCCAGTGATCACCCTAAAGTTTATCTGTAAATTATGGAGAATATTCTCAATATATCACCTGGCCGAGGACAGATAATGAGAACCTTAGTTCTACCTTTCCAGTACTTCAATCCTTCCTTTCTTTCTCTTGCTTTATTGCACTGGCAAGGACCTCTATCCCATACAATGGTGAACAGAGTGAATAGCAGGCATCTTGTGTTAATGCTGGTAACACACGTAAAGATTTCAATATTTCACCATGAAGTATGAATGTGCTGGAGAGTTTTTGGTGAGTGCTCTTTAACAAAGTAAGGAAATTTCCTTCCATTGGTAATTTATTGAGTTTTCATTTTCTCCCTTTTCATAAGTGGATGTTGCATTTAATCAAACACATTTTCCATGACTATTAATACCTATTTAAATGTATGTAAGTAACAAATTCAAGAATACAAGTTATGTTTACCTACATTTAAAAAGTAAATATTTTCCAAAGCTTTCACATGTATCAATCTTCTCAGAGAAATAAAGTCTGTCCTTTTTGTTTGGAGACTTAATAAGATACTTTATTATTAGATGTTCTACCCAGATACCACATTCATTGAAAATAATAAAACATTTTAAATCATTACCATTAAACTATTTTTTAAAGATTTATGTTGAGCTCTTTTGCTGAACAATATACATTTTAATCAAGTTGCAAATTAGGCCAACTTTCTACTGGTTTCATTTTAATTTTGTGTGTTTAAAGCTTCATGCAAATTTAACTATTAAATGAAAATTGATTAACTCACCAGTCATATTGCAATATAGAAGAAAGGGTTCCAGGGGACCACTTCCATCTGAATCTATATAGTAAAACCCTGAAGTATTTCCTCTGTGCTTATAGGATTCACATGACTGCTCATAGATAGCTGTAAAAAAAAATGGACCATCATAAATGGAATAGTATAAAATGAATCTCTGAAGTTCTAATTTGGACACAAAACACTCCAAGTGCTGAAATGTAATATGTACATTACTGACCGGGAGAAAAGAGAGAACACACTTTAAAACTCATTCTTTTTAAAAAAAAAATAACTAATATGGATGAAAGTAGGTTATATAGAGAAAGGCAGAATGAGGTTGAATTTCATGGCATTTCTTTCTGTCATTAAAGGAATATGAGATTACTGAGTCAAAATAAAAAAACATTTTTTTACATGAGGTAAAACAACAAAAGAGACGGTATGTGTTTTAAATGTTAACATACTTAGAAGTATGGACATCCCATTTTGGACATCCATTCAAATGGATCTTGTGACATCCACTTTGGAATTTCTAATTCCAGCGTCACCTAACATCTGAAACACAGTAGTGTAATCTCCTTAAATAATCTGCTATTATCCAATAATTATGAAATAGAAAGGTTTTAAATAATGTTGTAACAATTCTTTCTCACA